>NC_091470.1:97962604-98274281 GCF_036971445.1 Narcine bancroftii | reverse complement strand
GTGGTTTTAAGAGAGGACGGACCTTGTTGACATATTGAGGGACTCGTTGGGTGTAAATATGAGAAGAAGCCCAGGCACCTTCTCAAAGCCTTCATGATCCTCGGGATTGGGAGTTCCAACAGGGGGCGCATCCTGTCGGGGTCAGGGCCAATGATGCCATTCTCCACCATGTAGCCCAAGATGGCTAGGCCTCTAGCCCTGAACAAACACTTACTGGTGTTGTAAGGAGGTTCTGGGCTTTAGCTGTGTGGAGAAAGTTCTGGAGGTTGGCATCATGGTCCTCCAGAGTGTGACCACAAATGGTAATGTTGTTGAGGTATGGGAAGGTGGCCTTCAACTTAAAGTCATTTACCATTCGGTCCACCTGCCTCTGAATGATTGAGACCCCATTCGTGATACTAAATGGGACCCTCTGCAACTGATACTGCGCAATTTCATTCACCATGTCCGAAATGCGAGAAGTGGGTATGTGTCCAGGATTGTGAAGCGATTAATAGTTTGGCTATAGTCAATTACTGGCTTGGACTTTTCTTCCCCTCTTACCATCTCCACCTGTGCTCTCCATGGGCTGGTACTGTGTTCGATAATGTTCTCATTGAGCAGTCGCTTTGCCTCAGCCTCGATGAATGCCTGGTCTTCTGCACTGTAGCACCTGCTTTTCATAGCAATTGGTCTGTAATCGGCACTCAGATTGGGGAACAGAGGAGGCAGATCTATATTCAGAGTGGAGAGACAGAAAATGGCATCAGCATTTTGAGACCTTCCATTCCAAACCGTAATGGGAGGGAGAGGACTAGAATACTCCAGAGTCACATTTTTAAAGTGACACAAGAAGTCAAGACCCAGCAAAACCAGAGCACATAAATTCTTAAGTACATACATTTTGAACTTACAGAATTCCCCCTCCTATAAAGATAAATGAACATTTACAGACTGTGTATGGGACACTAAATAAATACAATAATTAGCAGGATACACTTTGAGGTTGAGCTATTAGACTGTCTCTGCATCTGTGAAGCTCTCACTCAAGACGGAATTAAGCATTTCAGTTTATGCCGTTAACCCACACCTTTGTCGTGGAATTGTTCAGTTGGTGTGGCACCATCGCTGCCAAGACTGAGGAGAAGTCGTAACTCCCTTCGCTGGAGTTGCTTCCCCCCATTCGGATCCTCGTGCAGGCAAGAGGGCAGGGGCCACGAGGTGTGGAATGATGGCTGCCCTCCACCTTCTTCCTCCACTGTTGCAGATGGTGCAGAATTTGAATGCCGACAAGATGGCGGAGACGATGCAGTGCAGCAAGATGGCTGTGCTCCCTCCTCATCAGATGAAGGTGGCATCGGTTTTGAAACGTGGCAGGATGGCCGCCAGGATTTCCCGGGTCGCTGCTCTCGCCCCATGGTCCCACAGGAAGGCCATGGCATACAACACCAGGAGGTTGGGGGTTTGGGTTTCAAACTCGCCTCAGTCGGCCCGTCAGGGGCCATGCACCCGTTGGACCTCTCAGTGCTCCCCCTCGCCTTGCAGACTTTTCACCTGGTGCCCCTTCTTACCACAATTGGAGCAGGTGGAATCTTTAGCTGGACATCGAGTTCTTGGGTGCTGTTGCCGATTGCAGAAAAAGCTTCCCTTAGCACCCAAGGCCACTGCTGTCGGAATCAATGCAGCGTGTGGCGTTGTTCTGGGACCCAGGTCCTCATGAAGGGTGCTGCCGCCTTCCAAACTGTCATCCCTCAGTTGGGCCATCTCCAGCGACTTGGCCAGTAGTACGTTGTCAGGCAACTCTGTGCTACCTTTCTCCCGCAACCGCTGCCGATTGTATTTGGATCGCACCCCAGCGACCAGAGCATCCTGGATCTGCTCATCCTCTCATTCTCGGGCCGTGCCATCCTCATACCCGCAATTCCTTGTGATTCATCGTGGGACTCACCAGGCCGCTGCTGTACCTCTATCAAATCCCCTCTCAACCTTCTACGCTCCAATGAATAAAGTCCCAGTCTATTTAATCTTTCTCCATTTCAAGATACTGCAATCCAGACAACATTTTTGTAAACCTTCTTTGCACTCTCTCTACCTTATTTATATCCTTCCTATAATTTGGAGACCAGAATTGCACACAATACTCCAAACTTGGCCTCACCAATGCCTTAAACAGTCTCAACATCTCCTCCCAGCTCAATATGTCACAATTTAACATTTTAAAACATTTTTAAAAACTTTTAAAAAAATTAAAAAATCAATTAGTACAAAGCAATTGCAGGACGAGAGGACTTTCATTGGGGTTTGTTCAGGAGCGTGATGACTGTGATGATTGCCAATGCGATTTCACACTCCTGTGCCTTTTCCCCAATGGGAGGAGAGAGGAGGGAGGTTGTTCGGGGTCTGGTGGGTCCTTCAGTATGTTAGCAGGCTTTCCAAGGCAGCAGGAGATGTAGATGGAGTCCATGGAGGGGAGAGAGGTCTGTATGATGCTCGGAGCTACATTCACCATCTTTTGTCTCTTCTCCCGATTTTGAGCAGAGCAGCTCCCGCCCCACACTGTGATGCATCTCGCGACTCTGCTCTCAATGTAGAAGTCATATGTATATCTGAAAAGGCCATGATCTAGCACTCACCCCTGAGGAATAATGCCCTCTCTTCTCCATTCTGAATCAGGACAAAGAACATGGAGCAGGTTAAAGTAAAAGCACAATGCTGGAGAAACTTAGCTGGTCCAACAGTGTACTTTATACAGCAAAGATAAAGATGCATAACCAACGTTTTGGGCTTGAGCCCTTCATAAAGGTATGGGCAAAATGTCAGCAGGCACCCGAACAAAATGATGGGGGGAGGGGTGGTGAGAGAAGCACGGTCCAAAGGCAGGAGGTAATAGGTGGATAAGGGAAGGAGGGCACACCAGCAAACAGGGAGAGGGAAGTTGGCTCTGTGAATAGAGAGGGAAGGGGGAGGAGGAAAGAAGACAGAGGGAGAACGGGGAGTGGGCCAGCACAAACGGTAGGTCAATGTTAATGCCATCTGGTTGGAGAGGGCCCAGTCCGAAAATCAGGTGTTGTTCCTCCAATTTATGAGTGGTCCTGGTGGGACAGTAGGTACTTACTGCAAACAAAAGTATGACCCATGTAAAAGTTGAACACCCTCCACTTCCCCTCCAAATTTAACCCAAAACATTGGTCCAAAACCTTGACTACAGGAATATATATGGTAATTGGCAGCAGAGCAAAGGGTCATTTAGCAAGTTACCACACTCTTCTGGAATCTGGATAAAGGGAAAAGTTGTAATACTTTTGTTTACAGTAAGTACCTGTGTCGTTCAAAGCCATCCGGATCAGGTGGTGACTCTGCATTTGGGGAGTCGGGAGCTCGGAAGGGCAAGCAGCCTGGGCCGAGGAGAGGGTCTATGGCCGGGGCGAGGGTTCATGGTGAAGAAAGAATTACAACTTTTCCCTTTATCCAGATTCCAGAAGAGTGTGGTAACCTGCCTAAATGACCCTTGATCAGTGACACTCAGATCAACAGTGATGAAGTATTTTGAAAGGCTGTTGTTGAAGCATGTCAGTTCTTATCTGAGCGGCGACATGGATGTGTTTTAATTTGCCCACAGGTCCATGGTGGATGCCATCTCATTGGCTCTGGAACACCTGGACGGCAAAGATGCATGCACAGGAATCAGAATCAGAACCAGGATTTATTGTCGCAAACAAGTCATGAAATTTGGTGTTTTGTGGCAGTATCAGAGAGCAAACATTCATATTATAACCATCTTACAGGATTACTATAAAAAAAATACAATATGCATGAAAAGTAAAGCAGTGTCTGCAAATGATGCATTGATCCACTGTTTTTGCTCAAAATGGTAAGATGGGAATTGCATTAGAAAAGGTACAGGCTTTTTTTACTTGCCACAATCATTTGTGTTTCCTTTTTGTAATGTCTGAAAATCCCTGAAATAGACCCCTTGTAGACTAATCAATGTAATAAATGGGCAAATATTTATGTGAGCACAGTTCTGAAATAATTGCTTCATTGATCATTCAGGAATCTGATGGCGGGGTGGGGGAGGAGGGGGAAGAACCTCTCCTTGTGCCGCTGAGTGCTCATCTTCAGGCTCCTGTACCTTTTCCCTGTTGGTAGCAGAGTGAAGAGGGCATGGCCTGGGTGGTGGGGTATTTTGAGGATAGAGGCTGCTTTTTTAAGACACCGCCTCATGTAGACGTCCTCAATGGAGTGAAGTCTAGTGCCTGTGATGTCGCTGGCTGAGTTAACAACCCTCTGGAGTTTATTCTTCTCCTTTATCAACTACAGTTCAGCATTCAAAGCCATCATCCCTTCAAAATAGATCAAATATCTCTAAGATCTGGGACAACACCCTACTATGCAATTGGATCCTGGATTTCCTCTCCTCCAGACCACAATCATCACATCTCCTCCACAGTCTCCATCAGTACTGGAGCACCACACGGCTGCATTCTTAGCCCCCTGCTCTACTCATTTTACACCTACGACTGTGTGGCTTGGTACAACAACACCATGTACAAATTCGCTGATGGTACCACGGTAGTGGGTTGTAGATAAAGGAGCAATGAGTCAGCATACAGGAGGGAGGTTGAAAACTTGGCTGGCTGGTGCAGCAACAACAACCTCGCACTCAATGTCACCAACACCAAGGAGCTGATTGTTGACAACAGGAAGGGAAAACCAGAGGTGTCCGATCCAGTAATTATTGGGGGATCAGAGGTGGAGAGGGTAAGCAAATAAAAAAAATCCTGGGAGTGATTATCTCGGAGGATCTTTCCTGGACCCAACATATTGCTTTGTGAAGAAAACACCAGCACCTCTACTTTTTCAGGAGTTTACCGAGGTTTGGAAACCCTGGCAAATTTCTACAGAGGTGTGCTGGAAAATGTGCTGACAGACTGCATCATGGTCTGGTACGGGGACACCAATACCCCTGAGCCCTGCAAAAGGTAGTAGGCACAGCCCAGGACATCACAGGCAAAACCCACCCCACCATCCAGAACCTCTACAGGGAACGCTGCCGTCAGAGAGCAGCAGCAATCGTCAAGAATCCACTCTACCCAGCCCGCTCTGTTCTCGCTGCTACTATCAGAGAAGAGGTATCGGTGCCACGGGACTCACACCACCAGGTTCAGGGACAGTTGCTTCCCCTCCACCATCAGGCTCCTCAACGACAAACTCAATCAAGGACTCTTGCATGTATTGATTTTTTTCCTCTCTGTATTGCAGTTTATTTACATTTCTTTATTTGTTTACATGTGTACATTGTGTACAGCTTTTTTTTTGCACTTCCAATGGATGGTAATTCTGCCTCGCCCGCAGGAAAAAGAATCTCAGGGTTTTATGCGATGTCACGCACGTACTCTTGACAATATATCTAAAATCTGAAATCACTGTTCTGTAGGATATCTGCAGTCACTTCAATCTATATTTCAGATTTCCAGTATTCTTTTAACATTTGTTCAATATTACCTGAAATGAAGAGGCGAGCCAAAAGGGAGAGAAATCGGCATTGAAAATTGTACATCAAAAAATAGTATTAAAAAAGATGAATTTGCAAGCTGTTATACAACTGTCATGTTATCCCTGTTACTGTTCACAGAAAAGCTGATCAAAGTACAGCAAGCAAAACTGGACTCGTTAATATTCACGCCGAGACTGCAAGTCTATTGATCACACGTGGACAAGGCAAAACAGGAAAATAATAACAAAAAGCGATTGATACAGAAATGAACAAAACAAAATGAATAAATCAAATAAATAGATGAATAAACCACCCGCAAATTGGAGGAACAACACCTGATTTTCCGTCTGGGCCCTCTCCAGGCGGACGGCATTAACATCGACTTCTCCGGTTTCTGCTGACCTGCTCTTCCCTTCCCTTCCCCTTTCCAGTTCTCCTCGCTCCCTTCACCCAGCCATCCCTCCTCCCCTTGATCACTGCTGTCCCCTCCCTCCTTTCTCCACCTATTACCTCCTTTCTTGGTGACTACATCTCCCCCCCACCCCCACTCTTTTGCTCGGTCGCCTGCCAGTATCTCTCCATACCTCGATGAAGGGCTCAAGCCCGAACCGTCGATAATGCATCATTATCTTTGCTCTATAAAGTACACTGTTTGACTTGCTGAGTTTCTCCAGCATTGTGTTTTAACCTCAATCACGGCATCTGCAGACTTCTGTGATTTACTCTTGGTATTTAAACAGCTCTATGCGGTCACAAGAAATAGTGAGGCACGTTTGTGATGGTCAGCCTCCATGGAGACAATGTGGAAGCTGACCATCACCGTGTTTGGTGATGTTGGTAGAGGGATAATTGAAGGGATGGAAAAAGACATAGTTGTCATACACCTTGGAAAAAGATCCCATTGACCAATGAGTCCGTGTCATCCATTTAGGACTTGTTTAAACAAATTGAATGCTCATCTCATTTTATTCTCCCCACATTCCCATCAACCACTCCCACCCCCCCCCCCACCCCACCCACTCCACCAATGTACCCCTCATCAACACTCCCAGGACAATTTACAGTTGACAATTAATCTACTAATTTGCACAGTCACAAAGATTCCGGATTAGCATAGATCCACCAGCAAGCAAAATGGGCAGATGGGCAGCCCCACTATTAGCTAAATCTAGCGGCTGGGCAGGAAAGGGGCTGGAACTACAACTGATATCATGTAGTGTGCAGATAACAGGGGAACTCACAGTTTGCCTCTTTCATATTTTCTATTATTGCTTTGATAGAATACACTAGAGTGTTTAATTACCTCTCATAATTGCAACATCTAATTGATATGTTGCAATATTTAATGCAATATTTCAATGGTTTAATATAATTATTTTCAGTGTGCCACAAAATGCAATACAGTATATCAGTGGTTCTCAACCTTTTTCTTTCCACTCACACCCCACTTTAAGTAATCCCTCTGCCATCGGTGCTCTGTGATTAGTAAGGGATTGCTAAAGGTGGGATGTGAGTGGAAAGAGAAGGTTGAGAACCACTGCTTGAGACTCAATTGTTACTGAAATATTTACTTGAGAAAAATTGTCATTGGCCCATTTCTTTTGGAGTTCTGCAACCATGCACATAACGAGTCAATGAGGGATGATTAAAAAAGTGGTTTTCAAACTTTTTCTTACCACCTTAAGCAATCGCAGAGCACCTACAGCATAGGGAATACTTAAAGTGTGAGTGGAAAGAAAAAGGTTGAGAACCACTGCTGTATATGATATTTTAATGTATGTTTTAAATTCCTGCCCTGGTCCAACTATGACCACATAGTAGCCAAGAAAGTTCACCAACTTGCTCAGAACTCTGAGAAAGGTTGCCACGTTCCCTGTGTCCCTCATCGAGATGGATGGCAGGTCTCTGACAACCACTTCAACCCATCCCATTCCCCCGCTCTTATCCAGGTGGCCCAGCAACCACCAATCTGATTCTTAATTGAAACTGTGACTGGTTTGGTTGGACACTTTGCCGCAGGAAACCAATGCACAGCTGCAAGGAATTAATTGTAATTGCGGTGTTTTTGTACCAAACATGTTGAATTTGCACTGTTTTTGCATTCAGTAGATAAAACAAATCAGCGGGTGGCAAAGATTTGAAGCAGGCTGCCAGCTTTTAATTTGCCGGATTGTGTTCGGTGATTGTGGCTGTGCCTGAGGTCATCAGATTTCTCTTCTCATTTCTTCCCAGCTTCAGTGTGCTGCCAGTACCTGTTCCATTCTATTTAAATGGAAAGATCCTAATTCACCTACTTTGATGCCATGGCTCTCTCAAGTTATGTCATGTTTAAATTTAAGAAAAAATGAAAAATTGCACTCTTGATACCTCCACTAAGTTTGAAGAGACTTGACGTCCTTTTATAAACTACTTTCATATGAGTTCATCTGTATTTTGACTCTACCATCCCGACTGCTTTGGATTTTTGTTGCTGTTTTTTCATTGGCAAGGACCAGGTAAATAGTTTGTATTGATCTGTTGTAGCGAACTCTCAGTGTAGGCTGCCCAGGCTTTTTATTTTGTCGATGAAGGGCTCAAGCCTGAAACATTGATTCTGTATCTGTCAGCCACAAACGAGCCTGCAGCTGACGTGGACATTTACCCCTCCATAAATCTTCGACCGCGAAGCCAAGCCAAAGAAGAAAAGAAGAAAGAAAGATAAAGCACACTGTTTGACCTGTTTAGTTTCTCCAGTGTCGTCCACCTCTGCTCAAGATTCTCTCTTTGATTCTCTTTTCACGCACTGATTGTCGAGGAACTGTGGAGACTGTAGTAATCTCACAACATTCGCAAAATGATATTAATCGTCAGACATATTGACGTGAATTGCGTTGTGAAGAAAACAGTGCGATCTTCATGTTTCCAGATTCAAAATTCCTTTTTAGTTATGTAATAGTACAAAACATGTAATATTACACAAAATTGCCCTCTGCCTTGCCACGAGCCAGACAAAGTCACCAATAGTGTCACCTGGTGCTCCTAACAGCAAGAGAGAATATTTTTCGCTGATTTTCTGGAATTTTTCACAGCTTTGCTGTTTAGGTTAAATTTTTCATTAAGCATTCTGGTCAAGCATGTGGCCCAAGTGTGCAAATGTGAAGGTACTAAATGATCAAGACAAAGCTGATCTGAGCGATGAGTTCCTTCAGAGTTATAGCAAGTAGATTCTTATACTGAACAAACCTGTTTCCTGATTACATTTTTCCTCTGTTTGATTTTTCAAGGAGTGAATCAATCTTTGGGATAGCAATCTCTCAAACCAGGGAATCACAGCTTCAGAGTAAAAGGTGGGCCATTTAAGACTTAAATGATAATGGGATCTGGTTTGGAGTGGCCAAGAAGAATTGGTCGAAGGGGATTGCAAAGGTCCACCAGAAATTGGGTCTGTGGGTACGGCACGCCCTCTCGATAATGGAAAAGAACCTGGTAATCAGGTGCAAGATGTGGCCTATTCCCCCGCACTTACACCCTGGAAGCCACCAGAGTGGTTTTCCAGTTCATATGGTGATCCAAGATGGAAATGGTCCGAAGGGTGACCACGTACAAGTAATCAGACAACAGGGGCAAGGATGTACCCAATGTGGCCCTCATCCTGATGACCACATTTGTGTGTGCCTGCATCAGGTTGTGTGTGGAACCAAAGTATGAAGGCAACAAGCTGCTGCTATGTGCTGAGGTTCTACCTCTCCCAGGTGCTGCAAAGGATGGGCCTGGCCCCGTTGGCAGGCACTGTCTGAGTCAGCTGGACTTTGCACACCACCTATCCTTCGTGGAAAAGTTATTCCAGACCACCTTTGACCACAAGCCCATCAGGCAGTGGCCACCATGGAACATCCTACTGAAACTGAGAGACAAGGACTCAATGGACATGGTGGGGTGGTTCCCTGAGCAGACCGACCAGATCATTTGGTGGAAAGCCTCATCGTCAGGGCTCACAAACAAGCCAGGACTTAGCCTGGCTGGTGGTGAGAGGAGCTCTCCCAGTGAGATCTTTCCTCTCCAATCAGAACATCACCCACCACGCGCATTGTCCCTGAGATGACTGCGGTGGAGTGAAGACAGTCGCCCAACTCTTTGCTGAATGCAGATTCACTAAGAGTGTGTGGAGAAGGATGGAGGGGGGGGGGGTCCTTATCATGGTTCATCCCAGCAGCAGCGTGACAGAGGACTGGCTGTTACCAGGGAAGCACACAGGGTCAGACATCCAGAACTGCTGGAAGACTGACAACTCGGTGGAAGACGCACTTTGGCCTGCCCGAAACCTATTGGTCTTTCAGCATGTGGAGATGTTGGTGAGAGAATGCTGCCGATTGGCACATTCTAGGCTGCAGGAGTATGTGGTGAGGGAAGTACTGAGAGTTGGTGCAGCCAACCCGAGGGCGCTGTAGATAAGCACCACAGTCTAGAGTCCTCGTTACCGGGCACTGAGGGGCTGAGACCAAGGGGAAGTCCCTCATACAATAGCAGGGGTGATGAAGTAATAAGATCCCACAGAGATAATTAGGGAACAAATGTAACATTGACTTTAATGGGAATGTATAGATATGACTGACACTATGTTGGGGACAAGACTTTGGACAGTTTTGTTTTTGGTAAATATTGTGAATGAAGTCTATTTTTGAGGGAAAAATATTAAGATGAATACATTTCTTCATGAGGTTGGTGAATTTTCAGAATTCTCTACTCTGGAGGATGTGGAGGTTCAAGTTCATTCAAAACAGATTAATCGACAAGAGAATCAAGGGATACAGGGAGAGTGTAAGAAAATCGACCCAAGCTGACCGGTCTACCGTGATCCTGATGAATAGGTTCAAAGGGCCTGGTGCACCATCAATAACTTCAAAAACTAGAAGTTGCAGAGAAACTGAAAGGCTTTTCTTCCCAGCAGACTGGAGGTATGCCCTTGCTGGTCGACTGTCCTGGAATGGGGGGGGGGGGGGGGTGGGGGGGGGGCTGTGGCACTGTCGCCTTTATTCAGGGGTCAGTGGGAGGACCCTCAGACAAGGGGCACAACGGAACACATCCAATCAGATATACAGTGGTTTACCCCAGGGCCCCTTATTTCCTCTGATCAATACAGTATCATGAGAATTGTACAATGCGGAGAGAAACTGTCTGCCCACCACGACCCTACACCAGGTATTCAGTTGGTCCCACTCCCTGACTATTTCCCCACAATCCGAGGATTTATCAGATACCCTTTCGAAAGCACCAAATGAAGCCATTTCTTCCATCTCTTCAGTCAAATGGGATCATAACATCCCACAGCGGGCAAAATAATTCTCTCTCTCTTTCTCTCTCTCTCTCTCTCTCTCTCTCTCTCTCTCTCTCGTCCTCCTCTGCTGCATGCCTTAAATCTGTGTCTCCTGGGAAATGAATATCCTACACACAGAGAGAAAAAAAAATTATCATGCCAAAACCTATTGTCCTGTTAACAGCTCTTTCGTGATGAAATCACAATTTATGTATTTGATTCTCAAAGCCTGAGAGATGGCATCCGAACCTCTTCAGAACAGGGGCGATTGTTGGAGTGTTATATTTATAGTCTGGATGCAGGTAGAATTCTCTGACAAGCAATACAATGGACAGATAGCTAAGCAGAAGCAACAGTAATTCATCACTTCCCTAATTACCAACTAAGTGTGAAGGGCACTAAAATGTTTCCTACTTTACAAAAAAAATTATTCGTTAGTTACCATGGAGATTTCCAAAACAATCTTTGGGAGATAGTCATTATCATGAGACTAAATTATGGCTTAATTAGAATATATCTGTCCTGAACAAAAGTCAGCTATCTGCTATTTGAAAATTCAGATACTATTTATTGCCATGTAATAAAACAGATGTGTAATATTACACAAAACTGCCACTAGTCTGCCATAAGGCAGACAAAGATTTGCCCAGCGCCCCTTACAGTCAGAGAAAGAGAAGCAAAAGCGAGTCCACGAGTCACTAAGTGTCCATCGATTTGCCTCCAGGGCTTCCCCAGCCTCTGCAGCTCCAGTTCAACCATCGGCAACCTGACCATAGGCGTTCGATCCGGGGGGTGGCAACTGCCCTCTCAAATTTGGACAAAACAGTGGAGAACATTCGGGCAAAGCAAGAAGACAAAAAGAAAGCTCCGCTCCACCACGATCTAGACTCTGGGTACCTTCACGCACGGGGCGCCACACATCTCACTTCAAACCCAGGGTCCAGACATGGTCCGCGGCCACCTCCGGGTACTGGCTTATTGCTGGGGCAATGGCACTCAGCGTCAGTGTTCAGGCCCTGTGATGTTAGTGTGTATATGCTGGGCCTGACCATCACATGACAGGAAGGTCACAGCCCGGCCTCAGGACTCCTGCTGATGGACGGAATGACTCACTGTGGTCAACCCGTTTCTCTGCGTGATGGTGTCAGAGGGTCTGTGTTGCGTCGCCCAGCATCATTCCCACAGCAACGGGCCTTCCCCCAGACAATGAAGCGGCCCGATGGGTGTGAGTCTCAACCTCGGACAGAGCGGGATCAGAGCAGTTGGAGACAGACCTCCTGAGCTTGGTGCCTGTGCCAGCAGCCATTTTGTGGAAGAGGTATGGCCTGTGTCTGGGCCCGGAGGTGAGATGCAAGGCGGCCCAGGTGCAGGTTGGGCCCTGTGTAAAATTTCAGCCAAATCAACCCCTCTGTCCCCCCCTTAACCAAAGTGTGTGTGTGTGTGTGTGTGTGTGTGTGTGTGTGTGTGTGTGTGTGTGTGTGTGTGTGTGTGTGTGTGTGTGTGTGTGTGTGTGTGTGTGTGTGTGAGATCCTTGTTGGGACTTCCCCCCCTCCCCCATTCCATGGGTAAATAAAGATCTTTTGTGGTCAGGCGCCCAGCCGAACTTGTTTCTCTTATCACAGACCCCTTCTTGCCTTCAGCACCCTCTCCAAACCCGGTTTACCAGCAAATCAACACTTTGACATGTAGCTACAGTGGAACCCCATTATAACGCGATAGTTTGGGTCCAAAAAACCGTACTGTGAAAAAAGTGGGGTCGCGCTAAATCGGGGTTTCAATAAATCGTTGTAGTTCAGTGGTTCTCACATACCACTTTAAGTAATCCCTATGCCATTAGTAAGGGATTGCTTAAGGTGGTATGTGGATGGAAAGAAAAAGTTTGAAAGCCACTGTTTTAATCGTCCCTAATTGACTCATTACGTGAACGGTTTCATGACTCCAAAGGAAATGGGCCAATGACAATTTTTCTCAAGCAAAGTATTTCAGTAACAATTGGGTCTAGAGCAGTGATTCTCAACCTTCTCTTCCCACCCTCATCCCACCTTAAGCAACCCCTTACTATCACAGAGCACCGATGGCATAAAGATTACTTAAAGTGGGATGTGAGTGGAAAGACAAAGGTTGAGAACCATTGTTGTAGTTACAGTTGAAATTAAAACACAAATTAATTTTTAGTAAACTGACTGCCCCCCATCCCCAGCTGCAGCCCAAGGACCCCACTCCCTGCAGCACTCCGAGGTCCCCATTCCCCAAGGCAGCTTGAGATCCCCGCTCCTGGCAGCAGCCCAATATCTGAGTCTGATTCGTGCTAAATCAGGTTTCCACTGTATCAAGAGGTACATCAACCTTTGAACAAATAGTTTTTCACTTGATTTCTGGAAATGTTCAGTTTTTCTTTTTCGGTTAAATGTTCCATTAAACATGTTGGAATCTCGTCCCACAAACAATCAGCAGTTTGGGGGGCACTGTTACCACAATGTTACTTATCCTGCGTGTGCATTGTCTGTCTGTATGTGTGTTATATCTGATTGTGAGTCTGCATGTTTTGCACTGAGGACTGGAGAACGCTGTTTCATCGGGTTGCACTTGTACAATCAAATGACGATAAACTTGACATTTAAAAAAAAAAATATTTATTAAATTTAAAACCACCAAAGAATTCACTTAATTTACAATACAAGTCCATTTCAAATACATGTGGCATATATAAGAAAAAAGAAAAGAATGGGAGAGAGAGAACCCCCCCATAAACCCCCCACCTTCCCCCCTCTATGACTTGAAAGTGGGACAAGAGGTCTTCAACAGGAGCACTCCTTACTATAAGGTGTCTACAGAGACATTTAGGAGAAAGGGAATGCCTGAGATTCATTTAAATATTCATTCCCATAGTTTGTAAATATGGGCACCATATTCTCCAAAATATATGATATTTATCTCTTAAATTATAAGTGATTTTCTCAAGTGGTGTACAACTCCAAACTTCTACATGCCATCTCTCCATTCCCAAGTCTATATCAGACTTCCAAGTTATAGCAATACAGTCTCTAGCAATTTGAACAAACTTCACTTGATGCATATTCAATTTTAATTTAGATTTAACACCTCTTTTATCACCCAGCAAAAATAACATTGGATCCTGTGGGAATTTAACCCCCGTTATTCTTTCTAATAAATATCCTACTTCCAACCGAAAAGGTTTAGCCGTAAGACACAGACAATAAACTTGACTTGACCAAGGTTCGATCGCACACTGTCTCTATGTTTTCCCCGTGACTGCATGGGCTTTCGCTGAGTGCTCCCACCCTCCAAAAACGTATGGGATCATTAGGTTAAATGGGTGTAGGTCAGCATGGGTTTCAGTGGTTGGAATCAACTTCATCTATCTTGTAAATACCTTTTTTTTGGTGAGTTCAAAATCTTGATGAAAGGGTCTGGCCCAAAATGTTGGCGATTCTTTATCTTTCATTGATGCTGCTTGTCCTGCAGAGGGAACCTTTGAGTCCTATTCGTTTGAGAAAAGTTGAGTGAGATGTGGAGCACAGTGTCTTTTCTAAGATGGGAGTCATCAGATTGGCAAGGTTCTGGGCAGTAAGCAATAAAGAGCACCATTGTGTTAATGCCACTGCATCAAATGTGACCTTTGGGAAAGGATGAAGGGAGAAATTAGTGACCAGACATGACTAATCCAGCCAGGTTCACTGGAAGTGGAGCATGATAACTCAGGGGAGCTCTGTGGTATGAACTCAAGCTTTCGGAGAGATTGGACGCAGACTGGGAGATTGCTTCGTGGAGCGTCTTCACTCTGTTCACCTCAGCGACAGGGATCTCCCAGTGGCCAACCACTTCAATTCTGTGCCTCAAACCCTCGCTGACATGTCTGTACATGACCTTGTACTGTCAAACCAAGGCCACCCATAAACTGGAGGAGCGACACCTAATCTTCTGCCTGGGTGCTCTCCAACCGATGGCATAAACATCATCTTCGGTTTCTGCTAGCCCACTCCTTGTTCTCTCTCCCTTCCCCATCCCTCTACCTTCTGTCCTTCAGCTCTCCATTCACAGAGCCACCCCCCTATCCCCTGTTTACTGGCATGCCCTCCCTCCCTTATCTACCTATTACCTCCTGCCTGTGGGACTGTGCTCCTCCCCCTGCCCCTCTCCACCACCCCCCCACTGTTTTGTTCGGGCACCTGCCTACATTTTACTCATACCTTGTTGAAAGACTTAAGCCCGAAACGACTGTTCTGTATCTTATCTTTGCTATATAAAGTGCACCTGCTGAGTTTCTCCAGCGCTGTGCTTGTACTTCAATCACGGTGCCTACAGACTTTCATATTTTACTTCCTTCCTGTTTCCTCATCCCTGCTGCGCTTGCTAATCGATGTTGGCTCGATTCTAAAATGTCCATCATTGCTTCAAAAGGCCTCACTGCTCCCCTGCCTCTAGAATTTGTTTCAGTCCTCCAGTCTTCTCAGGGGGTTCTTCCTGATATCATTCTTTGAATAACCTGCCTCCTTTTATAAGGTCATGCCTTCTGACCTCCCTCTGAAGACTCTGTGCTGTCTTATCCTGGTCCAACAATGCTCTCAGCCAACAGTTACATCCTTAATAAGCAGAGATATTACAATGAGTAGCTGAATCTGAATCCGAATCAGAATTCATTGTCATGAACATGTCGTGAAATCTACTGTTTTGCGGCAGGAGGTTAAAGACAGAGGTAATAAGTGATTTATAGAAAAACAGGTCGATTGTTATTACTCCCCGTCATTTCTTCCGCGGGACCCCTACGCCTTTCCTTGGAAGCCCAGGGTTCCACGGAACCCAGTTGGGGAAACCCTGCGTGAGACATTTGGAACTGACTGATGGTGCCATTTCACAAATGGTCAGACATCATTTTGAGTTGAGACTAAAGTAGGAAGAGGTGTCACCAAGGGGGAGACGGGGAAGAAGCTGGGGAGAGGTTTGAGGGTGATTGTCTTGGACAGAAGTAGGAGAGGGAGAAACTACTGGGTGGAGGATGTGGGGGCGGGGGGCGAGGAAAGGTTAGAGAGAAAAGTAAGACTGGGACAAGGTACGGTTTCCTCTGGCAGCTCAGGTGATTTCAAAATGTATGGGGTTTGGAGGTAAATTGGGGTATTTGGGACATAGTATGTAAGGGCCTGTTTCTGTACTATATGACAAAAATTAAAATGAGAAAATAAATAAGAAATAGAAGTAGTGGAACGAGATAAATAAATACAGAGGTTATGATAGAAAATGGAGGTATCTGTCTGATGGAGAAATGGACTTTATAGAGTGTTCTCAGGAACGGAACTGTGATAGTACAGATCTATCACCAATGTACATAGTGTATATAGTTACTGTATCTAGACTGTGCTTACAGCGATTGGCTGAGAGCTAAGCCACACCTATTGTTTGGGCCTTAAAGGGTTGTGTCCCTAGCCAGGTCGGATCATTCCGGACTGGTCGGCCACCTGTGAAGAGCTCCGGTCTTTTGCTAATAAAAGCCTTGGATTGGATCAACAAGTCTTTGGTTCTTTCGACGAGCTCTACAGGAACCTTAACATAACTCATATTGATGGTTGAAAGTTCTGATAAGCTTATCCTCAGACCCAAACACACCACACTTACAACTTTTGAAAATGCCACTTGTCAGCTTTCTACAGGAGCTCTATCGAGAGCATCCTGGCCGGCTGCGTCACAGTGCGGTACGGTTGCTGCAGAGAAATGAATCGGAGGCCAATCCACGAGAGTGGCAGAGAAGATCACTGTGATCTCCCTCTCCCTCGCCCTCCACCCTCCCATTCACATGATCTAGTGGGATCGTTGTCTGAGGAGGGCACACAAAATCATTGAGGACCCCTTCCACCCGGCACACAGCCGCTCCCATGGGGAAAGAGATACAGGAGTATCGGAGACAGCATCACCAGGTTGAGGAATAGCTTCTTCCCACGGGCAGTGAGAATGCTGAATGACAAAATCCCTCTGAGATTCTATTGTTTATTAAGAATATTTATTTATTTTTATATGGGCATTTGTTCTACGTTTGCACTGCTTGTCTGTATGTGTGCTAAATCTGAATGTTTGTCTGTATGTGTTGCACCGAGGACCAGAGAATGCTGTTTTGTCAGGTTGTACTTGTGCAAGCCTCCATATCGATGAAATCATGAAGAAGGCTTGCTGGTGGCTATACTTTGTGAGGAGTCTGAGGAAATTCGGTATGTCACCAAAGACTCATAAACTTCTACAGGTGGACCGTGGAGAGCATTCTGGCTGGTTGCGTCACTGGTACGGAGGCGCCCACGCTCAGGATAAGAATAAACTCCAGAGGGTTGTTAACTCAAACTGTGACATCACAGGCACCAGACTTCACTCCATCGAGGACATCTACAAGAAGCAGTCTTAAGAAAGCAGCCTTTCTCCTCAAGGATCCCCACCACCCAGGCCAGGATCTCCTCACTCCGCTACCATCGGAGAAAAGGTACAGGAGCTGAAGACGAGCATTCAGCGGCACAAGGACAGCTTCTTCCCCTCCGCCATCAGTTTCCTGAATGATCAATGAACCACAGACACGACCTCACTTTGACTTCTCGTACCATTTTTATTTATTGTTGTAAGGTGGTTTATGTGACTGTTTGCTCTGTGATCTGCCGCAAAACAGCGAATCTCGTGACTCGTTCATGACAATAAATTCTGAGTCAGATTCTGCGATCAGGTGATAAATGAAATTGACTGTGAACTTGAACTGATGTAAGTGACACTTGAGGCATAGATAACCACCTAATGAAAGCAGGTTTGGATAAATTACATCAATTGTGGGGGGAGTGACAATGGCTCAGAAGTGGGCAGTTTTTACAGCAATATCAAAGTGTATAATATGGAATGTGGAACATATGAAGTGATCTTGTCAGCTGTCGGAATTAAACAAGCAAAAACCTCCAAGCATCTTCAATACAAATTACCTAAGAGTTGCATTAAAATATTTTATTCAGAATCAAGAGAAAATTGGGTACAAAATAATATTGTTTATTGGACCTTTAAAGCAGGGCATCTCCAATGTCATCAGGCAACCCAATCTGTGTGCAAATAACATTAATTGTACTGGATGCCTTCTAATCTTAATAGCTGCACTATTCTCCAAACCAACAATTACCTTGTTTCACAATTTGCATGACACAGCAACAAAGCAGTATTTTGAAATAAAGATAACTAGTTTTGAGATTTTGACAGTTTTAACAAGTATCCTTGTACTTTATCCCCTTATTAACGAACAAAGAGAATTCACAAAACTACAAAAGGTAACAACTCCATTCAAAATTCAAGACCAAGCACTCTCTTCGCAGATATGCTGTAGTTTGCTGGGCATTTCGCTCATTGTTCTTACGATCCCAAGTTTCAGTATGTTCTTTGTCCATGGCATTAACATGCTCCCTCCGTTACTGAACCCTACAGTGTGCTACTGGAACCTATATAATCTGATCAAGACACTACTCAAAAATAACATGCTATACAGCAGCCAAACTCAACCTTTTTTTTTGGCTTTTGTCCCTGAGGACTCTGCTCAAAATTTACGGGCCCCTTGAATCAGTCAAAAGTTTTGGTTTCTTGCATACTTCTCTCCTACCAACTACAGAAAAGAAAATTAGCCACACGGCCAGCGTAGCTGTTAGCGCAATGCTGTTACAGCACCAGCGATCGGGACCAGGGTCTGAATAATTTGTGCTTTCTCCCTGTGTCTGCGTGGGTTCCCCCCCACCCCCCCCGGGGCTCCAGTTTCTTCCCACCGTTCGAAATCTACTGGGGTTAAATGGGTGGCACGGGCTCGCAGGCTGTTACCGTGCTGTATGCGGAATAAAAAAAATGTTGCGTGAGGCGAAAAGAGAACAAGGTGTGGCGGTACACCACTAGCCTACTGCAGGGGGCAACCTATGTACCTGAAGAAGAACACTGGAGGACAAGGCAACCCCTGGCTGGCTGTCAATCAGCCGACCTTAATGGACCAAGCCCCACCTGGTCGGCTGCCAATCACCCTCCGGGATATAAGCCACATCCGGTCACTCTCAGAGCTTGCACAGCACTCTCACAGCCAGGTCTGTGGAAGTTTATGTAGAATAAAGCTTGTTGAACAACCTTTATGTTTTGTGTCTGCTTTCTGCTCGATAGCGCATCACGGTTTTATGTGCTGTAGCCCCCGGGGAGGCTGTAGGGCCTCCCACTGAGAATGCCTGCTCTTCGGCATGCCATCAGGTCTTACACTATGTTACCAAACTCTCCACAAGGCCCTGTGATACTATGCTTCTAAACCATACCCTCCGTCTGTGTTCCATGTTCATTGAAGCCGATTATTGGTGTTCAGAGAACAGAGCCTGTAAATCCACTCCCTGCTGCCTGAGTACAAGGCATTTGCAGATCCTAGGAACAGGAAATCGTTTTTGTTAAATTATGTGAACAAAAATATCTGTAAACGTCAACAAAATGATCAAAACACGCAGCCATCATCAGAGCCATACACTGACATACAGGGGGACATCTCTGGTTATAGTTTGCAATGAAATATGAGTCTTGATGAGAGTGCTGCAATGTGATTTATTTGACAAAGCTTCCCTCTTCCTCCAAACTGATTTCAAAGCTTCAGTAACATGATGGGAAAATTTTTTACCTTCAAACAGTCTCGGGAATTAATGTTCAGGAAATGAAAAATGTTAATGCCTTAGAATACATGTCTCTCTAGTGTCTGTCATGAAGCTTAGTTAAATAGAACATGAATAAAAATGTACTATCGTGCATATTACATCACGAGAGATTTTTACAGAGACCGTTTCAACACCGCAGGAGTTACCAGCAGCCAACCCATAAGCCATTTAAAGAAGACCCGACCTCATGGATCCCGAGGCTTCTACTCCCGACCATCCTCCTGGCCAAGGCCCAATCCGAAGAAGACAAATTCAATGAACTCCGAGCCAGGTTACAGCACCAGAGAGACATCAAGGAGTGCTGTGTGTTGTGCTTCATAGTTAAACGGGGACAACCCAGGCGCGGCACTGCAGCCTGAGGCCTACGTCCTCCAACGCGCTGACCGGACACCGGAGCCAGGAAAAACCAGAGGAGGCAGCTGTTTGTGTGTCATCATGACGTGACAGTCATGTCCTAGTCCTGCTCCCCCCCCCCCTACCCCGACCTGGAACATCTGGCGATCATCACCACCCTCATCCTGGTCGCTGTGTACATTCTGCCCCAGGCTAACATCAGGCTGGATTTGAAAGGACTTAGTACTGTGATTAGTAGCCATGAGATAGCACACCCTGATGCCTTCCCGATTATTGTAGGGGACTTCAATCAAGCCAACCTGAAGAGGACTCTAACAAACCACCACCAACATGTCACATGCGAGACCAGAGGAACGAACACACTCGGCCACTGCAACACCACATGAAGAACGCCTACCAAGCCATAGCACGACTGCACTTCAACGTGTCTGATCACTTGGCTGTACTTCTACTCCCACCGTACAATCAGAGACTGAGGACCACAGCACCAGCAGCGAAGATGGCGAAAATATGGTCGAGGGAGGTGGAAGAGTGTCTGCAGGACTGCTTTGAATCGGCAACATATTCAAGGACTAATCCCTAGACATGAACGAATATGCCACATGTGTCACTGATTTAATCAAGCCCTGCATGGACAAGTGTGCGCCCAAGAGTTTCTCATGCAGAAGCCTTGGCTGAATCAGACGATTCACAACCTGTCGAGAGCGAGATCGAGGGTGTTTAAGGCTGGGGATCCAGACCTCTACAAGAAGTCCAGGTACGACCTGTGGAAGGCTATCTTAGCAACTTAGTGGCAAATCTGGAGGAAACTAGAGACAGATCCACGCCAGCTATGGTAGGGAGTGCAGGCCATTACAGCCTACAAAGCAAGGGCAAACACCATCGATGGATGTGATGCTTCATTGCCCGATGAGCTGAACACCTCTGCCCACTTTGAGAAGGAGGACCCAACAGTGCCTACGAGAATCGCTGCAAAGGCTGAGGACACTGTGATGTCTGTCCCTGAGGTCAACATCAGAAGTCATTCATGAGGGTGAACCCTTGCAAGACGTCAGGACCTAAGGGAGTACCGAAAATCTGTGCCCAGTTGGAGTGTTCATGGACATTTTCGACCTCTCATTGCTGTTCCCACCTACTTCAAAAGGGCATCACTCATGCCGGTGCCCAAAAAAAGCTGCCTCAACAACTACCGCCCAGTAGCACTAACATCTGCTGTGATGAAATGCTTTGAGGGGTTGGTCATGGCCAGAATTAACACGTAACTAAGCAAAGGGCTGCACCCCCTGCAATTTGCCATTTGTCACAATCGCTCCACAGCAGATGCAATATCACTGGCTCTCCACTCAGATCACTTTGAAAACAGCAACATAAATACGGCTGCTCTTCATAGACTACAGATCAGCCTTCAACACCATTATTCCCTCAGTGCTGGTCAACAGGCTCCAAACCCTGGGCGTCTGCACCCACCTCTGCAACGGGATCCTTGACTTCCTCGTCAGACGACAACAGTCAGTACGAATTAGAAACAACGTCTCCTCCTCACTGACTAATCAACTCAGGTCCACCTCAAGTATGAGTGCTTAGTCCTCCTCTACTCATACATCCATGACTGTGGCCAACGCCATCTACAAATTTTTTGGATCAGCTTGTTGAGTGATGTCACAACAACAACCTTGTGCTCAACGTTAGCAAAACCAAGGAGGTGATTGTGGGTGTCAGGAGGAAGTTAGGGGAACATGACCTAGTCTTCATCGAGGGGTCAGCAGCAAAGAGGGTCAGGAACTTCAAATTCCTGGGTGTCAACATCTCCGAGGATCTGTCCTGGAGCCTCCAGGTTGATGCAATCACAAAGAAGGCTAGAGGCTAGTGACATTTGACACATGCTAGTGACACCGGAGGGGGTGGGGGACGGGTCTTATGGTGAGCAATGGCCATGACCTTAGTGGGGGGCACAATGCCCACGGATGCCCCCTCTTGTCGCTGAGCCTGTGTCTCAGGATCTTTTTTCTTGTTCTGAGCATTGGCACTTCTGTACCAGGCAGTGATGTCACCAGCCAGAATGCTCTCCACCTGTAGTTTTTTTTAAAAACTTTATTTATGTAGATCAAAAAACATTTAGTACATAACATATACAACAATTAACTCTAAACATGAACATTATTTTTTTATATATAGAGAAAAAAAAGAAAGAAAAATGAAAAGAACCCCCCCCCCTTCAGCCAACTCTCTTAAGGAGAGCCATAAAGAAAAAAAAATTTAAGCATACATATTAAGATCTAATCAATTTAAATTGAAATGTAAATATTCTGAATATAACAACCACTTATTAATAAAAAAACTATAATTATCACGTGAAACATATGTAATTTTTTCCATTAGTAAACAATATTTTACCTCATTATGCCATCTATTAATATCAATCATATTTGTATCTTTCCATGTACTAACAATACATTTTTTTTGCTACAGATAATGCTAAATATACAAAAGCAAGTTGAAATTTATCTAATCCCAAACCTTTCAGTGGTTGCAAACTACCTAATAAAAATACTGTCGGATCTAAAGGTATTTTAATCTTATATAGGTATTCTAAAAACAAATTAATTTTCTTCCAAAAAGATTGCATATATATGCATGATCAGACAGCATGAAAAAAAGTTCCAACAGAATTACCACATCTAAAACACAAATCTGATTCATGAAAACCATACTTTTTTAGTTTTTCAGGTGTTAAGTATAATTGATGTAAAAAATTATAATTAATCATTGCATAACATGCATTTATCAGTCTAGTTACACTATCGTAACAGATATCTAACCAATCATCCTCGGAAAAAATAAAACCAATATCCACTTCCCATTTACTTTTAGATTTATCCCAACCCTTTTTATCCATACCATCCTGTAATATTTGATACATAGATGAAATATAACCCTTCTCTGGTACCTTCATAAGAAAAGTCTCAAATTTAGTAATTTCAGGTAAAATCATATCTCTATCAAACACATGTTTAGCCAAAGATCGAATTTGATAATAAAGAAACAGAGAGTTCTTATCAATACCATAACTGTCCCTCATCTGATTAAAAGATAAAAATTTACCTTCTTTGAAACAATCTCCCAAATTTTCCACACCTTTAAATCTCCAATGTAATAAACTTTGATTATGTATCGAAAAAGAAATAAGTTGATTATTATACAACAGAGTCAAAGCCGATAATTCACCCCTAGAACCTATCATTTTCTTTTTCTTTGTCCATAACTTCATTAAATGTTTTAATATAGGCACATTATGTTGCTGTATCAAATTTATATTCCATCTAAACAAAAATTGATGTATTTCAAATTCAGAAGTATTTGCCATCTCAATTTTGGCCCAACTAGGGGGCTGTTCCAAATCCATCAATGAACTAATAAATTTAATTGGGCTGCTTCATAATAATTTTGAAAATGTGGTAAACGTAATCCCCTAACTCATATTTCCAAGTTACTTTATTCAAGGCTACTCTTGAAAATGTACCTCTCCATAAAAACTCCCTAACCATTTTATTCAAATCTCGAAAAAAAATTATCAAATAAATACGGAATGGACTGAAACAAATATTGCATACGCGGAAAAATATTCATCTTAATTGTATTTATCCTACCCAATAAATTAATAGGTAAATCTTTCCATTTAATCAAATCAGTTTTAATTTTTTTTATTAATGGAACATAATTTAAATTATATAAAGATTGATAATTAACATTCAAAATTATACCTAAATACTTAATTCAATCAGTCCATTTCAAATTAATAATATTCTTATAAACTGAATAATCTCCTTCACTTACCGGTAATATTTCACTTTTTTCCCAATTAACTTTATATCCAGAAAGACATCCATATTGCATCAGACACTCCTTCAAGCGCAAAAGTGATTGAGCTGGATTTGTTAAATACACCAATACATCATCGGCAAATAAATAAATTTTATATTCCTCACCTAAAACTTTCATACCTTGTATCTGTGTATTTTGTCTTATCAGCTGTGCTAAAGGTTCGATCACTAACACAAACAAAGCTGGTGATAAAGGACGACCTTGACGAGTTGATCGAGTTAATTTAAACGGTTCCAAGATCAAACTATTCATCAATACTCTAGCTACCAGTTTACTATATAAAGCCTTAATCCAACCAATAAAGATAGGACCAAACTTAAATTTCTCCAGAACTTTAAACAAAAAATTCCACTCAACTCTATCAAATGCTTTTTCTGCATCTAAAGATATCACCATCGGGTGGTCTAAAGATTGTCGAAATCTATTAATCAAACTAATCACACGCAGAATATTATCTGAGGCATATCTATTCTTTATGAAACCTGTCTGATCCATATGAATCAACTTGGGTAAAAGTTTAGCCAATCTATTCGCTAAAATTTTAGCTATTATTTTATAATCTACATTTAACAATGAAATTGGTCTATATGAAGATACTTTCAAAGGATCTCTATCTTTTTTTGGGTTTACTGTAATTAAAGCACTAGAACAAGACTCAGGTAATTCATAATGTTCTCCAACTTGACGTAATACATCTCCAAACACTGTAGAAAAGTCATCATAAAAAATTTTATAAAATTCATCTGAAAATCCATCATCACCAGGTGATTTACCATTCGGCATTTCCATCATAGCCATTTTAATTTCCGAATCAGTAAATGGTGCTTCCAACTCCCGTATATCTGCATCCTCTAATGTCGGTAAATTCAACTGTGATAAAAAAAATCAATCGATCCATTTTCTTGTTTTCCTTCAGATGTATACAACTTCTTATAAAATGAACAAAATTCATCATTAATCTCATGAGGTGTATAAGTGATAAAAGAATTCCATCTAACAGCATTAATAGTCCTCGAAACCTGTTCTTTCTTTAATTGCCAATACCTTATGTGCTTTCTCTCTCCACTCATAATACCATTGTTTAGTCCTATTAATCATACATTCAAATTGATAAGATTGCAAAGTATTATATTCCAGTTTCAACCTAGATAATTCTAGTTTCTGATCTTCTGTAGCATCTTTCTGAAATTCCTTTTCTAACTCATCAATCTGTTTCTCGAATTCAAGACTCTGATTTAATCGATCCTTTTTTATTTTAGAAGCATAACTAATTATTTGTCCTCTCAAATAAGCTTTCATAGCATCCCATAATACAAACTTACTTTGAACAGAATTAGAATTTTCTTTTAAAAAAATATTAATTTGTTTTTTTCAAAAAATCAATAAATTCTGTATTTTTTAATAACATTGTATTAAACCTCCAACGATAGGCCACTTGAATTTTCTCAGAGGTTGCATTTGTAAAGTATAACAAAATCACCCTACTTTTGTATTCCACTTGTTGTATTTTCCCTTGTAAATGTGCTAATACTAAAAAAAGTCAATCCTTGAAAACAATTCATGTCTAGATGAGTAAAAGGAGAAATCTTTCTCTGTCGGATTAAGACATCTCCAAATATCTACTAAATTAAGATCTTTCATCAACGCTTGAACCTGAACTGCCATTTTAGATTTCTTAAATTTCTTCGCAGATTTATCTAATAAAGGTTCCAAAACACAATTAAAATCACCACCAACTAAAACATTATCATTAGCCTGACCCAGATATAAAAATGCATCTGAAGTAAATATTTCATCATCTACATTTGGGGCATAAATATTAAGTAAAGTCCAAAATTCACTAAAAATCTTACAATTCAATTTAAGAATACATCTTGCCTTTTCCTCCATTGATTGTCATTCAAAAGATAAATTCTTATGTATCAAAATTGCTACACCTTTAGCCCTGGAATTAAATGAAGAAGAATATACATGCCCTACCCAGTCCTCTTCAATTTCATACTTTCTTTGACATTCAAATGTGTTTCTTGTAAAAAAGCAACATCAATTTTTATTTTCTTAATATACGCCAAAATTCACTTACACTTAATCGGACTGTTTAAACCTCGAACATTAAAAGTAGCAAACCTCAACTTCGACATATCTACTAATATTACCCTGGACTAATAATATCTTTATATAAAAACTCAAATCAACGTAAATAGGCCCTCCAATAGGAGAAAAAAAATCACAAATTAAAGGCTAGATAAAATGAAAATAAAAAAAAATCAGACCCCCCCCAAAAAAAAACTACCAAAAGGTAGTAATCCCTAAACAAAATTTGGGTGTGGATCACCCACCAGTGGCTAATGACTAATAGAACTTAGAGCAAACCTCTCCCTCCCCAGCCGAACAAAGAATAATATCAAAATATCATAATAACATAAAAAATAAAATAAGAATAAGAAAATTCTTCTATTCATCCAAGAGATTCCAAACTCTGAGATCCCATTTCAAGAGAAGTTGGACTCTTTCCATTGCTGTTTTTCCCATTTCTGCCATTTCTTCCTTTTTCCAGAACAACCAGATTTTTCTTTAGGAGACAATGGTGGACTACGTTTTTGTCCTCTTATATCTGGCAATGAATCAGCAAAAATCATTGCTTCACGATCATTCTCAAAAAACCGAGATTGATAGTCTCCATAAAACATCTTCAACATTGCCGGATAGCGAAAAGTAGACTTATAACCTTTATGCCACAAAACTTCTTTAACTGGATTATATCGACGTCGACGTTGAATGACCTCTTGACTCAAATGAGGATAAAAAAAACTCTGCTATTCTGAATCAATAATGGAGTTTGTCATTGTCTCGCATTTTGCACTGCTAATCGAAGTATTGCTTCTCTGTCCAAATAGTTCAAACATCGAATTATTACAGGTCTCGATGGTTGACCAGGTAAAGGTGTTCTTCTTAAAGCTCTATGAGCTCTTTCCAATACCAAGCCTCCATAAAAAAATTCTTGCCCTAGTATTTGTGGGATCCAGTCTTTAAAAAAATGAAGAGGATCTTGTCCTTCCAAACCTTCTGGCAAACCAACAATTTTCACATTATTCCTTCTGCTTTAATTCTCCAAGTAGTCTATTTTCCTCTCTAACTCCTTCTCATGTTCTCGCAATTCTATAACAGATTTTTCAACCTTCAACACTTTTTCTGTATTAGAAGCCACTTTCTGTTTACATTCCAAAAAGACAGAATGAAATTTTAAAAAATCTTCACAAGATGCTTCCACATGTGCTTTAACTGTATTCAATTCTGAACTTATCATTTGAGCCATCTCATTCATTATAGGCTGGATGACAGCATTTAACAGTTTACATTGTAGCTCAGAAAAGCTCAGCCCTGCTTTCTCAAACGTAGTGGCAGAACCAGGTAACTGCAGCTCCTGCTGCAACTCAACAAAAGGCATTTTAACGGTTTTTCTGTGGGTCTGGACTCCCAGCGACGGCACCCTGACTTCCTCAGGGGGTCAACCCTGGTCTCCCCCCGCAGCTCATTGCTTTTTCCACAAAATCACGGAGGAGATCGAGATCTTCAGGTTGGAATGCTTCCTGAAGCATTTCAGATAATGGAGTCGTCTTCCTGTGTGCTCCCTCCATTAAAATCGGCAGCTGCCAGAATTGGAATCCACTTCTTGGGAACACGCACCTTCCTCCAGAGAACGTGTAATTCCAGCTCCATCCTTCACTTGGTGAGTAGTAGACATTTTTTTTCAGCTCCCACAGGCAGTCTTTGTGGTTTAGGCACTAAGGAAGTTAAACCTGAAGCTGTAGCAAGTTGTTTAGGCCCCAAATCTTCAACACTTCGAAAATGTAACTTGACATTTAATCTTTTTACCATTAATGACCATAACAGTTCCTTAATACTTTAAACTAAAATTTAAAAAGTTTAAACTTGAAAACAAGGGGTTAAAAACGGATACTTAAAAGTCCAGCCAGAGAGGCCGAGATTAGACTCTATGGCATCTTGCCATGCCCCCCCACCTGTAGAAGTTTATGAGAGTTTTGGGTGACATACTGAATCTCCTCAGACACCTCACAAAGAATAGCCGCTGGCGTGCCTTCTTTGTGGGATTGTGGGAAACTCGGCCACTTCACTAAAGTGTGTAAGGCAAAAAGTATTCCCACTGATAAGAAGAAGAGAAGCACCAAGAAAATGTGTCCTGGAGCTGCAGGAATGGAAGACAACTGTGAAAAGGGAGAATCTTCAGACGAGCAGGCTGAATTGACTTCAAGTAATGTCGAGGTGAGATCCCCTGTGATAGCTCAATTGACTGTAAAGCTTGGGGGATGTTACGGACTGGAACGGTCGACTATGAAGGGAGAGATGAATGGTGAGACTCTTGATTGTCTAATAGACTTGGGGAGTACTGACAGCTACATCCACGAGAAAGTTGCCAGAGCCTTAAATTTGCGGAGATATCCAGCGAATCGAAAGATATCAATGGTTTGCAGTGAACTTATAAAAACTGTACAGGACAAGTGTAAAGTTACTTTAAAATTGCAGGGACATTGCCTTGCTGATGTGTGGCTCTTTTTTATGCCGGAGCTCTGCGCCCCTGTGTTACTGGGGTTAGATATTCAATCTCAGATGAACAGTGTAGTGTTAAATGTCAGTGGGCCACTACCCACACTTACCATTCCCCGCGCTAGTTACTGCGAATTAAAGATCAAAGCTCCTTCCCTTTTCAGTGATTTATCCCCTGAGTGTCAGCCGATTGCCACTAAGAGCCATTCTTATAGCAAAGAGGATCATGAGTTTATCAAAGCGGAGACCCAGAGACTGCTTAAAGAGGGAGTAATTGAACCTAGTAAGAGTCCTTGGCAGGCCCAAGTGGTAGTTGTGAAAAATCACACTAAGAGATGACTGGTTATTGACTACAGCCAGACAATCAACCGTTACACTAACCGGTATGCCTAACCCCTGCCACGCATCAATGAAATTATTAATCAGATAGCGCAATACAAAGTGTACTCCACTATCGACCTCAAAGCAGATCCCCATTAAAAAAAGGGAATGGCCCTATACGGCTTTTGAGACTGATGGGGGGGTTATACCAGTTTTGGGGTCACTAATGGTGAGTCCGTGTTTCAGAGGGAAATAGCTGAGCATGACAACAACTTAAAGAAATTTTAGCAACAGCTAAAAAACTCAACCTTACATTTAACAAGGGCAAATGTGTGTTCAATGCGACAGAGCTACCCATTCTGGGCTACATTGTCTGCAAGTGTGAAATCTACCCCGACCTGGAAAGAATGGCCCCCCTTAAGAAGTTACCACCCCCAGACTCAGCAAAAGCCTTAAAAGGTGTATGGGATTCTTTTCCTACTACTGCAGATGGGTTTGGGACTATGCCAGGAAGGCGTGCCCTCTGTTTGACACTAAATCTTTTCCTCTCTCTCCAATGGCCTTGAAGGCTTTTGAGAGAATTAAAGCTGATATTGCCAAAGCTGCACTCTCGTCCATTGACGAGGATGTCCCATTCCAAGTGGAAAATGCTGCCTCAGATTGTGCCTTGGCAGGAACCCTTAATCAAAAGGGCAGACCTATAGCATTCTTCTCCCGCACGTTATGCAGACCTGAATTTAAACATCCTGCCATTGAAAAAGAAGCCCAGGCTATTTTTTTTTTTAATTTTATTTTTCACACTATGAACCATATTGACCAAAATACAGATAAAAATTTCCCTCTTGAATATACACAGTGTCATTTTCTCCCCTTTTTCCCCCCTCCCTCCTTCCCAACCCCCTCCCCATCCACTAAACGTTCAACATACACAATACATTAAACCCATTAAACAATGTCATCACACAATGAAAATAAACAAGAAAATTGTGTCATCTACTTTTACACACTGGGTCAGTTCATTTCGTCTTCTTCTCCTTCTGTCATTTTAGGTGGTGGAGGTCCGCTGTAGGACTTCTCTGTTGTGTTCCATGTATGGTTCCCAAATTTGTTCGAATACTGTGATGTTATTTCTTAAATTATATGTTATATTTTCCAATGGAATACATTTATTCATTTCTATGTACCATTGCTGTATTCTCAGGCTATCTTCTGATTTCCAGGTTGACATAATACATTTTTTTGCTACAGCTAGGGCTATTATAATAAATCTTTTTTATGCTCCATCCAAATCGAGGCCAAGTTCTTTACTTCTTATATTACTTAGAAGAAAGATCTCTGGATTTTTTGGTATGTTGCTTTTTGTGATTTTATTTAATACCTGATTTAGATTTTCCCAAAACTTTTTCACTTTCTCACATGCCCAAATTGCATGTACTGTCGTTCCTGTTTCCTTCTTACAGCGAAAATATCTATCTGATACTGTTGGATCCCATTTATTTAACTTTTGCGGCATGGTGTATAGCCTGTGTAACCAATTATATTGTATCATGCGTAACCTCGTGTTTATTGTATGTCTCATAGTTCCGGAGCATAGCTTTTCCCATGTTTCATTCTTTATCTTTATGTTTAGATCTTGTTCCCACTTTTGTTTGGGTTTACAGCTTATTTCATCGTTCTCTTTCTCTTGCAGCTTGATGTACATGTTTGTTATAAATCTCATTGTGTCTGTAATCACATATTCAAAACTGCTTCCTTCTGGTAACCTCAGACTGCTTCCCAATTTGTCCTTCAAGTAGGTTTTCAGTTGGTGGTATGCAAACATTGTACCATGAGTTATACCATATTTGCACTTCATTTGTTCAAAAGATAATAATTTATTTCCTGAAAAACAATTTTCTATTCTTTTGATCCCTTTTCTCTCCCATTCTCTAAAGGAAAGGTTATCTATTGTGAAGGGGATTAGTTGATTTTGCATCAATATTAATTTTGGTAGTTGATAATTTGCTTTTTTCCTTTCTACGTGAATCTTCTTCCAAATGTTGAGCAGATGGTGCAGTAGTGGTGAATTCCCCTGTTGCACCAGCTTTTCATCCCACGTGTATAGTATATGTTCAGGTACCTTCTCCCCTATTTTATCTAGCTCTAATCTGGTCCAATTTGGTTTTTCCCTTGTTTGATAAAAATCTGATAGGTATCTTAATTGTGCTGTTCTATGATAATTCTTGGTAGCTGTAAGCCCCCTTGTTTGTACCATTCTGTTAATTTATCTAGTGCTATCCTCTGTTTCCCCCCTTTCCATAAGAATTTCCTTATTATTTTCTTTAGCTCCTTGAAAAATTTCTCTGTTAAGTGAATTGGTAACGATTGAAATAGGTATTGTATCCTTGGGAAGATATTCATTTTAATGCAATTTACCCTCCCTATCAGTGTAAGTGGTAAATCTTTCCAATGTTCTAAGTCATCTTATAATTTCTTCATTAATGGTTGATAATTTAATTTGTATAGATGGCCTAGATTATTATCTAGTTGAATACCTAGGTATCGGATTGCTTGTGTTTGCCATTTAAATGGTGATTCTTTCTTAAACTTTGTGAAATCTCCATTATTCATTGGCATCGCTTCACTTATATTTGCGATAATCTTGTACCCCGATACTTCTCCATATTCCTTCAATTTCTTATGTAATTCTTTTATTGATAATTCTGGTTCTGTTAAGTATACTATGACATCATCTGCAAACAGACTGATTTTATATTCCTTCTCTTTTATTTTTATCCCTCTTATTTTATTTTCTGTTCTTATCAGTTCTGCCAATGGTTCTATAGCTAATGCAAACAGTGGGGGAGATAGTGGACATCCCTGCCTAGTTGACCTGCTTAATTTAAATTGGTTTAATATATATTCATTTACTGTCACCTTCGCCAATGGTCCCTTATATAATGCTTTAATCCAATTAATATATTTCTCTGGTAGGTTGAACCTCTGTAGTACTTTGAATAAATAATTCCATTCCTCTCTGTCAAAGGCATTTTCTGTGTCTAAGGCAACCGCCACTGTTGGCGTCTTGTTTCCTTGTACTGCATGGATTAAGTTAATGAACTTACAGATATTGTCCATTGTTCGTCTTTTCTTAATAAATCCAGTTTGATCTAGTTTTACTATTTTTGGTACACAGTTGGCCAATCTGTTTGCTAATAGTTTAGCTATTATCTTATAATCTGTGTTGAGTAGAGATATTGGTCTATACCAGGGGTGTCAAACTCAAATTCACGGAGGGCCAAAATTAAAAACTTGGACTAAGTCGAGGGCCGAACTAAATATTTATTGAAAATTTTCAACAACATCTGCATGTTTTCTCTTCTTTCAACATATGTAATGTTAAACTTTTTCTTATTAAAATAAATGTTTAATAATAGTTTTGGATAAACTCTTTCCAGAAGCATTAATAAATGAGAAATAAAATATTCAATAAATAATATTTCTCTAGAGAGGATTTGTCAAATGTTGCTAGTGTGCTGTCGAATAGTAAAATCTGAGGGCTGTTGAGAATGTGGGAGAATAACATGATTCCTGAAACCATCAAATGGGTGACTGATTGTGGGCATGAACTCTAGCAGGGTTATTTGCCATGCCCTTTTTCCATTGGTACAGATATCCTTTGATTTACACACTTTTCAAGTTTTATGCCTAATGAGCTTGTATCCAGGTGCAGGACCATTTTTAACCAGGAATATATTTATCACTGTGACATGAAACTATTGGAAGATCGTTTTATCCTGAGATTAAAGTTCATAATACTTACTCAGGCCTGTGTGCGGAAGGGCGGGGTTTGCGGGCGATCGGGTTGGACAACGACAGTGCGGGGACATCGGCTCTCGCTGCAGGGCGGCATCTCGGTGGATCAGCGGCCCCGTCACCGTGAGTCGCGGGTCGGCCTGCGGCAGGGAGGGGGAGTGGGCAACGGTCCTGGTGAGGTCAGGCCCCCCCGAGTTTCTGCTGGACCCCCCTTGACCTGCTGAGTTTCTCCTGGATCCCCCTTGACCTGCTGAGTTTCTGCCGGACCCCCCTTGACCTGCTGAGTTTCTCCCGGACCCCCCTTGACCTGCTGAGTTTCTCCTGGACCCCCCTTGACCTGCTGAGTTTCTCCCGGACCCCCTCCCCTTGACCTTCTGAGTTTATCCCGGACCCCTCCCCTTGACCTGCTGAGTTTCTCTTGGAACCCCCTTTGACCTGCTGAGCTTCTCCCGGACCCCCTTTGACCTGCTGAGTTTCTCCCTTCTGGTGTTTTTACGAGAACCATAGACTTTCACTCATACATTGATGAGGGGGATCAAGGGCCAAACATTGTCAGGTACCTCTCTGTTGGATAAAGGATACGGTTTAACCCGCTGAGTTTCTCCAGTGTTGAGTTTTCACGAGGTAGAGTCAAAGGGCCGAAGGGCCTGTTTCTGATCTGTAATGTTCTACGGACCCTGCTCTTCTTTCCGTGCCGGTGTCCCAGGACCTTTCCAGGGCAGTCTCCGTGCTCAGGACCGCGCTGGGATCCTGGTCAGCAGTGGAGGAGCAGGTGAGCGCGGCTAATCCCGATCCAGCCCACGCCACTCCCGAGATTGGCGGGGGGGATTCCACCCTACCTGCCCGACCAGCCTCGCTCTCCACGTGTACTCTGGGCACCCGCTGCTGGTCCGGTGGGAAGGCGCAGGGCGGCCGGCGCCCCCATCGCCCGGCGGGGAGCCCCAATCTTCCCTCCAGCGTCCCGACTCCATCTGCAGCTCCAAGATACGCTGTGCCACTGGGGTTCCAGGCGCTGGGAAGCGGCCTTGGCTTCCCCTGACACCGGCCAGGCCCCACTGCAGTGGGGGGGTGGGCGGGGGGACACGACAGCGTGTTTATAAAACCACTCACCACTACTTTTCAAGGACCAGGATTTTTCTCTCTCTCTCTCACCCTGGGACACAGCGGTTACTGTGCATGCGCTATACTGGCACGGCGGCCAGCGGGCCACCTCTAATACATTTTTGATATGATCTTGCGGGCCAAATATAATTATTTGGCCAGCGGGCCAGAGTTTGACATGTGTGGTCTATACGATGCTGGTGTTAGTGGATCTTTCCCCATCTTTGGTATTACTGGAATTATTGCTGTTTTGCTTGAATCTGCCATGTTTTGTGTTTCTTCAGTCTGGTTCATTACTTCCAGGAGAGGAGGAATTAATAAGTCTCTAAATGTTTTATAGAATTCTATTCGGAGTCTGTCCTCTCCCGGCGTTTTATTGTTCGGTAGTTCTTTTAATATATCCTGTATTTCCTCTATTTCAAATGGTTTTATTAATTTGTTTTGCTCCTCTTCTTGCAATTTTGGTAGTTCAATTTTAGCTAGAAACTCATCTATTTTGTCTTCTTTCCCTTCGTTCTCAGTTCGATATAATTGCTCGTAGAATTCCTTGAAGTTTTCATTGATCTCCGTTGGGTTATATGTAATTTGTTTGTCCTTTTTCCTTGATGCCAATACCATTCTGTTAGTTTGTTCTGTTTTAAGCTGCCAAGCTAGTATTTTGTGAGTTTTTTCTCCTAGCTCATAATACTTCTCTTTTGTCTTCACTATGTTCTTCTCCACCTTGTACGTTTGTAGTGTTTCGTATTTTATTTTTTTGTCTGCCAATTCTCTTCTTTTTGTTGTATCTTCCCTTGTTGCTAATTCTTTTTCTGTACCTGCTATTTCCCTTTCCAGCTGTTCTATTTCCCGATTGTAGTCCTTCCTCATCTTAGTTACATAACTTATTATCTGCCCTCTGATAAACGCTTTCATTGATTCCGTATAAATTTTTCTTTCACTGATTCCATATTTATTTCAAAGTACATTTTAATTTGTCACTCAGTTAATTCTCTAAAATCCTGCCTTTTAAGTAGCATGGAGTTTAATCTCCATCTATACGTTCTTGATGGGATGTCCTCCAGCTCTATTGCTAATAACAGGGGTGAGTGATCCGATAACAATCTAGCTTTATATTCCGTTTTTCTAACTCTCCCTTGGATGTGGGCTGACAACGGGAACAGGTCTATCCTTGAGTATGTTTTATGTCTACCCGAATAATATGAGTATTCCTGCTCCTTTGGGTGTTGTCTCCTCCGTATATCCAAAAGTTGCATTTCCTGCATCGATTTAACCATAAATTTGGTTACTTTGTTCTTTCTGCTAGTCTTTTGTCCAGTTTTATCCATCTTTGAGTCAAAATTAAGGTTAAAGTCCCCTCCTATCATTAAACTCCCCTGCGTATCTAAGCCCAGGCTATTATTGAAGCTGTTCACTACTGGAGACACTTTCTAGCAAGCAGAAAATTTGCTCTTGTCACTGATCAGAAATCTGTAGCCTACATGTTCAGTTCTTAACACAAATGTAAAATCAAGAATGATAAGATGGCACCCTGGAGAATAGAACTCTCAACTTATAATTATGAGATCCAGTACAGACCGGGTAGGTTAAATAATCCCTCTGACGCATTGTCATGATCTGCTGCTGAAGAGCCATGCTCGGGCGCGTAAAACAGACCCCCTAGTCCAACCAGTTCAGCTACTGCATACCAATCCCAACTACGCTCATGTTAAATTCCCAGACAGAAGTACTGACACTGTACCTCTAAGAGATCTGGCCTCGTCTGGTTCGCCCCTTCCTCACACCCCTACTCAGAGTGATCCTGAGAGATTGGGATCATTCCTCCACCCCCCCGCCCCCCCAGCCTGTGACCCCCTAGTCAGCTTTCAGATGGCCATGCTGAGGCTCCAGTGCCTCACGCTGGCGATTCTGGAGCAGGTCTAGAAGTCAGTCCTTCCCACATGACAGTCCCAGGACCTGTACCAGTTCCCAAGGTTGCAAAGGAGCCACCTGTTTTGAGACGAAGCACCAAAATTCGTAAACAATCTGATAGGCTGACATATTCATAAAACATCTCATTATATTTCGATTGCTTGTGAGATACTGGTGTATTTTGGCTGTTGGAGTATCTCAATGCCAAACATGGTATCCATGTATTGCTTGCTTCAGTCTTTCCTAGCAGCTGTCCTTTTGATTTTAACCCTTATTCTGCCGGGGGGAGACTGTGGTGAATGTCTGCCAAGCTGCCTGTCTCCCTTCTGGCGAGCCTTGCTGTACTCACATTAACTGTGTATTATCTCTACTGTTAAGGACACTCCCCTTGGGTATAACTGTGTATGGACTTATTGTCTTTCATTATTGTACCATGAGTTTCTGCTAATAAAAGCCATGATTATTGTTTGGCCACATTGTCTTTGTCTACTTCATCAACTGGCACTTCACTGACTGGCCTGCTTGCAGAACAACTCAATCACTGCATCTTGGTACATGTGACAATAAACTTGAGCCAACTGGAACTTTCCCATTTTATCAGATATATAATCCTGTCCAGTCAGCTTTCAATTGTGGCACGGTTAATGCAGTCGTTAGCACCACACCATTGCAGCACCAGCGCCCCGAATCCAGTGCTGTCTGTGGGGAGTTTGCATGCTATCCCCGTGTCTGCACTGGTTTTCTCTGGGTGCTCTCAAACTTGGGTGCAATTGGGTGGCAAAGATTAAAATATCTGGAATTGCTTCTACCGAGCTATAAATAAAACAAAATTTAAAACTGATGCCATTGCCATGTTTTAGGAATGTTGTGAATGGGCAACTCCAATTGTTACCTCATTTAAGGGAGACACGGATTCCAGCTCAATGAGATTGAGTGTAGAGAGGATTTACTAGGATGTTGCTGAGACTTCTGGAACTGAGTTACAGGGAAAGATTAAACAGGTTAGGACTTTATTCCCTGGAGCGTAGAAGAATGAGGGAGAGTTGAGAGATAAAATAAATATAAGAATGCTTTTCCCACTGAGGTTAGGTGACATACAAACCAGAGGACAGTGTTCAGCTCATCAGCTGACTGTGTGCAAGTGGCAGGGCAGCAAAGGTTGCCAAGAACTGGACAGGTTGACAGGTTGGTGGGGGGAGGGGGGTTCGTACACAGACACCGCCATGAAGGTTCGGAGTCCCTGCTGTTCTACACTTTGCACCGCCTTGTACCTTGAGAATATCCAGAGAGCCTAAAATGTATTTTGGAATGTGCTGTCAGAAAGTTAACTCAGTGCTGACACCTTGCCGAGGCAATATATTCTACAACTGCAGATGGTGGAATCTCGAGCAAACAATCGTTTAGTCAGAACAAGGAGAGGATGTGACTCTCTTGTTTCCATCCTTTTGACTGTCTGCTCTGAATCTGTCTTTCGCATTCCTTTTCAAGATTCAGGAATCAAGATTTAAGATTATTTTATTGTCATGTAATAAAACGGAAAATCTGATATGACCAGGGTCGACGCCCGAACAAATGTTAGAGAGGGGCATTAGTGTGTTAGAGGGGGGCACAGTGCAACACTCGTAAACTCACTCAGTGGTGGAGGGGAGGATGCTGGAACCTACCTGCCGACGAACTTTAACATTCTCCGATGTAGCAGACGAAGGCGCTGGTTTTATTGCATTAAGCGTCACAAGCTAGTCGCTAGCGCGCGTCAAGGTAGATGCTAGTGATGCAGGCGGGGGCGGGTCTGATGGTGAGCCATGGCTGCGACTGTATGGAGAGCACAGCACCTCGCTGGGGGGGGGGGAGCAAAGCCCACAGATGCCTCCTATCGGCGCTGACCCTGGATATGACGTGAAATATCCTTTAGTCTACCTTAAGGCAGACAAAGATTCACTATCAGCAAAAATTGCCCCGCGCCCCTTACAGTCAGAGAAAGAGAGTACCCCCAGAGTCATTGATTGTCCATGGGTTCGCCCCCAGTTCTTCCGCAGCCTCTGCAGCCACACAGCCTTCAGTCCGAACCAACACACATCTCTGATACGATTAGGAAGCCTTCAGCTCCCTATTGCATCTAGGTTCTAATACCTGGTATTCCCTTCAGCCAGTCTCAAGCCAGTCTCCAGGAGTCTGCTGCCTGGTGTGACTCCTTTGACCACAGTCGCCTGCAGCCTGCATGGGCTCCTTGCCTCGAGACGCCAACAGCCCACTGTCTGTGCATTCTTCAGCCTCACTGGTCTGCCCCCATGGACACCGTCCACTAGGGTAATCGCCTTTGCTTCTCCTTCTCAAACGGGAGGTGGTCGGCCCATTTTCTGGTGCCTTGCGCCAGTCCTGTGCTTTGCTGGAGTCAGCAACCCCTTCTGATCATTGGCGCCGCCATCTTGGGCCCAGACCTTTTTGCTGGCTCCACTTGTCCCGGAGCTATCATCCAGAATTCCAGCTTCCTAATTCATTGGACATTCAGTAACTGAGAATAAAATGCAAGAAAACTTTCAAGCCTTGTGCGAGAGATGCGCTGACAGTCAGGGGGCGGATATGAATGATACATGGTTTTAAAATATTAAATGTAATTTTTAAAAAGTTTAGACATACAGCACAGTAACAGGCCCTTTCAGCCCACAAACCCGTCCGTGCTGCCTAATTACACCTAATTGACCTACAATCCCGGTACGTTTTGAAGGGTGGGAGGAAATCGAAGCCCCCAGACGAAACCCACGCAGACACAGGAGAATGTACAGACTCCTTACAGACAGCGCTGGAATCAAACCCGGGTCACTTGCGCTGTAACGGGGGGCATGGCAAGATGGCGTAGGGAACAGACGTGCCTTCCAGACCTCTCCTGACTCTGATTTATTGTTTTGTCTTTAAGAGCCCGTTAAAGTTCTTTTAAAAGTTTATAAATAATAAGAGGTGTTGGATTAGTGCCTAATGGTTTATATGCAAAAAAAAAGGTAAAAGAAAACATCAACAGACTGTTAAAAAATTACATTTTCCAAAATTGTCTGAGCCTACTTGTTTACAAGAAGCCAGGACTCAGCGTAGAATGGATCCAGAGGAAGATGTACAGAGTTCGGCATTGAAACTCCGTTTTAAGCCGGTGAGGCTCTTTGAAGGTCTCATTCAACAGCTTTCAGACCAAAGAGTTGGACGGGTTCCAGTATTTCACACAATGGCCACTGTGAGTGCTGTTACTGAGACTTTGACAGTTGAATCAGCTGGGGCGCCACCAGCTGGAGAGTTAAAGAGCTGTCATTCGACTGCTACAGTGGTGGCGCTGCAAAATGCATCTTCAATTACAACAGTTTTTCCAGACATCGATTCAGTGAAGATGATTAAAGAGATTTGGCTTAAAGATAACTCTGATCTTCAGTCTCCTGGCATTGCTGGGGGGACTTTGAGAGGGATTTTTATATGAAGTCAAACTGCTAGAAAAGATACTAAATTAAGGGAAGGGACAGAAGATCCCGTGGTCTCTAGGAACAGCAAGACCCCATTATGCCTGAATCTACTTCTGTTGAAATGTCTGTTAAGGATCTTGAAGATAAGATATATTCTGTATCGAGTCACTTAGCTAATTTTGTGAACCTGTTTATTTCCAAGGTTAATGCGATGGCGGAAGTCATTAATGGAGCTTTTAAGCTTGAAACCATTGAAAGATTTGAAATGTGTGATCAAGGTTTAGTCGATGCACAGGATCAACTGCAAGATGAAAATAGAATAATTGAAACATTGCAGATCCAAAATAAAAATTTAGCAAAAAAGGTTGATTATTTGGAGAATCAATCTAGACGGAACAACGTGAAAATTGTTGGTTTGCCAGAAGGCATAGGAGGACCAGATCCAAGAAATTTTTTTACTGAATGGATTCCACGAGTGTTAGGACAGAATAAATTCCCTGAAGGTTTAATACTGGAACGTGCTCATAGAGTTTTAAGAAGAAAATCTTTTTCAGGACAGAATCCAAGATCTGTTTTGATCCGTTGTTTAAACTATTGTGACAGAGAGACAATTTTACGTACGGCTATTAGAAATGCCCAGCAAAATAGATCTCCTTTGATGGTTCAGAATAATCCTGTTTTCTTCTATCAAGATTTGAGTCAAGAAATTATGTTTCAACGACGCGAATTTAATTCTGTGAAAGAACGGTTGTGGAAAAAAAGACATAAGGCAACATTCAGGTATTCTGCAGTACTGAAGATTTTTTAGGATGGAAATTAGCCAAAGTTCTTTAACAATCCTAAAGAGGTTATGGACTTTGCTCAGTCTCTACCAATCATGCAGTTTCAGGAACGTTGTAGTCCTTCAAGGTCTCCAAAGAGAGTAGAGATGTAAGATGGGATCCAGATTTTTAAAAGAAATGGAAGCAATGGTGACCGAAGTGGTAATGTTGATTTAAAAAAATAAATCTTTTATCTTTTTTTTTGAGAAGAGTTTAAATAGTTTAAATAATGATGATAGTTTAATGAAATGGGAGTTGGGAGAGGGAACTGGGTGGGCACTAGTTTCCAGAAGTCATCAGCTACCTGTGAGTTATCTCACACCCAATATTTTGGGGGAGTTACCGCTTTGGGCGGTTTAAACAGGAGGAGGTAGTTGTGACCTCCGACCTGTTTTTTTTTCTTTTTAATTTTTGGGTTAAGAAGTGAAGGTTTTTTTAAATTATTTTTTTAAAAATAAATAATTTTTTTTAACTCTTTTTGTTTTCTGATTGTAATTGAGAGGGAATTAGGAGGTTTTTTTTCTCTCCTTTTTTTTCTCTTTTTTTTGGGGGGTTTTTTTTTCTCTTTTTTCTTTCTTTTTTAAGAGGATGATGTCACAGAAGATAATAAGTCAAAAATTGAGGATGTTGAATTAGATGAAGAGGAAGATGAGGGGAAAGGTGATAAGAAGAAAAAGAAGAAAATTAAGTACAAATACATTGAGGGAGAAGAGTTTAATAAAATTAAGTTAATTTCGATAGAGAATTTTGAAGATGTTATAAATGAAGAATATGGAGAATTTTATAAGAGTTTGAACTTTTTTTTCTTTTTTTATATATATAAGGGGAGGGGAAGGGAATAAAAAGTTTATCTGATTGTTCTTCTAAGGGATGTTTTTGTTCTCTCGATGAATTATAAAGGAAACTTGGTATTAATGGAAATTCTGTATTTATGTATTATTAATTATGATTTTTTGTATAACAGATATGTGGTTGATATATGATTTTAATATTTGAACTTAGTTTTAAAGTGGATTTCATTTGTTAAATACATGTATTATGTTTGATTTAAATATATGTTTAAGGGTATTATTTTAATATTGATTTTTTTTTTGTTGTTAGTAATTTTTTTTGTATTAAGTTTTATCCTTTATTTTGTAAGTGGGTTTTTTTCTATTTTATTTACAACATTGTTAATTAATTCTTCACTCTTTATTTTGGGGGGAAGGGTTGGACTAATTTTAAATTAGATGATTAATGTTGTGTTATAATTATTGGGGGGGGTTAATTTGTGTAGTTTAATGATGTAGTATTCTAATTTTTATTATCTTATTTTTTATTATTTCTTTAAATGTAATTTTTATTTTATTCATGTCATAAAATTTTAAATAAAGTTTTAAAAAAAACTTGCGCTGTAACAGCATTATAGAAGATCCTTTCCATCCATCCCACAGCATCTTAAACCCACTACCATCACGAAGGAGGTTCAGGAGCATCAACATCAGGACTGGAGGCTGGTGAAATAACTTCTGAACAGTATCCCGTTACCGTGAAAATTGTCCCAAATACTTATGTGCATTTTTTCTTTTTCAATCTTTTTATTATTAATATAATTTATAAACACATACAGTTCAAAGAGATATAAAAAATACATAGTAAGTAATGAATTAATACAGAGATATTAAACAATAATATTACAGAATAAAAATATATCATAAAAAAATTTTTTAGATCAGTTTAGGGTGTGAACTATCTCTAAAAAAAGATATAATTAATAACAATATATGAAAAAAGAGAAAAAAAACCCAAAAAAGAAGAAAAAACAAATCTGAATTAAAAAAAACTTTAAAAAAAACCTACAGATATAGCTAACATCTATGTTAATTATTTATGTGCTGTGTTTCTGTGTGTGCACCATGGCCCAGAGATACACTGTTACATCAGACTACATATGTACAAATCAGATGATAATAAACTGAACTTGAATTTGAACTTGATTTCCTCCAGTTAATCATAATTTATTGTCCAGAACATGTCATTCGTTTTGTTACTTTGCGGAAGCATTCACAGTGCAAATATTTATATAAACCACCTTACAAAAGAAAAAGACAAAGTAAGGTTCATTGTTCATTCAGGAATCTGATGGCGCAGGGGAAGAAGCTGTCCTTGTGCCGCTGAGTGCTCGTCTTCAGGCTCCTGTATCTTTTCCCTGATGGTAGCAGAGTGAAGAGGGCATGGCCGGGGTGGCGGGGGTCCTTGAGAATAGACACTGCTTTCTTAAGACCCCACCTCTTAAATTTTAAATTTAGACATAAGCACAGTAACAGGCCATTTCGGCCCATGAGCCGATGCCACCCAATTACTTGAATTAACCCCTGATGTGTTTCAAACAATGGGAGGAAGCCGGAGCCCCTGGGGAAAACCCATGCAGACATGGGAAAAATGCACAAATTGCTTACAGACCCCACTGGATTTGAACCCCAAACTCGATCACAGGCCCTGTAATGGCGTTGTGCTAACCATGCCACCCCTCCTTTAGATGTCCTTGATGGAGTGAAGTCTGGTGCCTGTGATGTCGCAGGAGTATTTTCTTGACCTGAGCATTGGTGCCTCCATACCAGGCAGTGATGCAACCAGCCAGATTGCTCTCCACTGTACACCTGTAGAAGTTTATAAAAGTCTTTGATGGCTATGGTGATACAACCACTACGCTGGACGAACTCCTACTTGCCTTCTGCTGGGGGAAACCACTGTATCTGCCGGTAGGCAACCTGGGAGGCTGGCCTCATCTGCCCACTGTCAATCACCAGCCCGTATAAAGGCTCGAGCCGGCTCCTTTGGGAGTCAGTCGGGCAGGTGGAGCCAGGAAGGTACAGAGACCTGGTGCGTACAAGTTTAAGCCTGTTGTACAGTCTGTGAACTTTGTGTCTGAATTCTTCGTACAGCTGTGTCCACAGTGACATACCAAATCTCCTCAAACACCTCACAAAATATAGGCGCTGGCTATACGTTATTTAAAGACAACAAAGTCCACTTATGACACCTTGTGTGCAGGCTCTGAACTGCACCAGCTGAATTTATTTCCACCAATTGTACCCACACAATTCAGGTCATGGAAAATTGCCCTTCCAGAATTCACAAATTATCATTTAAAAATTTGAGATACAAATAAGGTTAAAATCTAAATTCTGGGGAAACTTCAACATTAAAGAATTTAAGAAGCTCCTCATCAGTAAATAGTGAAAAAGGTGTTGTTCAGATATTTTAAATTTAAAAGAAGCCAAGTTTTGGTCGATGATTGGATACCCAAGCTTAGCCACTGAGCATAACTGATATTTTGGACTGAAGGTTAAGTAAAAAAAGGAGTTATGCAGAACTGGACTAATCAGGACCTATGGTAACTGTGGTGATATGACCATTAGTCTACTGCAGGGGGTGATCGCTGTACCTGCAGGAGCACCACCTGGGGGCTGACTCCACCTGGACAGCTGTCAATCAGCCCACCTAAATATAAGCCTGAGCCGGCCCCTCCTGAGCCAGTCACTCAGGAGCCCCCACAGCTGAAACTGGTGTGTACAGACTTTTAGCAGAATAAAGCCTGTAGTACAGTCTGTTGGTCTTTTGTGTTTGCTTGCTGCTTCCACAGCGCGTCACAGTAACCAAAACGTTTTCTAAATTGAAACCAAATTGTCAAAGTGTGTCTGACGACCAAATTATCATTTAACTTGGAAGCCAGAAAAGGCAAGTATTGAAAAGAGAGAATACCTTTAAGTAGACTTAATCTCTAGATCAATCCATCTTGAAGCACCTTGATGAATCCAAATAGTAATATTATCTAATATTCGCTGCTCATTAATAAATGAGGTAATGCCAAACCGCCATTGATTTTAGTATTTTGAAGGAAACATATTTTTGACATGCTGTAACAGTGTTATAGAAGATCCACCACACAGTATCTTAAACCCACTACCAGCAAGAAGGAGGTTCAGGAGTATGTTTTTACAAATAGAAAAAGAGATGAGAGAATCTAATGAATTAAGAAAGGATTTGGATTTTAACCTTATTTGGGAAGTATATAATTTTAAATCAAATCAGAAAGGATTGCTTTATGTACTGCTCTCAAGATCTAGGGATAATTTCCTGGGTGGTGTTAAGAAATTATGGGAACCAAACTTTCAACAACCATTTGCCGAAACTACATGGGATTCTATTTCCTCATCTTCTCTTTGTTCTGGGCACTCAGTAATTCAATTTAAAGTAGTCCATCGAGCCCACTTTTCTAAGGTTCAGTTAGCTGAATTGTTATCTTAATATTTCCTCTAAATGTGAGAAAGGTATATTGTATATTGCTCTGGCTATGTCCTTCTCTCTGTAATTTCTGGCAAGGGGTATTTTGCTCCTTAACCATAGTTCTTAATATTAATTTGACTCCTAGCCCTTTCATTGTTATTTTTGGAGTGAGTGGGGCCAATGGATTTAACATCGACTTTTTCCCCAATCCCATGGCGTGGCTTTTGCTTCCCCCATGGCTAGAAGGGCCATTTTGCAGAGATGGAAAGATACTGCCCCTCCCTCTCAGTGGGATGTCTGTCTCTAGAAGTAAAATGAGGTGTCCCACGACTGCAATGGATCCTAATTTCCTTTCATTTTGGGGTCCTTTACTTAATTACTTTCAATATGTGTAGTGTGAGGTTCTAGCTCGGAAATAAGACACACACAACAAGGGGTGCAGTTGGCACTGATTTTAATGAACTGGCTGCTCCCTTTTATTTGGTCAGGCGGACCCCGGCTGCCATGTGACTGACGGGTGTAACCTGTGCCCCTTCAGGCGCTGATTGGTGGGATCGGCCTGCTTTGCTGCAGCGCCGTCAACGGGTGTGGTTTGTGCTGCCCTGGGCACCGATTGGCCTTTTTGCAATCTGTCGCCAGCAATTGGTGGGTAGAGCCCGTTTTGCAATGGCCTATAGGAACGGGCCCCTGACGCCCGGTGCAGCCCGTTCGATTGCTGTGTTCGAGCGCGTCTTCTGTCTCGGCCTGCGGGCTGCTGCAATAGATTAATTATCTCTGGAGTGTTTTTAGCAACCCCATAATTATTATTATTAGTAGTGTTCTCCTTAACGGCCAGCAACCCTCATAGGGTGGGATTTGATTCTTAGTTTAGGAATATATGGGTTCTCCTATTCTTTTCCATTTAATAACATGGGTTCATATGAACCTTGTTCATTGTTATTTGATACCTGTCTCAATATTAATTTACTTTATTTTTATTACCATATGTGCCTCTGTATTTTGCATATGTTAAAAACAATAAAAAGATTGAAAAGAAAGAAAAAGTTGAGATACAGAATAAAATTTGCTCCTACCCACATTTTGTGAGAAAGAAATAACTGAAGGAACACAAATGTCATGGAAAATTGTGTATGACTATGGCTGACCACATCCAAGTAGGACCTTTGGCATCTATAAATAGCTCTTAATGTGGGGCTGAGTGGTTAAATCTGAGGGGGAGTTGGTGGAAATGTGGGGAGAATTAAAAATGAGATTAATGTCAGATTCACATCAGTGGGTGGCTGATGGTTTGCATGGACTCGATGGGCCAAAGAGTCTGTTCCCCAGGTGTACTGTTCTCTGATTGTCTTCACCTATATCAGGGGTGGCCAAACCGTGGCTTGCGAGCCACATGCATCTCTTTGACGTTCAACATGGAAATATGTTGGCTGCAGGAGATACCAGGTCTCCAGAAGCCGGCCCGGGACATTCCGTATCCCTACTTCTACATCAAGCCCCCAGGCCTCGCCCTGCCGCAGGAGACAGCTTTGCATTGTCTACTTGGCTGTGGACACCGCAACGATGCAGGCATCTGCAGAGACCAGTGGCAACAGCGTTCTTGAAGAGAGCACATCAGAAACAGGAGCAGGAGTCGTCCATCCGGCCCGTCAAGCCTGCTCCCACATTGACATGCTGATCTGCCATGGACCCAGCTCTGCCTTACCCTCATAACCCTTAATTCCTCAATGATGCAAAAGTCTATCTTTTAAATATAATTAATAAGGCATCAAAAATCAAAACTAAGGAATTGATTATTGACTTCAGGAAGGGAAAGCAGTGGTATAGAATCCAGTGATCAGAGATAGAGAGGGTGAGCAAATTTAAGTTCTTGGGAGTCACTATCTCAGAGGATCTTTTCTGGACACAACATGGCATTGTGAAGAAAGTATGTCAGTACCTCTAGTTCTTCAGGAGTTTGCGGAGGTTTGGTTTGACACCAGAAACCCTGGCAAATTTCTGCAGATGTGTGGTGGAAAGTGTGCTAACAGGCAGGATCACAGTCTGATATTGGAACACCAATACCCCTGAGCGTAAAGCCCTGGAAAAGGTAGTGGACACAGTCAAAACCCTCCCCACCATTGATATCATCTGCAGGAAAAGCTACCATTGGAGAGCAGCATTAATCATCAAAGATCTGCACCACCCAGCACACGCTCTGTTCTCGCTGTTGCCATCAGGAAAGAAGTACAGGTGCTAAAGACTCGCACCACCAAGTTCAGGAACAGTTGCTACCCCTCCACCATCAGACTCCTCAATGACAAACTCAATCAGGAACTCATTTAATGACTCTTACTTGTGGACTTTATTGATTTTTAAATTTTCTGTGCATTGCACAGTTTGTTTACATTTGTTATCTAGTAAGTATATGTGCACTTATTAGCGTGGCCATTGCAAAAGGAGGATACGGTAATAGTTATATATAAAGGGAGAGAGAGAGAGAGAGATACTATGTGTTTCCAAAAATAAATTATATATCTCTTATAAGGTTTAACCCAGTGGTTCTCAAGCTTTTTTTTTCCACTCACATCCCACTTTAAGTATTCCCTATGCCATTGGTGCTCTGTGATTAGTAAGGGATTGCTTAAGGTGGGATGTGAGTGGGAAGGGAAGGTTGAGAATCACTGCTCTAGACCCAATTGTTACTGAAATACTTTGCTTGAGAAAAATTGTCATCGGCCCATTTCCTTTGGAGTCATGAAACCGTACACATAATGAGTCAATGACAATAGACAATAAACAATAGGAGCTGGAGTAGGCCCTTCGGCCCGTCGAGCCAGCACCGCCATTTTACAGATCATGGCTGCCCACCTTAACTAATCCCTTACTAATTGCAGAGCACCGATGGCATATAGGTGAGTGGAAAGAAAAACGTTGAGAACCACTGATTTAGAGGGTATTGCAAAAACAACAAATGCAAATGCACATATGACCATGTCCTCCTTTTGGAATGACCAACCTAGCACTTATTGATTATTGAAACTAATACAGTTAGTATTACGGTTAGAGGGGCGGCATGGTTGGTGTAGCAGCTAGCGCAACATCTTTACAGCACTGGTGATCGGGACTGAGGTCTGAATCCCATGCTGTCTGTAAGGAGCTTGTACGTTCTCCCCGTGTCTGCATGGGTTTCCCCAGAAGCTCCGGTCTCCTCCCACCGTTTGAAAAGTACTGGGAGTTGTGGGTCATTTGGGAGTAATTGGGCAGCACGGGCTCATGGCCCGAAACAGCTTGTAACTGCACTGTAGGTCTAAATTTTAGAAAACATTGAATACAAATTAGCAGCTTAAAAATTAAATTCCATTACATGCATGTATTTCTTAATACTTATGTGACAAAATGTGCATACAAGAGTAAAAACGTTTCTGTAATATTTTTCCACGTCTTGCAGCTCTGGAACATCTGAAGTTTATCCGACGTGGCTCTTACGTTGAGCAAGTTTGGCCACCCCTGACCCATGTCAGCACTGAACTGCCAACAAGAAAAAAGCCCAGGCAGGGAGTATGGACAGGGAAAATCCATTCAGTCCCTCAAACCAATTCCACCATTCAATAGTCCACTGTCCTCAGCACAGTTTCCCACTATTGCTGCACGTTCCTTCCCAAACAATCTACCCATCTCAGTTTGAGGGTTTATTTGACCATCACATCCAGAAGCCAAGCCCCAGGAACTGATCCCATGATACGCAGCCACAAGGTTCCAAATGAAACACCCCTCTCAGTGGTTGGTTCGCCTCTGGGCCGCCGGGTGGCGCTAGAGGGGGAGGCAGTCGGGGCCCGATGTGGTCCATCTTGGCTGGCCTCACGCTCCTCGGAGTCGGGAGGCAGCGTGGAGCGATGGCGGGCGCTGAGTCCCAGCAGCGCCGGTTGCAGAGGGCCGTGGACGACATGGTGCAAGGTCTGGAGAGGGAGCAGATCCGCAAGATGCAGGTGGGTCGGGGGCAGGGCTATGGGGGGGCGGGGAAGCGGCGCGGTCACCGATGGAGTGGAGGCTGCAGGCTCAAGGTGAACGGGCAAAGGGCTCAGGGGGAGGGGGAACGCGCCACCCGCCCCCTTGTTCCCCCGTTCCCCCCCCCCTGTTCCCCTCCCCAGGCCAGGGAACAGGTTCCCCCCCCCAATCCAGGCCAGGGAACAGGGTCCCCCCCCCCCCACCCAGGCCAGGGAACAGGGTCCCCCCCCCCCACCCACCCAGGCCAGGGAACAGGGTTCCCCCCCCCCACCCACCCAGGCCAGGGAACAGGGTTCCCCCCCCCCACCCAGGCCAGGGAACAGGGTTCCCCCCCCCCCACCCACCCAGGCCAGGGAACAGGGTTCCCCCCCCACCCACCCACCCAGGCCAGGGAACAGGGTTCCCCCCCCCCCACCCAGGCCAGGGAACAGGGTTCCCCCCCCCACCCAGACCAGGGAACGGTTCTCCCCCCCCCCCCCCACCCAGGCCAGGGAACAGTTTCCCCCCACCCAGGCCAGGGAACAGGGTTCTTAACCCCTCCCCCCATCCTCCCAGGCCAAGGAACAGAGTTCTTTCTCCCACCCCCCCCCGCAGGCCAGGGGACTGGGAGGGGGAAAGGAAGAAGGCATGCTCCCCACCCACCTACCCTCATAGTCCAGGGGTCAGGGAAAGAGGATCATTCCATCCAGGGATCAGAGAAGGAGGAAGAGTGACCCCGGCTATGGTCATCAAACCCCTTGCTCACAAGAATCTGTCCATTTAAGAGGCACAGCACATTCCCAAGCTTCCACCGTTTTTTGAAGTGTGTTGGAGACTTTCACTCTCTTTGAAGAATTTGTTGCCTGAACATGACATATTTGATGTGGATCGACCACATAGTATAGTATTGGACTGCCATGTTCAATCAATCAATTAGTATTTTGCTGCAGTTTCTAATCATTCCTACATGGAAGCCCTCAACCCCCCCCCACCCAATTAAATAATCATTTCAACATTCCTATTTAGATAAACTTCTGTTATCCGGATTCAACCAACCAGCAGAACAGTTGCAGAAAATAAGTAACAAAACTACGGAAGTTTAAAATTGACATTCCTCGCTGTTAGTTCGCCAATTTCATAGCACACAACCTGAACCACATATCCAGCCTCTTCCAATTCCCATAGGGACTGGAAGGGAGACTCTAGTGATCCTGTCTGCCACTTTTACGGTTCCTCCGATCCCTTTCCCCACAGCAACCATACCGCACTATGATACCGGATGTGTAGTGGAGGGTGGGAGTTCCTGGTCCTGAAGCCCACGTTGAAACTCAGGTTGTTATTGCATCATATCACAGGATTTTTCCACTTCTCTCTGCCGTAAGATTGTTGCTGATGAGGTCAACTGCATCTTGTGTCATCAGCAAGCTTGGTGACTGTTGGAGATGGATCTGGTGGTGCAGTCGTGGGTTGGTAGCGTGAACGGGAGTGAGCAGAGCCACAAAGTCCTGAGGTGTCTTGACCCAAAAAGTTGACTGACCATATCTGTCCATGGACGCTGCCGGACCTGCTGGCTTCCTACAGAAATACTTCCTCAAGGTCCCAGCATCGGGGCAGCTTTTAGTTTCCTCTCTGCAAATCTTCCGTTCAATCTCTTGCCAAATCTCACCTTCCCCACCCCCCCCCCACCTCCCTCCTCGACTGTGTTTACACTGAACAAAAAGTTTGCTTAGCCATCCAGGGTTGAATGATTTACAGATCAGGAGCAAAGTTCAGTCCCAAACTATGACTCTTTCCGTAATATGTTCTTGGTGCTGCAATCTCAACTTAGAAGTCGAAAATGTGGTCGGTCTCCTTTTGCACAAAGTGGGATAAAGCCCACTAAACACCAGTGATAATTCTGTGGGACAGGGTTCGTCTACTTTTACAAAGATGTGGATTAATGATAGACAACACTGGACGACAACAGGTCTGCTTCCTGGAAAAAAATGATTCTGATAGACCGCTTCAAGCTGAACACAAAAATAATTTCAGATTTGCTGTATCATGTAGTAAGTTGGAGAAAAGTTGCGTTAACTTTTCTTGAATTTAGCATGTTTAACTGCTCAATGATGCCGACGCATTGCTTCAGTTCAACAGACCTAACAATGTTTTTCCGCTGGTTTTCGTTTGTATTCAGCATCTGATGCTTCACATGTCAGTGTCCAACAATAATTGGGCAGCATTGATGGATTCCAGTTCCCCTGACACTGCTGTGTCCTGGTGAAACCTTTCCATGTGTTCGTCACTGACTGCACTAAGATCAGCAGGGAAGGAGTGCAAAGGCAGAAAATTAATTTTCAATGATGTGTTGCATGTCATGGCTTTGTAATGCTTGAAGTAGACAAAGTATGACAGAAAATCACAAAAAATGGATTATTTGTAAATGCTGTACATGATGGGAATATTTAAGGTGATTTTCGTGATCAGCAGCCCAAAATCCATAAAATACACCCAAGTGTTCAGGAAGGAACATCTTTGTTGTCCAGTGTAATCAGTCTGGTTTTGTTAGGCTAATGTCATTGAATTTTTTTTTTTGAAGATGTAACAAAATATGTTGGTGTGGGCCATGTAGTTTATATGGTCTTCAGTAAGACCCTGGACAAGAACTTGGGAGACCGGTGCAAACGTTAGAAGCCATGAGATCCAGACCAAGCTGTCAAATTAGATCCAAAATTGGCTTTGGACCAAGTGCTAGTAAATAGAATTAATAGCAAGGTTCCTTGTATTGTCATGTATTAATGATATGAATACATGATATATTTTCATTTTTGTCTGCCGTAAGGCAAAGAGTTGCCACAAGCACAGCCCGGCGTCCCTAACAATAGGAAAAAGAGAGCCCCTTCAGAGACACTGGGTGTCCATGAATCACCTCTAGTGCTCCCGCTGCCTCTGCAGTTCAAACCACTGGAAACTTGAGCTCCAGATCCAAACCTCTGGTACAATCAGGAAGCCCTCAGCACCCGACCCCCTTCAGGAGGCCTTGCCCTCTTGAATCTCGGTTCCGATGCCTTGTTCCCACGGGGCAGTCTCCAGTAGCCTGGTGGAAATCCTTCGACCGTGTCGCCTGTGTGGCTCCTTCAACCACTATGCTTCTCCTCAATGGATGGGCATTCTCCCCATTTCTGGCACCCTGCACCATTCTTCTTCGAAGACTGTAACCCCTTAATTTAAAATTCTTGGGATCTGTACCCAGCACAGTTGCCGTCATCTTGGGCACAGACCCTGGGGATTTTAAATAAAAACACCATCGGCTCTTTTAGCAAGCCGTTTAAACCATGCACGGAGCCGCCAGCATTAGGACTGGATAGTTGGACCCTACAGAGCAGCGACGTGTCTCCGTTCCCCACTCTCCCCAGGTCCACAACAGGAGCAGCACCATCAATTTTTTCACATGGTCATCTCAGAGGTGATGGGCTGAAGGGCCTGTTTCTGTGCCATACAATGGAAGGGGATAGAAAGGAAGAGAAGCAGCTGGGTTGGAAGGATTTTCCTTTGCTAAGCAGATGTGTGCACTGGGTAGATTGAGGTTTCATTCCTGCTCTGTCAGATAGCAGATATAGAGGTAAAACTGCAGCAAAGTAGGGACAACCCATTGATGGAATCAAGGCCAATAAGTGAGCTAATGTGTATCTCAGCCATAATCTCATTGAATGGTCTTGAATTGCATCCTTGCCATTGGGTCTTAATATTGGAGAAGAGTGCCATCCAGTGTACATTGAAAATCTACTTGTTGAAACACCATAGAGGGGGCATGGAAGGACCGTGAACAGTGACAAAGGAGCATGGAAGCCAAATGTAATTTTTTTTTAAACAATAGCCGCTTTCAGGTGCCCAGAATACCTGACTGTAAAGCCTCCTATTCTACCCCAATGGGGCTGTTGGGTGGCCACCTGAAAGTGGAGAACCCGGCCAGGAGGAGCACTTCCTTAACCCTCCTCCTGTAGGTATATTCTCTGGCTCGGAGAATCCCCCATTGCACCTGAAAGCAGCAGTGGGACTACGGCCATGGTCCACAGGAGCCGGAGCTCGCTCGGACGCGGCTCTCCTTCAGCCGGCACGTTCAGGTGACAGAAAGGTGTCTTCTCCACGGCCTCCTGAACGTCCCAGCTGCACTCCCCCAGCCACATCTGCTGGCGTGTTATCTGTGTCCGAGCCCCTGAAAGCGGCTAATGAGATGTACAGCATGGTAACAGGCCCTTCGAGTGTGTGCCGCCCAATTAACCTATAACTCCCTGTAAGTTTTGAAGGGTGAGAGGGGAACCCACGCAGATGTGGGGAGAGCGCGAAAACTCCTCACAGCGGTGGATTCAAAGCTGGGGATGGCTGGCGTAATAACTTTGTGCTAACTCTGCCGCCCCTTACGTTGCCTATAATCCATAATGATTTGAGATAGCAATTAATATGTTTTTGCTATGTGTTTAAATCCCTTCACTAGGGAAGAATGTTTCGGTGCAGTGCTGACTGCTGTGACAATGGTAATTCCTCCATGGAAGAGGTTCATCAATGCATTGAGCGATGCCACACCCCTCTTGCCAAAGCACAAGCTGCTGTCACCGGGGAGCTCGAGAGGTTCCAGGTAAGAGGTAATCTGCCATTGCCCCAGTTTGTGATCAGTGGGAAAGCTGTATTTTACCTGATCATTTGAAATGAAATACTGGAGGTCTGGGGAGAAATGGGTGACGTGACAAAGCAGGGCCACAAGAGCACCAGGCTGCAAAAGTCTTCACGTCAGTGTGATCCGATTCCTCAGTAAGATCACAGTTGGAGAACTCTTGCACGGCTTCAGGCAGGACCTACTTGAGTGAAGGATTTCGGCCTGAAATATCAATTGCCCATTTCTGTCTGCAGGTATTGCCTGACCTGCTGAGTTCTTCCAGCAGCTCGCCTTTTGCTCCTCCTGCATCTGCAGTCTCCAGGTAGGATCATTAAATTTAAAAGGCAGAGAATAGATGGATAGGGATCATGCAGCAAGCAGCAGAGTTTTAGTTTAATTTGGATATCATGTTCAGCATAGACGTGGGCTGAAGGGCCTCATCTTGTGCTGTTAAATTAAGGCAGTAGATGGCACAGATTCATTGAGGAATTACAAATCAGAAACAATGTTCGAAGTTCACATTTATTGTCAGAGTACATCACATACAACCCTGAGATTCCTTTTCCTGTGAGCGAAGCAGAATTTCTATTTATCGGTAGTGCAAAAAACTACTCAGGAAAAATGTATGCAAAAGAGAGAAATGCAAAAAAAATAGACGATACAGAAAATAAATATTCAATAATAACTAATGAGCAAAGTAAGTCCTTAAATGAACCTCTGAGTTTGTCGTTGAGGAGTCTGACGGTGGAGCGGTAGCAGCTGTTCCTGAACCTGGTGGTGCGGAAACTTGAGGTACCTGAAACCTTTTCCCTGATGGCAGCAGCGAGAATGGAGCACTGCTGGGTGGTGCGGATCCTTGATGATCGCTGGTGTTCTCCGACAGCAGCATCCCGCGTCGATGTTCTCGATAGTGGGGAGGGTTTTGCCTGTGATGTCCTGGGCTATATCCCATACCATTTGCAGGGCATTCCGCTTGGAGCTATTGGTGCCCCCATACCAGGCTGAGATGCAGCCGGTCAGCACACTTTTTGCTACATATCTGTGGAAGTTTGCCGGGGTTTCTAATACCAAACCTCATCAAACTCCTAAGGAAGTAGAAGCACTGTTCATTCTTCACAGGGACATTCATGTTGGATCCAGTAAAGATCCTCTGAGGTAGTGACTCAGGAATTTAAATGTGCTCACTTGATTCCCCCACTGATCACTGGATTGGAAACCTCTGGTTTTCCCTTTCTGAAGTCAACAATCTGCTCCTTGGTTTTGGTGACATTGAGTGTGAGATTGTTGTTAGTGCACCATTTAGCCAGGTTTTTAACATCCCTCCTGAATGCTGAGTCATCGCCCCTTTTTATACAACCCACTACCGTAGTATCATCAGCGAATTTGTAGATTATGCTGTTATATTGAGCCACACAGTCGTAGGTGTAGAGCAGAGGATAAGAATGAAGCCCTGTGATACTCTGGAACTGATGGCAATTGTGAAACAGGATTGGAAGGATTGATCCTGCTTTTGTAGAACTAAAGGAGACTGGAGATTTGATCACGGGAGTTGAAATTACGATTGAATGGGGTGGCTTGTATATACAAGGGGTGTTGAGGAGACCACCAACATACTGTTAAGTGGTGACACATTGACATTAGAGGAATTTTTCAGATTACAGATGGTCCCCGACATACATCCGAGTTCTGTTCTGACCGACCAGTCCGTGCCGACACGTTCTTAAACTGGAGCTGCGGCACTTCGTCCACAGCCCAGCCCGTCTGGCACTGGAAAGACGTTGTCCACCGGCACCTGGCCTGCGCTCACCTCCTCGGATTTTTTCTGGATTTCAGAAAGCCAGATTTAAGACCACCCGAATTGTGCTGCTATATCCACCCCATCCCCTTCCAGTCGCACTGCCATCTACCCCCACCCCTCGCCTGTCCGACTCGCACTGCTGTCTACCCCTTGCCCACCTGACTCGAGTTGCCGGCCTCGGTCTCTCGCCCGCCCGACTCGCGCTGCCGGCCTCGGTCTCTCGCCCGCCCGACTCGCGCTGCCGGCCTCGGTCTCTCGCCCGCCCGACTCGCGCTGCCGGCCTCGGTCTCTCGCCCGCCCGACTCGCGCTGCCGGCCTCGGTCTCTCGCCCGCCCGACTCGCGCTGCCGGCCTCGGTCTCTCGCCCGCCCGACTCGGGCTGCCGGCCTCGGTCTCTCGCCCGCCCGACTCGGGCTGCCGGCCTCGGTCTCTCGCCCGCCCGACTCGCGCTGCCGGCCTCGGTCTCTCGCCCGCCCGACTCGCGCTGCCGGCCTCGTTCTCTCGCCCGCCCGACTCGCGCTGCCGGCCTCGGTCTCTCGCCCGCCCGACTCGCGCTGCCGGCCTCGGTCTCTCGCCCGCCCGACTCGCGCTGCCGGCCTCGGTCTCTCGCCCGCCCGACTCGCGCTGCCGGCCTCGGTCTCTCGCCCGCCCGACTCGCGCTGCCGGCCTCGGTCTCTCGCCCGCCCGACTCGCGCTGCCGGCCTCGGTCTCTCGCCCGCCCGACTCGCGCTGCCGGCCTCGGTCTCTCGCCCGCCCGACTCGCGCTGCCGGCCTCGGTCTCTCGCCCGCCCGACTCGCGCTGCCGGCCTCGGTCTCTCGCCCGCCCGACTCGCGCTGCCGGCCTCGGTCTCTCGCCCGCCCGACTCGCGCTGCCGGCCTCGGTCTCTCGCCCGCCCGACTCGCGCTGCCGGCCTCGGTCTCTCGCCCGCCCGACTCGCGCTGCCGGCCTCGGTCTCTCGCCCGCCCGACTCGCGCTGCCGGCCTCGGTCTCTCGCCCGCCCGACTCGCGCTGCCGGCCTCGGTCTCTCGCCCGCCCGACTCGCGCTGCCGGCCTCGGTCTCTCGCCCGCCCGACTCGCGCTGCCGGCCTCGGTCTCTCGCCCGCCCGACTCGCGCTGCCGGCCTCGGTCTCTCGCCCGCCCGACTCGCGCTGCCGGCCTCGGTCTCTCGCCCGCCCGACTCGCGCTGCCGGCCTCGGTCTCTCGCCCGCCCGACTCGCGCTGCCGGCCTCGGTCTCTCGCCCGCCCGACTCGCGCTGCCGGCCTCGGTCTCTCGCCCGCCCGACTCGCGCTGCCGGCCTCGGTCTCTCGCCCGCCCGACTCGCGCTGCCGGCCTCGGTCTCTCGCCCGCCCGACTCGCGCTGCCGGCCTCGGTCTCTCGCCCGCCCGACTCGCGCTGCCGGCCTCGGTCTCTCGCCCGCCCGACTCGCGCTGCCGGCCTCGGTCTCTCGCCCGCCCGACTCGCGCTGCCGGCCTCGGTCTCTCGCCCGCCCGACTCGCGCTGCCGGCCTCGGTCTCTCGCCCGCCCGACTCGCGCTGCCGGCCTCGGTCTCTCGCCCGCCCGACTCGCGCTGCCGGCCTCGGTCTCTCGCCCGCCCGACTCGCGCTGCCGGCCTCGGTCTCTCGCCCGCCCGACTCGCGCTGCCGGCCTCGGTCTCTCGCCCGCCCGACTCGCGCTGCCGGCCTCGGTCTCTCGCCCGCCCGACTCGCGCTGCCGGCCTCGGTCTCTCGCCCGCCCGACTCGCGCTGCCGGCCTCGGTCTCTCGCCCGCCCGACTCGCGCTGCCGGCCTCGGTCTCTCGCCCGCCCGACTCGCGCTGCCGGCCTCGGTCTCTCGCCCGCCCGACTCGCGCTGCCGGCCTCGGTCTCTCGCCCGCCCGACTCGCGCTGCCTGTCTCTCCCCTTCGCCCACCCGACTTGTGCTGCCGATCTCGGTCTCTCGCCCGCCCAACTCACTCTGCCGTCTCTCCAATTGCCGTATTTTGGAGCTTTCCGGATTTTAGATGTCCAGATAAAGGATTGTTTACCTATAGTAGATTTAGGACACAGATAAGGAGGAATTGCTTTTTCCAGAGAGTGGTGAATCTGTGGAATTTGCTGCCCATCGAAGCAGTGGCGGTGATATATTTACGACAAGGTTGGATATATATTTACAAAGTAGGGGAATTAAGGGATACGAAGAAAAGGCAGGTTGGTGGAGATGAGCCTATCATCAGGTCAGCCATGACCACATTGAATGGTGGCGCAGGCTTGACGGCCCAGATGGCCGACTCTTTGTCCTATGTTCAAGTTCTGGGGTGAGAGCTTAATCAGTAGTTTACTCCCTTGGGGAATGAAAGAATTGGACTTGCCATCTTTCACCTATGAATGATCGTGACCAGGTCAAGGGACCATTTCAGACTTGTGTGTTGCTTTCTCGTTACAGAATCGTCTACAACGCTGTATGATGGACTGCAATGACAGAGCAAAGGACGCCCTTGATTCAGGAGCTAAAGAGCAGGATGTCAAACAGAAGGCTGAATCCTGCATCTCTAAATGTGTGGATGACCATGCTGTCCTGATCCCAAGCATAACGAAGACTCTGAAGGAATCACTAATGTCCATAGCAAAATAAAGTTGCACCTCGCCTATAAAGCTGTAGTTTTTGGTGATGGACCAGACGCTGCACCAAAGCAGGGACAGTGATGAACCAAGTGCTGTCCGCTCAAGTGCACCATGGCCCAGGGGCTGCATCCTACACAGAACTGCAAACTGAAGACTTAGAGTAAAGGTAATAGATGGCAGGGCACCCTCAGCTACTGCTGAGTGGTCAGTGGTTAAGGTTAACAGTTTTCCAGGTACAGCATTCAGAGCTTACATCCTCTCAGTTCAACGTTTCACAGCAATTTCTCTCTCGGCTACACAGTGAAACTCATTCTGAGTGGCAGACTACAGTTTAATCACTTAAAATGTGTTCTTCCTCCAGGCACTGACTCTTGGCTGATGCAGAGACACAGCAGATGCTGCGGCTTCACTTTGCTGAACATCCTTTGTTTTGAATACGTGTTGCATCACATTCTCTCGGGTGGAAGGCAGAATCTGTAGACTTGGCTTAAGCCTCCCCCTTCTCTGTTTCTTTCCCTTTTCCCACTGCATTTTTCCCCTCCACTCCTCTCACCCCTTCTCTCAGCCCCCATCTTTGACAGACTGTGGCCTTGAGGTTATCTAACTCCCCAGTGTGCCACCCAGGCTACTACTTGACCCATGTAGATAACGAGGTACTGACATGTGAAGTAGATGATCCTTTCACCGTCACCACGTGATCTTGTGCTGTGGCTTTGTCGTTACTCAACCGCGTCAAGGTGGTGTTTGTGGCCTGTTTTGTCAGCAAATGTAGATGCTTCGAATCCATGCTTCTCATCGGTAACATCTTCCCTTTAAAGAGAAATGTACGTTAAAAATGCCATGTGAAAGGCAGCATTTTGTATTCCATTAAGATCCTCGAGCAGGTTCTTGTCATAATCTGAAGCAGATACAAAGAGCACTTGGTTGCAGTTTGGAAACAAAGAATACTGATCTCTGCCACAGAGAGAGGTTCCAGACTTGTCTTCATCAAAGAATCACCCCACACAAAAAGAAATCAGTGCCTCAGTGATGTCTAACTATGCACGGTCTTGACACTTCACTTGTATCCCTGATAGGACAAGGAATCTTAGCTCAAGGTTAATAATTGAGTCTGACAAAGAAACATTCGTAATTTGACCATGCTGGAAATACAATGGCCAAGCAGCATCTGTAAAGAGAAACAAAGTGTAGTTTATAGCTAACAAATATTTAAGCTAACAAATGAACTAGGAAATTGACAGCAGCTCTGACAACTTTGAGAAAGTGCAGTTAACGAAGTAAGAAGAGTTATCAGCATGAAGTGCACAAATGCTCGTTTTACCTGCAACCACGCTCTTTCATGCACATCAATTTACCCAGTGTAGCATGCACAAGAAGCATGGGAAAGGTGACTCAATGCTGATGCAGAGCCTGACTGACGAGTGTCATGGAAACACTGCTCTGTCAAGAGCAAGTTTCCTGCAAAGTACCATTCACTAGCAGATAGAAAATGGCCCTGCATTGAACAAGTCATTAATATACACCTGCCTTTGTTATGTTCCAATTGTTCTTAGACTGGCCTGTCCTCCAGGCTGTGTTGCATGGTTTGTCTCTGTCAGTTGCTCCAGCAGATTCATCTTCCTTCTTGTATTTTCTGGTTTGTCCATTCAAAGTTGATTTTTAGCTCAAACCAATTTCACTGTTGGTTAATGGAGGAGGAGCCGAGCAGCAGGAAAACTGAAGTATTGAACAGCTTTACAGGAGCAGGCAAGATCTACATCCTCATTTCTGCTTTCCTGTAGCCCCATACATTATCCTAGCTGGGAGCTGCAGGTGTGTGTGGGACAGAGCTGGTCAAGGTTTATGGAGTTTCCTGCTATCCACTGTGCTCTCCCAGTATTATTTATATGTATAGTAAATCTGCAATAGCACTGGACAATGACGATTTTGCTTCCTGAACACTTTTGGATATATTTTATGGATTTTGGGCTGCTGATCACGAACATCACCTTAAAATGTTCCCATCATGCACCAGTTTTTAGATACAACCTATTTTTGTGTTTTCCTGTCATATTTTAAGTCTACTTTAAGCCATGAACTGCAACATGTCATTGAAGATTCATTTTCTACATTCAAACTTGGACGTCTTCCCTGCTGATCTTGGTATAGTCAGTGAGGAACACGGTGAAAGGTTTCACCAGGTCATTGCGACCATGGATAAGCCGTGTCAGGGCAACTGGAATCCATCAATGCCAACTGACTATTGTTGGACATTGACATGAGAGGCATCAGATGGCAAAATACTTTTAGGTCAGTTGAACTCCCGCAATGTGTCACCTTCATTAATCGTGCCAAATTCAATAAAAGTTCATTGAACATTTCCCCAATCTGAAATTATTCGGCTTGAAGTGGTCTATCATAATCCCTTTTTTTTTTCAGGAAGCAAACTTTTTAGGGAAAAAAATAGTTGTTCAGTGTAATTTGACACGGTTGGGACCTGGTAGATTGTCAGGACTACTGTATTTTTTTCAATACCTCAAATACAGAAAGGTACCTGGGCCCCAGTGCGTTGAAAGACATCAGCTTGCTGGACCATCGCGATTTCCAAATGTTTGGAAAGTGGATTATCCAAATTGATGCCTTGTTGTGGCGTTTTAGTAAAGGCAACAATTCAACTAAAGCATAAGTGCTCTGACTGTGATTGGTTGAACTGTTGGGTCTGCTGTCCCCTTGGTCTTTGGTTTGCGTGGAAAAAGACAAATCAGATTGTTAACTTTGCTAAAGGCAGTTAAATGTGCAAGTTTTGCCACTCTGGACCCACATGTTCACAGCGCATCATGTATGCCCTACCACTTTTAAAAAAGTTTACGGGCTAGAATTTTTAAAACTGCAGTGCTTTTGAGTGGATTTATGTAATGGGATGGTAAACTTTGCTTTAAATTCACATTTGGTTTAACTGTGAAGTTGCCTGGGCTGGTGTACTTATGAATGTAAAATTAAAACAGTGATGTAACAACTTTCTCGTGTTTATTTCATGCACATCTATCTGAAAATAGGTTTTAAACGTGTACAGTTGACGAATCTTAACTGGAGTTTTGTACCATTGCAGAGGGCAGTAATCAACTTTAGGGGGAATTGATTGGTGAAATGAATCTGTGCATGGAGAGCACGCCAGTTAAATTTGAGAGGGAATGAAAGTGAGGATTGCATGTTTAAGCCCAACACAAGAGAGAGTAAAACCTGGAATATGCAGGTCCACCAATTCAATGTCATTGGATTCCATTCTCTTCTCTCAATTCTGTCTCTGTTGCACCTGCTCCCAGGACAACGTCTTCCATGCCAGATCACGAGAGATGTCCGCGTTCAAACAATGTGGGCATCAATCGGTCCAATAATCGCACATCTGACCTGGCCCCCTCTGCCCTCATGTGCAACAAGGACAGGACTCCCTTGTCCTCACCTACCACTCCACCAGCCTCCATGACCAACATACCCTTTTCTGCCACTTACTACGTGATCCCACCACAAGATAGATATTTCCCTCTCTGCTCCCTCCGTGACTCCCTTTTCCACTCCCCACTGATCATCCCCACATCACCTACCCCTGTGACCGCAGGAGATGCTCCATTTGCTCCCACACCTCCTCCCTCACCACCATCTGGGCCCCAAACAGTTCTTCCAAGTGAAGCAACATTTCACTTGTGAATCTGCAGGGGGTCATCTACTTCATGTTGTGGTCTCGTCTACATCAGACAGACTGGGAGATGTCTTTTTCAGAATATTTTTAAAATTGTTAACCATACATGCATTCAAATATATTTTAAAATACAAATAAAATAATATATTGAGTATCAAATACATAATGATAAAATCCCAGCACCCCCCCCCCCCCTCACAATCCCAAGAAAAAGTGAAGAAAGGATTGCATGACCAATACAATTAATGTAAGATGCAGATTGGTGTACTACAATTTTTTGCATCAGCTTTATCTTACCCCACAGAAGTAGCAGGATCATGGCACTGTGAGTGGCACTTGCTGTGCAAGAGGGCAGAAAAAAGAATGGTAGGGCAATAGTCCTAGGGGATTCCATTGTAAGGGGAATAGACCAGAGTTTCAGTGGCTGCAAACGAGACTCCCGGATGGTGTGTTGCCTCCTGGATGCAAAGTCGAGGTCTTGGAGCGGCTGCAGAACATTCTGAAAGGGGAGGTGAACAGCCAGCTGTCGTGGTCCATATTGGTACTGACGATATAGGAATAAAATGGGACGAGGTCCTTCAAAATGAATATAAGGAGCTAAGACATAAATTTAGGACCTCAAGGGTAATAATCTCTTTACCAGTGCCATGAGCTACCCAGAGTTGAAATAACAGGATAGTTAGAATGAATATCTGGCTTGAACAGTGGTGTAAGAGGGAAGGTTTCAGATTCTTGGGATATTGGAATCAGTTCTTGAGCAGCTGGGACTGGTAAAAACAAGACAGTCTACATATGGGCAGGGCCAGGACCAATGTCCTGGGGAGTTTGTTTGCTAGTGCTGTTGGAGAAGGTTTAAACTAATGTCGCAGGGGGATGGGAGCAAGTGCAAAGAGATAGACAGGCATAATATGAAGGTAAAAGCAAAAGTGGCCGGCAGGTAAACCTGAGGCAAAAATCAAAAGGGCCACTTTTCAACATAATGGTAGGGATAAGAATGTGGCAAAAGCCAGCTTGAAGCCTTGGTGTCTCAATGCAAGGATGAATTGAATGTGGAGATATCTGTTAATGACTGTGATATAGTTGGGATCACAGAGACTTGGCTTCAGGGGGACTGAGACTGGGAGCTCAATATCAGGGATATTCGATATTCAGAAGGGATAGACAGAAAGGAAAAGGAGATGGGGTAAATGCAATAAAAAGGAAGGACACTAGCTTGGAGGATGTGGAATCGATGTGGGTAGAGCTGTGAAGCACTAAGGGGTAGAAGACGCTAGTGGGAGTTGTGTACAGACCACCTAACCATAGCAGTGAGGTTAGGGATGGCATTAAACAGGAAATTGGAAATGCGTGCAACAAAGGGACTGCAGTTAGAATGGGTGACAGTAGCAGCGAGGTTAGGGATGACCTTAAACAGGAAATTGGAAATGTGTGCAACAAAGGGACAGCAGTTAGAATGGGTGACAGTACCAGCGAGGTTAGGGATGGCATTACACAGACAATTGGAAATGTGTGCAACAAAGGGACAACAGTTAGAATAGGTGACTTTACATGTAGATTGGGTGAACCAAATTGGAAAGAGTAATGAGGAAGAGGATTTCTTAGAATGTTTGCAGGATTGTTTTCTAAACCAGCATGTTGAGGAACCAACAAGAGAACAGGCCATTCTAGACTGGGTATTGAATAATGGGGAAGGATTAGTTAGCATTCTTGTTGCACAAATCCCTTGGGCAAGAGTGACCACAATATGGCAGAAACCTTCATTAAGAAGGAGAGTAACAGAGTTAATTCAAATACAAAGGTTCTGAATTTACAGAAGGGTAATTTTGATGGTACGAGACGTGAATTGGCTAAGATAGATTGGCAAATGATATTTTAAGGACTAACAGTGGAAATGCAATGGCAATCATTTAAAGATAGCTTGGATGAAATACAACAATTGTACATCCCAGTTTGGAAAAAGAATAAATCAAGGAAGGTCGTGCATCTGTGGCTAATGAGGAAATCAGGGAGAGGAACAAATCCAAAGAAGCAGCATATAAAATAGCCAGAAAAACAGTATTTCTGAGGACCGTGAGAAATTCAGTGTTCAACAGAGGAGGACAAAGGGATTAATTAGGAAAGGTAAAAGGGATTATGAGAGAAAGCTAGCAGGGAACATAAAAAATGACTCAAAGCTTTTATAGATATGTAAAGAGAAAGATTAGTTAAAACAAATATGGATCCATGGACATGGCAAACCAACTGAATAACTACTTTAGTTCTGTCTTCACTAAGGAAGACAGAAATAATCTTCAGGAAATAGTAGGGGATGGAGGATCTAATGTGAGGGAAGGACTGAAGGAAATAAATGTAAATCGACAGATTGTGAGAGGTCAATTGAAAGGATTAAAGGCAGATAAATCCTCAGGGCCAGATAGTCTGCATCCCAGAGTACTTAAAGAAGTAGCCCAAGAAATAGTGGATGCATTAGTGATAATTTTTCAAAACTCTAGATTCTGGATTAGTTCCTGAGGATTGGAGGGTGGCAAACGTAACCCCACTTTTTAAGAAAGATGGGAGAGAGAAAGCGGGAAACTATAGACCAGTTAGCCTGACATCGGTAGTGGGGAAAATGCTAGTCAGTTATTAAAGATGCGATTGCAGCACATTTGGAAAATAGTGATATCATCTTATAGAAATGTATAAACTTCTTAAGGGATTGGACAGGCTAGATGCAGGAAGGTTGTTCCTGATGTTTCTATATGTTTTAGATGTGGTGAAGAAATGGGAGCCGTTTTACACTCCATCTGGTTGTGCTCTAAAACAAAACAATTTTGGGAAAAATTAAAAATTTTATTAGACCAGATTATTGGGAAACAAAGTCCAGAATTGTTTCTCCTAGGAAATATTATGAGCATAAAACCCAAAATGAGGTTGTCCAAGTACCAATTAGAATTGTATTGCAGTTACTTGGAAGTCTGATTCCTTTCTGGAATGCGGAAATGCTTCTTCCTTAAATTGTAAGTAATTTTCTCCAGAGGAACACAACTATACATTTCCACATTCCATATTTGCAGAATGCAGGGTCGAATATTTAAGATACTTTCACTGTTCCTGAGTTCTACATCCTTGTTCTTGCCCTTATTCGAGATCCAGGCAGGAAGAGAATAGATCCTGGATCCCCACAGTTCATCTTTCTTTCTGATTATCTCTTTTATTCACTCTCTTTTCTATTTTCTATCTTGGGGTTTTGATTGTGGGAGAGGAGGGATGAGGCTGTTTGGAGATATGGACAACCTGTATCACTGATTTTCATTTCATTTTAGGTATTTGCAATGGTTAATTCTTGATACTTGTTTGACCACAAAATTAAAATTAGTGATAAAGGTCTGAGGAATAGGAAGGAGAGAGGAAACAAATTCCTTTTTCTTGTGAGGAATGTCTGCAGTGGGATTCCCTCAAGTATAGCCATTTGGACCATTGTTTTTTCTAGTTTTGTACAAAACTAAGATTTCGGTGTTTCAGTTATCTGAAAGACATAGGGAATGATGGCGAGAATGGACCAGGAGGGAGAACAGTGAAAGGCCAAACTAGGGTGCTGTTAACTTGAAATGACTCCATGAAAAGGCAGTAAGCGTGATTCCATTTGAGTAGTGCGCATATTCTCAAGTGCAGTGAAAGTACGTATTTCCAAGTTTGAAGTTGAAGGGTTAATCGAGAGAGTCCTGTCTGCCAGTTTAAAGAAAAGCTAGCCAATCCCATTCCGGCAGGGCCGGTGCTAGGAATTGTGGGGTCCAATTAGAAAATTGATAGCGGGGCCTCTACAAAAGTCGAAATTGATGTTTTATATTTCATGTAGTATGCCAGTCTTAGCCAAAAAGCATTAAAGGCTTGATATACTAAATATTGAAAGACAATATGAAAGTTTTAATTTTTTAATACAAGTTGAGACAATTACAGACGTACTGTTTATGCAGGTCTTTTAGAAACAGATTTTTCTGGCTTTTTTATTTGCAAAATCTTTCAAAATAATTTCAAAGTCAGTGGTTTTAGTAATGTCATTCAGATAGCATCACCAAATTGCTTAGTCTCTCTCGTGAAATTATTGACCGTAAGTATGTTTTAATCAGTTTTAGTTTTGAAAAACTTATTTCGCCTGATGCGACTGTTACAGGCATTGTTAAGTAGATCAAAGCAATAAAAACATTAGGAAATGCTATGAATCGATTGTTTACTACCAGGTATTCAAACAGAGCTTGAGGCTTAATGACACTGAAGGGAAGAAAAGTTTTCAGAGCTTCAAGTTCTTTGGCCAACAGATAACCATCCATGTCTTTAGTTGTTTCAGTAACTACCCCTCCATCAGTGCTCTGTTTTAGAATGGTGTCAGTTAAAGCTGCTTCAAGGTCTGCTGTGTGTTTCCTTATTTCCACTTTTTGTAAGCTCTGAAAGTTATTTAAAAATCTAAATAATTTTGCATGGCTTTTAAGCTGCTTAAATCTAGGCCCTAAAGATTGAATAGCTTTGTCTAGCACTAAGCTGAAGCACTGAACTCTGTAAGTTTCTTTTAGATCATCTAAAGCTTGATCTTTTGCCTCATATGAAAACATTATCTTCCTTCTGCGTAGTTTTTTTTTCTTGAAATTGTCTAAACTCCAATGGTAATTCAACAGCTTCAGCCAATTCATTTGCGCCTATTAGGACATCATTAAAACTGCCCTCTCTATAAATTCTTAGCCATGATAATTGTTTTTCAAATGACTCCATGCCTTCATCAATGTCCTTTGTTTCACCTTGTAGTTTCTTGCTTACATAGTTAACTTTAAAAAGTACTTCATGCCAAAATATCAAAGAAACTAAAAATTTGTAGTCTTTTAGCTGCTTTGCTAAAGATTCACCTTCTGCTTTTACCTGGGGCTCATCTGTTATCTCTGATATTTCCACAAGTGCATCATATACTTCTCCAACCTGATAACGAATAGCTTTAACACTAACACCCCCACCTTGTGTTGCTCAAGGGTTTCACTGATAACCTGGGTACTGTCACATTTGTGGCCCGAAATGTGAAGTTAATAAAACATCGAACACAAGTTTTATCAGGTAAACTTCTCAGTGTCTTTATTCTCCAGTTTCCTTTGTTCTCCTGCTTGTGGTCTTATCTCTCTCTCATACCACGTGACTTCCGGTACATCTCATACATATTCATTATCATGACATCCCTCCTTTAATCAGAAATAAACTTTACCTTCACTTACCAATATCCCTCGGAAACCTACAAACATCGTAACTAATGGTAATACTATAACTCAATTACATAAAATTTACTTCCTACAGCACTCATACATGCACTTTATGATATAAGATTAAAATACTGTCCCAAAGTTCTTATTAAAACTATGGCACAAAGTCTTCGTATCGTTTGGGCGCTTTCCGGTTTCGTTTCGGCCTGCCTGCAATATTGTCGTCGCTTCTCGGTTGTTCACTCTCAGCATCGAAAATACTGCTCGCCACGGCTTCGGGTGTTTCTGGCGCTCTAGTCACTTCATCAGGAGTGCTGGTAACTGCCTCTGGAACATCATCAGGTCTCTCAGTTTCAGCATCTTGTACTGGCCTTTCAACCTCTTCGCTCGATGTATCTCTGGACTGGTACCTTTTTACACCTGATACATTTCTCTTATACAGGACTCCAGTCGGAGACTTGACTGTCACCATACTGCCACTTCTGGATACGACAGTATAGGGTTGATGGTAATAAGGTGTGTCTAGCTTACCACCCGTTTCATGCCTCACTAGAACATTATCTCCTGGCATGATGTCTGAATACTTGGCTCCATGTTTTGAATCTGTACAGCTTTGCTGCACCTTTCTTTTCAGCATCGTGGTCCCTCATCTCCTGGTCGTCTCGGATTTCCTTTATTTCTGGCATTTTTGTGCAGATTTTTCTCCCAAAAAATGCTTCTGCAGGACTTTTTCCAGTGGTTGCATGAGGCGTTGCTCGATAGACAGCCACATAAGATAGCAATGCTTCTCGCCAATTTTGTCCTTCAGCGTGTGCAATCCTCAATCGTTTTTCAATGGACTGATTTTGTCTCTCTACTTCTCCGTTGGCTTGCGGCCATTTCGGAGTTACTTTATGATGGTGGGTACCTGTGGTCCTCATGTATTCCGCAAATGTCTCTGAAATGAATTGTGGACCATTGTCAGAGTATAATGTAACAGGTAATCCATATCTTGCGAATATCTCTGCTAATGCTTGTATTGTTTTTTCAGTGGTTATGGACTTCAACACCACGTACTCATAGTATCTGCTGTAGTAATCTATCACTACCATAATTGATTCACCCGTCGGTAAAGGTCCAAGAGAATCAACAGCTACGTCGATCCATGGTCCTGTCGGGAGTTGCGTACTCCGGATCGGTTCTGGCAGATTACTCCTATTTGTGATTTGACATTCGTGACAAGTTTTAACAAATTTCTCTGCATCTTTATCACAACCTGGCCACCATACCTTGGTCCTGAGGTTTTGCTTGGTACCAACAATACCTAGGTGTCCTTCATGCGCTAAGGATACGATCTTCGGTCTCAATCTTTGCGGTATCACCAATCTGCAACCTCTCAATACACACTGTCCGATGCAACAAAGTTCATCTCTAATGGGAATGTAAGCCTTGTGAGTACACTTGTCCCATTGTCCACTCTGTATGCATTCTCTTACTTCCATGAGTTCTGGATCACGTTCGGATTCTCTCTCGACTTCCTTCGTAGTCACAGCTTTCGGTGTCGACTGAATAGCTATGAAGCGTACAAAGCTCTCTGTTTCTGTTCCCAATTCTGACTTGGATTGTGGACCACCAACCTTCACCAATCTGAACAGCGGATCTGCAATGTTTGTTTTCCCTGCAATGTGGATTACTTTATATTTGTAGGGTTGTAGTCTGAGTACCCATCTCTCTATTCTGGCACATGGTTTGGATCTAGGTGCATAGATCACCTCTAATGGCTTATGATCTGTGATGAGTTCAAATTCAATGCCATATAAATATGCATGGAACCTCTCACAGGCCCATACAAGTCCGAGTGCTTCTTTCTCTGTCTGAGAGTATCTTCTTTCCACATCTGATAACGATCTGCTGGCATATGCAATGATTCTTGGTCCTCCATCATGCATCTGGACCAACACGGCTCCTAAACCAACCGGGCTGGCATTCGCTATGACTTTGGTTGATGCCGCCGGATCGTAATATCCAAGAGTTTTTGCATCTGTCAGGCTTTGCTTCAGCGCTGTGAACGCTTTCTTCTGCTCAGATCCAAAATGAAATGGTATACCTTTCCTGGTTAGTTTCCTTAGTGGTTCTGCCACTGTAGCGAAATTAGGAATGAACTTTGCACAAAAATTGACCAATCCCAGGAAACTCCTCACCTCTGTTGCGTTCTGAGGTGCACGTGCCTCTCCTGCTTGTGCTCTTATCTCTCTCTCATACCACGTGACTTCCGGTACATCTCATACATATTCATTATCATGACAGGTACATGTTTGATAAAAACTCCCCACCTCTTAGTTTTTTTTTAATTTAATTTTTTATTTTTCACACTATAAACCATATTAATCAAGATACATACATTTTCCTTCTTAAATATATACAGTGTCGTTTTCTCCCCCTCCCTCCTCCCCTCCCTCCCTCCCTCACCTCCCCTCCCATTTATTTAAAGTTCAGAATATAAGATACATTAAACCCGTCAAACAATGCTGTCACTCAATAAAAATAAATAAGAAATTCCACTGAGTCAGTTCTTTTCATTCTCTTCTCATTCTGTCATTTTAGGTGGTAGATGTCCACGGTAGGTTTTCTCTATTGTGTTTCATGTATGGCTCCCATATTTGTTCAAATATTGTAATGTTATTTCTTAAATTATAGGTTATTTTTTCTAATGGAATACATTTATTCATTTCTATATACCATTGTTGTATTCTCAAGTTATCTTCTAATTTCCAGGTTGACATAATACATTTTTTTGCTACAGCTAGGGCTATCATAACAAATCTTTTTTTGTGCTCCATCCAATTCGAGTCCAAATTCTTTGTTTTTTTATGTTACTGAGGAGGAAGATCTCTGGGTTTTTTGGTATATTGCTTTTTGTGATTTTATTTAATATCTGGTTTAGATCTTCCCAAAATTTTTTCACTTTCTCACATGTCCAAATTGCATGAATTGTTGTTCCCATTTCATTTTTACAACAAAAACATCTGTCAGATACTGTTGGGTCCCATTTATTTAACTTTTGAGGTGTAACGTATAGCCTGTGTATCCAATTATATTGTATCATACGTAACCTCATGTTTATTGTATTTCTCATAGTTCCTGAGCATAACTTCTCCCATGTTTCATACTTTATCTTTATGTTTAGATCTTGTTCCCATTTTTGTTTAGTTTTACCATTTGTTTCCTCATTCTCCTTTTCTTGTAGTTTAATATACATGTTTGTTACAAATTTTTTGATTATCATTGTGTCTGTAATCACATATTCAAAATTACTTCCCTCTGGTAACCTCAGACTGCCTCCCAATTTGTCCTTCAAGTAGGATTTCAGTTGGTAGTATGGCAACACTGTTATATTATATTTATTCTTCATTTGTTCAAAGGATAATAATTTATTTCCCAAAAAGCAATTTTCTATTCTTTTGATCCCTTTTTTCTCCCATTCTCTAAAGGAAAGGTTATCTATTGTAAAAGGGATTAGCTGATTTTGCGTCAGTATTAGTTTTGGTAATTGGTAATTTGTTTTATTCCTTTCTACATGAATCTTTTTCCAAATGTTGAGCAGATGATGCAATGCTGGAGAATTCCTACGTTGTACCAATTTATCATCCCATTTATATAATATATGTTCAGGTATCTTCTCCCCTATTTTATCTAGTTCTAATCTAGTCCAATCTGGCTTTTCCCTTGTTTGATAAAAATCTGATAGGTATCTTAATTGTGCGGCTCTATAATAATTTTTAAAGTTTTGTAGTTGTAAGCCTCCTTGTTTATACCATTCTGTTAATTTATCTAGTGCTATCCTCGGTTTCCCCCCTTTCCATAAAAATTTCCTTATTATTTTCTTTAACTCCTTGAAGAATTTCTCTGTTAAGCGTATTGGTAATGTCTGAAATAGATATTGTATCCTTGGGAAAATGTTTATTTTAATACAGTTTATCCTTCCTATCAGTGTTAGTGGTAAGTCTTTCCAATGCTCTAAGTCGTCTTGTAATTTTTTCATTAGTGGATAATAATTGAGTTTATATAGATGGCCGAGATTTTTATTTAGTTGTATATCTAGGTATCGCATTGCTTGCGTTTGCCATCTGAATGGTGATTCTTTCTTAAATTTTGAGAAATCCGCATTATTCATTGGCATTGCTTCACTTTTATTTGCGTTAATCTTGTACCCCGACACTTCGCCATATTCCTTCAATTTCCTATGTAATTCTTTTATTGATATTTCTGGTTCTGCTAAGTATATTATAACGTCATCTGCAAATAGACTGATTTTATATTCCTTGTCTTTTATTTTTATCCCTTTTATTTTATTTTCTGTTCTTATCAGTTCTGCTAGTGGTTCTATGGCTAACGCGAACAATAAGGGAGATAGTGGGCATCCCTGCCTTGTTGATCTGCTTAAGTTAAATTGTTTTGATATATATCTATTTACTGTCACTTTCGCCAATGGCCCCTTATATAATGCTTTAATCCAATTAATATATTTCTCTGGTAAGCTGAATTTTTGTAGTACTTTGAATAAATAATTCCATTCTACTCTGTCAAAGGCCTTCCCTGCGTCTCAAGCAACCGCTACGGTTGGAGCCTTGTTTCCTTCTACTGCATGAAGTTAATAAATTTACAGATATTGTCTGTTGTTTGTCTTTTTTTAATAAATCCAGTTTGGTCTAGATTTACTATTTTTGGAACATAGTCGGCTTATCTGTTTGCTAATAGTTTAGCTATTATCTTATAATCTGTGTTAAGTAAAGATATTTGTCTATATGATGCTGGTGCGAGTGGATCTTTCCCTGTCTTTGGTATTACTGTAATTATTGCTGTTTTGCATGAATCTGGTAAGCTTTGTGTTTTATCAATCTGGTTGATTACTTCCAGAAGGGGAGGAATTAATAAATCTTTAAATGTTTTATAGAATTCTATTGGGAATCCATCCTCTCTTGGTGTTTTATTATTCTGTAGTTTTTTTTATTATCTCTTGTATTCCTACTATTTCAAATGGTTCTGTTAATTTATTTTGTTCCTCTGTTTGTAATTTCGGTAGTTCAATTTTAGTTAAAAATTCATCTATTTTGTCTTCTATCCCTTCGTTTTCAGTTTGATATGATTGTTCGTAGAATTCTCTGAAGTTTTCATTAATCTCCGTTGGATTATATGTAATTTGCTTGTCTTTTTTCCTTGATGCCAATACCATTCTCTTAGTTTGTTCTGTCTTAAGCTGCCATGCTAGAATTTTGTGCGTTTTTTCTCCTAGTTCATAATATTTCTGTTTTGTCTTCATTATGTTCTTCTCCACCTTATATGTTTGTAGTGTTTCATATTTTATTTTTTTATCTGCCAATTCTCTTCTTTTAGTTGTGTCTTCCTTCATTGCTAATTCTTTTTCTATATTTACTATTTCCCTTTCCAACTGCTCTGTTTCCTGATTGTAGTCCTTCTTCATCTTCGTTACATAACTTATTATTTGCCCTCTGATGAACGCTTTCATTGCGTCCCATAGTATAAACTTATCTTTCACTGATTCCGTATTTATTTCAAAGTACATTTTAATTTGTCTTTCAATTAATTCTCTAAAATCCTGCCTTTTAAGTAGCATGGAGTTTAATCTCCATCTATACATTCTTGGTGGGATGTCCTCTAACTCTATTGTCAATAACAGGGGTGAGTGGTCCGATAATAGTCTAACTCTCTCTTGCATGTGAGCTGATAACAGGAATAGGTCTATTCTTGAGTATGTTTTATGTCTACCCGAATAATATGAATATTCCTTTTCCTTTGGGTGTTGTTTCCTCCATATATCCAAAAGTTGCATTTCTTGCATCGATTTAATTATAAATTTGGTTACTTTGTTCTTTCTGTTAATTTTTTTCCCAGTTTTATCCATGTTTGAATCCAAATTAAGGTTGAAATCCCCTCTTATTAGTATGTTCCCTTGCATGTCTGCTATCTTCAAAAAGATATCTTGCATAAATTTTTGATCTTCTTCGTTAGGTGAATATACATTGAGTAAATTCCAAAACTCCGAATATATCTGACATTTTATCATTACATATCTCCCTGCTGGATCTATTATTTCCTCTTCTATTTTGATTGGTACATTTTTACTGATTAATATAGCTACTCCTCTAGCTTTTGAATTATATGACGCTGCTGTTACATGTCCTATCCAATCTCTCTTTAATTTCTTGTGTTCCACTTCAGTTAAGTGTGTTTCTTGTACGAATGCTATATCAATTTTTTTCTTTTTTCAGTAAATTTAGCAGTTTCTTCCTTTTGATTTGATTATGTATTCCATTAATATTTAAAGTCATATAGTTCAACATAGCCATTTCATACTTTGTTTATCTTTCCTTTCCGCTTCCTTATCATCACCTTTCCTTCTTATCCATTTCTGCTTTCTTTTTTTGAACACACTATAAGACAACATTTCTAAAACATAAGATATTTCCCTTATTCTCCTATCTAAAATTCCTTTAACCCCACTATCCCCTCCCCTTCCTGAGTTGCCCTTTGTCCCTTGTCGGGCAACCACATCTCCCCTCTCCATTTGGATTTGCGAATTCACTCGCAAGCGTCAACTGATTTTACAGTGACCGTAATTCTTCCCCACCCAGCCCCCCGAGAAAAGATTTTAATCTTCATATATAACAAAGGTCACTCTCTTAATTCCCCCCCATACTTCCTTTCTTTCCCTTCTTAGTTCTTACCTATACTCTTTTTTTTTATATATACGTACACACATACACACACACACATATATATATATTATAGTTTGTGGTCATTTTTGTTCTCGTTACATACCTTCATCTCTCTGCCTGTTTTGTAGTTGTTCTGCAAATTTTCGTGCTTCCTCCGGATCCAAGAATAGTCTGTTTTGCTTCCCTGGAATAACTATTTTAAGTACCGCTGGATACTTCAGCATAAATTTATATCCTTTTTTCCATAGGATCGTTTTTGCTGTATTAAACTCCTTCCTCTTCTTCAGGAGTTCAAAACTTATATCTGGATAAAAAAAAAAAATTTTGACCTTTGTATTCCAGTGGTTTTTTGTCTTCTCTTATTTTCCTCATTGCTTTCTCCAATATATTTTCTCTTGTTGTATATCTTAGGAATTTTACTAGAATGGATCTTGGTTTTTGTTGTGGTTGTGGTTTAGGGGCTAATGTTCTGTGTGCCCTTTCTATTTCCATTTCTTCCTATAATTCTGGTCTTCCTAGGACCCTGGGGATCCATTCTTTTATAAATTCTCTCATATTCTTGCCTGCTTCATCTTCCTTAAGGCCCACTATCTTTATATTATTTCTTCTATTATAATTTTCCATTATATCTATCTTCTGAGCTAACAGCTCTTGCGTCTCTTTAACTTTTTTTATCAGATTCTTCTAATTTCTTTTTTAAGTCATCTACTTCCATTTCTATGGCTGTTTCTTGTTCTTCCACCTTGTCCACTCTTTTTCCTATATCTGACATGATCATCTCTAATCTATTCATTTTTTCTTCTGTACTTTTTACTCTTCTTTTTATTTCACTGAATTCTTGTGACTGCCATTCTTTTACTGATTCCATATATTCTTTAAAAAATATATATATCCATGTACTTGCCCTTCCCTTCATCTTCTATTTCTCTGTTTTCTTCCTCTTCTTCTTCTGAGTCCACTCCAGGATCTGTGTCCTTTACCTCTGTCTCTTCTGGTTTTCTTGTTGGATTGTTTGTTTTATTTTGTTGGGTATTTTTGGTCTTCTTATTTTTATTACAAGTGTCTTGCTGCTGGTCTTCTTCCTCTGGGTTGGTCATCTGTTGTTTCTTTGATTTCTTTTTATTCTCTTCTTTGTTGTTCTCGTTGTTTTCTATGTTTTCCTCTTGCTGCTTTGTGTGGTTTTCAATTTCAGCTGTGGAGATCGACTCCTCAGCTGGTCCCCCCCTCCCGTCAGTGTTATTTTTGTCTTGCGCATCGCGCCTGCATGACTCCTCGCGCATGCGCGGTTGCACACTTTTGTTTGGCTCCGTGAGCCATTTTTGTAGTCCCGAGTTCGGGGCTTCAACTGACCTTAGGGAGCGGGCTTCTCTCTCCGCGGCGGGCCTCCTTGTACAGGTAAGGCCTTCACCTTCTTCTTCCGACGTCTTTACTTCTTCTCTTCTTCCCGTTGCTTTTGGCTTTTCTTTCTTCGCTGCCATTTTCTCCACACCTTTACTTTCACTTTATTTTGGTTTTTGTGTTTGTGCCCTTGTCTTTTCACTGTTTTTTTTTACTTTTCTGGAGAGGGCTGGAGTTCCCCGACCGGCCACTACTCCATCACATGACTCCTCTCCCACCTCTTAGTTGATGCAAAGAACAATATGTAGATCCCAAAAATGTTATAGCATCTGGACACCACTTGGCTACATCTCCGAGTAAAAGGTTATAATTGTGACATGCACAGGGTACAAAGAAAGCTCTTGAATTATCCTTCAACAGTCGTGCTTGTACTCCAGATGTGTGACCTTTCATGTTGCTACCATTGTCATAGCCTTGGCCTCGAATCTCCTTCAGTTTGTTTAATTATATTTTATATAAATCTTCTCCTGTGCTACTTTCAACCTGTATAAACTTTATGAAATGTTCACAAACACCTGAAGGAACCAAGTTACCATCAGGCACATACCTGATCATTCGAGACATTTGCTCTCGGTGACTCATATCAGGAGTGCAGTCTAAAATTGTGGGCGTAGTACTTAGCTGCTTTTACGCGTTTCAGTATCTCATTCAAAACAGCTGTAGCCATAATGTCCAGTAGTTCATTCTGAGTATCTTTTCCGAAATAGTGATTATGAATTTCGTGGGTTTTGACTTTTCACAAATGTTCTTCAACAGGGTCAAACTTTCCAAACAGCTCAACAAGACCTAAAAATTTTCCATTGTGTACACTCTCATTACCAACTTTTTCCTCTTTTCCTCTAAATGCTAGATTTCCCTCAGCGAGAAACTGTGCTATTGCTACTAGCCTTTTGAATACTTGCTGCCAGTGCTTTGCACGTTCATTGACGATTATTTCAAATTCTTTGTCAATTGTCTGTCCACTACAAAGTCTTTCGTGTAATTCCCAGAAACTCCATGTGGCTTCCAAATGGTTTTTAGAATTTTCATACTCACACAACCTTGTATGAAGATTAGACCAGTTGTTGAATCCACTTGTTGATAATGCACTGGTTGTGTTCTTACTACAAAGTTTACAATAAAAGCATTAAATTCTATCAGAAGACTGTAAGTTTCCTCTTACAGTGAAACTTTGAAAAACACAATCCCTTTTCATTTCGTGGAAAGTTGTTCACTGGAATAGGAGGACCTTTCATTGTTAAATAATCTTACATTTTGATTTATTTACGCTGGCCAGTTGGCTGGGTCATCATAAATGTTAATTACAACTGTACTCATGGATGATTCATCACTGCGTGATGTTTGGGCTTGGTCTTTTTTGGCTACAAGTGGACTTTCCGCTTTGGCACTGTCTCTGGTGTATTGAGATTGTCTTCAATTTGATTCACAGCTGTGTCATCCTTTACTAACTTGTTATCAATTTCATCATTGTATTCATCAACTGGAATTGGACTCAAGGCTGTATTGTCATTTTCTGAATTGTTTTTGTTTTCTTCATCCTCAATATATGGGGGCTTCAAAGATGGAGTGACAAGGAATTTTATGATAGCACCTCTATGTTTTTCATTTTCAGCTACCTTCGCCTTGGCCAGTGCTCATTTCTGGTTGCCGCTTAAATACTTAGGCCCTTTGTCTCTATCTCTGCTTGTGCTTGCCATGTAAAATGACATACAATTTTTAAGCTGCTAATTCTCTAGGTTATATTTTTAAGGTAAAAAAGGTAAAGGAAGTATATTTTAAAATGTTTAGACTTAAAATTACACAAAAAACTTGACGTTAGCAATTTGTTATAAAATTGGACTCGACATCCCTGATAACATGTCTACGTTGTTCCAACAGTGGAACAATGTTGTCATCGTCATTGGTACAACGTAAGAAACCAACGTCAATCCCACGTCATTTTGTTCATTAGCTTTATGTTGTTCCAACGACAGTGGCTGAACGCCACAGAACAGCAAAATAAGCGACCGATTCTGGATTTGTTGAATGACGGCAACTTTGAATAAGGTAAGAATTGCCTTTTTTTTAGTAACGGTTAGGTTAGTTAGTTACGGTTACATTCCAGACCGGGGGGGCGCACTTTAATTTTGCCGTTTTGTTTAGCTGATTTTCTAGTCAAATGTCTGGCGCTAGTTTGTCGCTAGATATTTGGCTAGAAAATCGGCAGAAAAACTGATGCGTGTAATGGGTGAAATTCGCCCCCGAAGAAAACAATTTCCGCATGGTCAAGCTAAACTGCACCTGTTCCAAATCACCAAAAACATGAAATAGGCTATATTAAGCCCTGGCAGTACAATAGCATAGTTAGTAACAGTAGCCTAGTACTATTTTGATACTAAATAAAACCACTGCAAAATTATGAAACAACGACAGAGGCAGCCTTGCCAAGAATATCTGGATCTTGTAAAGATGAATAACTCCGAGATGTACAGTACATGCCCCTATAGCTGAATAACCTTGTAAACCAGCTTGTAAAGATGTAGGCTATAACCCCCACAGTGACCTAGCCTAGTAAAGATCAACTTAAACTAACCTAACTTCGGGGTTATTCATCTTTACAAGACCTGAATATCCTAACCAATTCCATCTACAATTGCTAATATTGTCAGAAATTCTACGCTTAGGGCCTAGGCTATTTACGTTCAGGCTAACTGCTTAAACCTAGGCTATAGGCTAGGCCCTAGGCTAACATGACGCTATCTCAATCTCATATTAAAGTACAAGTTCTCTTATTGATTTGCCTATAGCTTGTTTTGATCTTGATAATAATAAGAGAAGCTTCATCAGCTCCGGAATACATCTATCTTACTGGGTCAAATGAATACGAAACATGAAATTTTGGCTAGGGAGACAAAGGAGTTTAATCGAAGACATATTTCCTAAAAATATTTCACTGAGATAATATGATCAATTAAGGGCAATAACTTCACGAGTTCACTGACAAATCCCTCAGTTTATAAGGCCTATAGTATTATTTTCTTACCAGTTTAAATGAAGTCCGTCACAGTGTTCTCTGCTCAAGGCCTGGGCTCAAACACATGCACGGGGCCCCCTTGAGGCACAGGTCCCAATTTGATCAAATTGGTCAAATAGGCTTAAAACCGGCCCTGAGCACCGGGGCCTTGGCTTCAAGGATGCATCCCAGCAGAAAATGCATCAACCTCCAGATTCGGGGGCGTGGCAAGATGGTGTAAGGAACAGACGTGCCTTCCAGTCCTCTCCTGACTCTAACTTATTGTTTTGTCTTTAAGTGCCCCTTAAAACTTTTTTAAAAAGTTTATAAATAGTATGAGGTGTTGAATTAATACATAATGGTACATTTGTTAAAAAAAAGTAAAAGGAAACATCAACAGATTGTTAAAAAATTATATTTTCTGAAATTATCCGAGCCTGCTTGTTTACAAAAAGCCACGACTCAGCGTGAAATGGATCCAGGAAAACAAGCGAAGAATTCGGCCTTGGAGCTCCGTTCTGATTCCGTAAGTCTTTCTGAAGGTCGTTTTCAGCTGCCTTTAGAACAAAGGGCTGGCCGGGTGCCAGTATTTCAAACAACGTCTACTGAGACTTTGACTGCTGAATTAGTTGGGGCGCCACCAGTTGGAGAGTTAAAGAGTTGTTATTTGACTGCTATACCACCAGTTATATCAACTCTTCCAGATACTGACGTAACGAAGCTTTTAAAGGAGGTTTGGATCAAAGATAACCCTGATCATCAGCCTCCTGACACTTCTGGGGGGGTCTGTGGCAGGGGCTCTTACACGGAGTCAAACTGCAAGAAAAGCTACTAAATTAAAAGAAGGGATAGAAGGTCCTCTGATTCCACAAGAACAGCAGGATCCCACCATGTCTGGATCTACTGATGATGATATACTTTTCAAGAGTCTTGAACATAAGATATTTTCTTCAATGATGCATTTAGGTGATTCTATGAATAATCTTACTTCTAAGATTAATGCATTGGTGGATGTCAATACTCAACAGATGGCTGATTATGGAGCTTTTAAAGTTGAAACTATTGAAAGACTTGAGATGTGTGATCAAGGATTATCTGATGTACAAGATCAATTGCAAGATGTGAATAAAACAATTGAAACGTTAAAGATTCAGAATAAAAATTTAGCAAAAAAGGTTGATTATTTGGAGAACCAATCCAGACGGAATAATGTGAAAATTGTCGGCTTGCCAGAAGGCATAGAAGGGCCAGATCCAAGAAAATTTTTCACTGAACGGATTCCACAAGTGTTGGGACAAGATAAGTTTTCTGAAGGTTTAATATTGGAACGGGCTCATAGAGCTTTGAGAAGGAGACCTTTTTCAGGACAGAATCCAAGACCTGTTCTGATTCGCTGTTTAAATTACTGTGATAGAGAGACTATTTTACGTATGGCTATTAGAAATGCACAGCAAAACAAATCTTCTTTGATGGTTCAGAGTAATCGTGTTTTCTTCTATCCAGATTTAAGTCAGGAAATTATGTTTCAACGACGTGAATTTAATTCTGTGAAAGAATTATTGTGGAAATAAGGATATAAGGCGACATTTAGATACCCTGCGGTACTGAAGATTTTTCAGGATGGATATCAACCAAAGTTCTTTGATAATCCTAAAAAAGCTATGGATTTTGTTCAGTCTTTACCAATTACGCAATTCCAGGAACGACGTAGTCCTCCACGGTCTTCAAAGAGGGCAGAGCTGCAAGAAGGGAATTTGATTTCTGGAAGAAATGGAAGAAACGGTGGTCGCAATGGCAAAGGAAACTCATTTAATAGATAAGGAACATTTGAAACTCAAATGTGAATGGGTTGGGCACGTTTTTTATTCTTCGTTTAATTCTAAGGCAAAAGGTGTGGCAATTTTGGTACATAAGAATCTACCATTTTAGTTACAGAGTGAAGAGAAAAATGGTGGAAGATTATTAAAATTAAATTGTACAATCTTTAATGAGGCATGGACTTTGCTTGATGTTTATGCTCCTAATGTTGAGGATACAGCTTTTGTTGTGGATTACTTGGACAATCGAACTCTAATGTGATGTTGGGGGAGATTTGAATGTGGTGTTGGAGCCTTTATTGGATAAGTACTCAAGAGTAATTAAGAAGTCTAAGATGGCAATCCAAGTGATTAATATGATGGCAGATTTGAATTTAATTGATATTTGGCGAAGAGTTAATCCTACAGAGAAAGATTTTTCTTTTTATTCCTCGCGACATAATTCTTTTTCTAGAATTGATTATTTTTTAATATCAGCACATTTGCAGGATAGGGTTACATCTGTGGAGTATAAGGCTAGATTGGTTTTGGGTCATTCATTATTATTATTAGAATATTTGAGTTCACAAAATGTTCAGAAAGCTTCAAAATGGAGATTTAATACTATGCTATTACGACGCGAATTTAATTCTGTGAAAGAACGGTTGTGGAAAAAAAGACATAGGGCAACATTCAGGTATTCTGCGGTACTGAAGATTTTTTAGGATGGAAATTAGCCAAAATTCTTTGACAATCCTAAAGAGGTTATGGACTTTGCTCAGTCTCTACCAATCATGCAGTTTCAGGAACGATGTAGTCCTTCAAGGTCTCCAAAGAGAGTAGAGATGTAAGGTGGGATCCAGATTTTTAAAAGAAATGGAAGCAATGGTGATCGAAGTGATAATGTTAATTTAAAAAAATAAATCTTTTATCTTTTTTTTGAAAAGAGTTTAAATAGTTTAAATAATGATGATAGTTTAATGAAATGGGAGTTGGGAGAGGGAACTGGGTGGGCACTAGTTTCCAGAAGTCATCAGCTACCTGTGAGTTATCTCACACCCAATATTTTGGGGGAGTTACCGGTTTGGGCGGTTTAAACAGGAGGAGGTAGTTGTGACCTCTGACCTGTTTTTTTTCTTTTTAATTGTTGGGTTAAGAAGTGAAGGTTTTTTAAATTTTTTTTTTTAAATAAATATTTTTTTTAAACTCTTTTTGTTTTCTGATTGTAATTGAGAGGGAATTAGGAGGTTTTTTTTCTCTCCTTTTTTTTCTCTTTTTTTGGGGGGGATTTTTTCTCTTTTTTCTTTCTTTTTTAAGAGGATGATGTCACAGAAGATAATAAATCAAAAATTGAGGATGTTGAATTAGATGAAGAGGAAGATGAGGGGAAAGGTGATAAGAAGAGAAAGAATAAAATTAAGTACAAATACATTGAGGGAGAAGAGTTTAATAAAATTAAGTTAATTTCGATAGAGAATTTTGAAGATGTTATAAATGAAGAATATGGAGAATTTTATAAGAGTTTGAACTTTTTTTTCTTTTTTTATATATATAAAGGGAGGGGAAGGGAATAAAAAGTTTATCTGATTGTTCTTCTAAGGGATGTTTTTGTTCTCTCGATGAATTATAAAGGAAACTTGTTATTAATGGAAATTCTGTATTTATGTATCATTAATTATGATTTTTTGTATAACAGATATGTGGTTGATATATGATTTTAATATTTGAACTTAGTTTTAAAGTGGATTTCATTTGTTAAATACATGTATTATGTTTGATTTAAATATATGTTTAAGGGTATTATTTTAGTATTGATATTTTTTTGTTGTTAGTAATTTTTTTTGTTGTTAAGTTTGATCTTTTTTTTGTAAGTGGGGTTTTTTATTTTATTTACAACATTGTTAATTAATTCTTCACTCTTTATTTTGGGGGGGAGGGTTGGACTAATTTTAAATTAGATGATTAATGTTGTGTTATAATTATTGGGGGGGTTAATTTGTGTAGTTTAATGATGTAGTATTGGCGTGAAGCAAGGCTGTGTTCTCGCACCAACCCTCTTTTCAATCTTCTTCAGCATGATGCTGAACCAAGCCATGAAAGACCTCAACAATGAAGACGCTGTTTACATCCGGTACCGCACGGATGGCAGTCTCTTCAATCTGAGGCGCCTGCAAGCTCACACCAAGACACAAGAGAAACTTGTCCGTGAACTACTCTTTGCAGATGATGCCGCTTTAGTTGCCCATTCAGAGCCAGCTCTTCAGCGCTTGACGTCCTGCTTTGCGGAAACTGCCAAAATGTTTGGCCTGGAAGTCAGCCTGAAGAAAACTGTGGTCCTCCATCAGCCAGCTCCCCACCATGACTACCAGCCCCCCCACATCTCCATCGGGCACACAAAACTCAAAACGGTCAACCAGTTTACCTATCTCGGCTGCACCATTTCATCAGATGCAAGGATCGACAATGAGATAGACAACAGACTCGCCAAGGCAAATAGCGCCTTTGGAAGACTACACAAAAGAGTCTGGAAAAACAACCAACTGAAAAACCTCACAAAGATAAGTGTATACAGAGCCGTTGTCATACCCACACTCCTGTTCGGCTCCGAATCATGGGTCCTCTACCGGCATCACCTACGGCTCCTTGAACGCTTCCACCAGCGTTGTCTCCACTCCATCCTCAACATCCATTGGAGCGCTTTCATCCCTAACGTTGAAGTACTCGAGATGGCAGAGGTCGACAGCATTGAGTCCACGCTGCTGAAGATCCAGCTGCGCTGGGTGGGTCACGTCTCCAGAATGGAGGACCATCGCCTTCCCAAGATCGTGTTATATGGCGAGCTCTCCACTGGCCACCGTGACAGAGGTGCACCAAAGAAAAGGTACAAGGACTGCCTAAAGAAATCTCTTGGTGCCTGCCACATTGACCACCGCCAGTGGGCTGATATCGCCTCAAACCGTGCATCTTGGCGCCTCACAGTTTGGCGGGCAGCAACCTCCTTTGAAGAAGACCGCAGAGCCCACCTTACTGACAAAAGGCAAAGGAGGAAAAACCCAACACCCAACCCCAACCCACCAATTTTCCCCTGCAGCCGCTGCAACCGTGTCTGCCTGTCCCGCATCGGACTTGTCAGCCACAAACGAGCCTGCAGCTGACGTGGACTTTTACCCCCTCCATAAATCTTCGTCCGCGAAGCCAAGCCAAAGAAGAAGATTCTAATTTTTATTATCTTATTTTTTATTATTTCTTTAAATGTAATTTTTATTTTATTCATGTCATAAAATTTTAAATAAAGTTTTTTTAAAAAAACCTCCAGATTCAAGGGCCATTCCTTTCCTGCTGTTGACAGGCTCTTGAAATGGTGTTCCAGCACTTTTCTCGAGATTCTTGTAACACTACAGCCTGCACTGCTGTTTCATTATTGTGTTACCTGCTGTACTTGAGTCTGAGTTGACTTGCCTCGATAAAGCACAAAACAAAGCTTGTTGCTGTATTTTTAAATTTTAGTTTTAACATACAGCACAGAAACAGGCTGTTTCGGCTCACAAGTCTGTGCCGTGCAATTTACACCTCAATGATCTACACACACCCCTGGTAAGTTTTGAACAGTGGGAGGAAACCAGAGCCCCTAGGGAAAACTCACTCAGAGGTGATCATAAAACTCCTTATTGACAGGGCGGGAATCAAACCCCAGTCCAGTCCTGATCACTGGTGCTGTAAAGGCGTGCACTTACCACTACACCCACCATGCCGCCCTGGCAAACAATTCAAAGGCGTGCTCAAGTAAAAGATACAGGAGTATCAGGCTGAGGAACAGGTTCTTCCCATGGGCAGTGAGAATGTTGAATGACCAAAAGGAACTCCTCGCACTAACCATCCGAGACTACCCTATTCATGAAACGATATTTGTATAGATTAAATACTTGTCCTGCATATGTATTGTTTGTCTGTATGTGTGTTATGTCTGGTTGTGTGTCTGTGTTTTGCGCCAAGAACACTGTTTCGCTGGGTTGTACTTGTACAATCAGATGATAATAAATTTGGCTGAAGGTTAATGTGGGTTTTTCCTCACCACGCACCTTTAGCCAGACATTTGTCTCGCCCTGAAATAACAGCAGGGTGGGGGTGAAGTTTGGGTGTGAGGTGAGATGCAGGACAGTAGTTTCCCCTCTCAGCCATCCATGAGCTACACTTTGGAAAGAGCCACAGTCCTCTCCTCCCCGGGCTCAGTGGAAACCATGTAACGTTACTTCCGTTCTCCTTTCTATGATCATACTGCCTCGTCTCTACATTTCTAACATCAGCAGATTTTTCTACCCTTTTACACTCCCACGGTTCAATGTTATATTCCGCCCCCCCCCCCCCAACTCTCCCCTGAACAAGAACCTTAATCCCACTGGAGGAACCCAGTGATTTGCATCTCCCATAACCTTCCTACACACAAAACCTCATGTTGTATTTCAACATTAAAATATTGAGACCCATTCATGTCAGAACCCTCACACTCCAAAAGTAACCACAGTGCACAAGGGACTGTCAGAAATTGCAATAAGTGCTCTTAAAGGCAGAGAAAGCTCAGAAGACTCACATATCTGGTTAGGCATGTTTTAGGTGTAAAACATGAACATCTGCAGACACTGTGATTAAAGTAAAAACACAATGCTGGAGAAACTCAGCTGGACAAACAGCTTGTTTTATGGAGTGAAGATAAAGATACATAACCAACGTTTTGGCCTTGAGCCTGGATGAAGTTTCTACAGAGCTGTGGTGGAAAGCGTGCTGACCGGCTGCATCATGGTCTGGTATAGGAACACCAATACCCCTGAGTGTAAAGCCATGGACACAGCCCAGGATAACATAGGCAAAACCTTCCCCACCGTAGAGAACATCTACCACCCAGCACACGCTCTGTTTTCACTGCTGCCATCAGGAAAGAGGTATCAGTGCCACAAGACTTGCTCCACCTAATTGCAAGACTCACTCCACCGAATTCAATGTCTTCCAGTCGACCTTAAATGACAAGATCCAACATCATCTTAAATGCGCTGGGACAGGTTTAGGACGTCTCCGAATGGGTCTTTTAGGATTGTAACATTCGAACGGACACCAAAATGCTAGTGTCCAAAGCAGTGGTGATCCCATCGGAAACCTGGATCTGAAGGCCCTTGAAAGGTTCCATCAACGCTGTCTTCCAAACCTCTTAAATGCCAGCTGGGAAGATGGAATTAACATCAGGGTGCTAAATGAAGCAAAAACAACACGCATTGACGCCTCCGTCTTTCAGAACCGACCAAGATAGCGTGGTCATGTTGTTCAGATGGAAGACCAACGTCTGCTGAAACAAATCTACTCCCGCCTTAACGTAAAAGAGGGGGACAAGAGATTCAAAGACATCTTAACGTGAAGAAATGTAGCATCGACGTCAATAACTGGGAAACCACGGCCAAGGACAGGAAACACTGGCAATTTTGGAAGCCAACCGGTGTGCAGAACGAGAAGGAAAGTCCGCGGGGCGAGAGGCGGCAACACCCAAAGCCCGAAACGGCCCGCGGGCCACGGGAAAGTCCGCGGGGCGAGAGGCGCCAACACCCAAAGCCCGAAACGGCCTGTCCCAAATGCGGAAGATCTCTCAAAGCCAAGAGTGGACTAGCAAACCACTTGAGAGCCCATCCATCAACTCAAGGAAGCCCATCATCCTCGGGATTGGCACCAGACTGGCCCCACCAGGTTCAGGAACAGCTGCTACCCCTCCACCATCAGATTTAAATTTGCACTTTATTGATCCCCCCACCCCCCACTTTGCACATGTTTATATGTGCCCAGTTGCTTATACACTATCTGGCCCGGAGGAAAAGGAATCTCAGGGGGGTGTATGACAATAAATCTGAGGTCTGAATAACTCCATAAAGCACAGTTTGGTGCTGAATTTCTCTCTGTGTGTACGTTTTTAACTAAGCCTGGATTATTGCCGTCTTGTTCTGAGCTGGAGAAGAGCACAGGGGCAGGGCGGGGGGGCAACGTTTCGGCTTAGAGAGCTGCTCACATTTAAACACAGTGCCTCAGATGAATATCACTCCGAGCGCTATCAGTCGATCTCTTCCGGCCACCGGCAACATCTCGCAGCCCAGCGAGGCTCTGCTAAAGACTTTGCCGATGCATTTATCTCCAAACCTGATCGGGCTTCGCGCAAATATCGGAGAGGCCCGACTGCGCCCCTGTGAAATGACCCTTGGGCAATGCACTGGACGCAGCCGCCGGCGGTGAGCGCTGAGACCCCGACCGACCCCGCTTCGCCGCGGGGCGGCCCTCGGAGCGCCGATGTCGTTCTTCAGTTTCATGAGACGCTTGAAGCTGGGGCCGGAGAGGAAGAAGGTGAGGCAGTACGAGCACCTGAAGAGGGACGTGGACCCCGAGGATGTGTGGACGGTGGTGGGCGAGCTGGGAGACGGAGCCTTCGGCAAAGTGTTCAAGGTCAGGCGGCGCAGAAAGTTAGGGCAAACTTCTCAAGGCGCTTTGAATGCGGGATGAGCGCTGACATGGTCGAAGACTTGCAATGGGGGGTGGAGAAGGGTCCTGAAACACTAAAGGGGAGGATCTCCGCGGCTCAGGCAGCAGGTCAACGTTGACTTGCCATCTCTCTCCTTGGATGCTGGTGCCCGGTTCGCTCAGTTCCTCCTGCGTTTAAAAAAAAAGATAGTTGGCCTTAAAAAGATGGGCACTTGTTGAGTGGCTGAACAGCGGAAACATTTGGGAATCCGATGGTCCCCCGGACAAGCAAGGAGCCAGTCACCCCAGCCTAGGGTCGGTTCTGACCTCCAGCCCATTCCCATCTCCCCTGATTTCACTCTCTCCATGTCCACTTGCAATTACTCAAGGACAGAACGCACATGACCTCTCGGGGTGTGAAATCCAAAGACTCACAACTTTCCAAGTTTAAAACAAAACACTTCATATCAGTGGTCAGTGGGTGACATCTCATTCTGAACAAATTTCAGTAGCCAAAGAAGGCCTCTGCCACTCAGATCCCTGCAGCTTGCAATAAAGATAACCTCATTCTTCCAGTGGATCTCAACCTTTTTCTTTGCACTCACATCCCACTTTAAGTATTCCCTACGCCATCCATGCACAGTGATTAGTAAGGGATTGGTTAAGGTGGGATGTGGGTGCAAAGAAAAAAAAATTGAGAACCACTGTTTTAATCGTCCCTCATTGACTCGTTATGTGCACAGTTTCAGACCTCCAAAGGAAATGGGCCAATGACAATTTCTCTCATGCAAAATATTTCAATAACAATTGGGTCCAGAGCAGGGAATTCTCAACCTTCCCTTCCCGCTCACATCAGCAATCCCTTACTAATCACGGAGCACCAAAAAAAAATTCAGAACCACTGTTTTATTCAACAAAACTCCCATTTTGTGATTCATACTTGGTTGTGTATGATCACAACAGTGTGCAAACCGTAATTGCGATTTTTATGCCACTCAATTGACACACATGGTTTTTAAAAAAAAAAGTCTCTAATTGGTCTACCAGAATGCACTGTGTATGATTTGATGCAGTCGGATAGATTGTAAGTGCAGGCTCGAAATAAGCAAGGAGCAGAGAAATGCCTGCCCTCTGATCACTGAAGCAAGAATCTGCTTCTTGTTCACTCAGATGTCTGGCAGAAAGAGTGAAACCACAGCCACATCCGAGTGACTGCAGCTCCATCAGGCTCAGCCCACTCGTCTCACTGCCACCACAGGCAAAATCCGTGGGGGGGGGGGGGGGGTTCATATTATGGCTCTTACGCCAAATCTGAGTAAGCTGTCCGCGAAATAATACACAATTCCGATCAATAAAAAAGATCCTGGGTCAAATGGCTTCTCAGTTTCCTGATTATTTTTTAAGTCTGAATGCCTATTTATTTTGGTAAAAGTCCTTGCGCCCTGTTTGAGCCTCTCCCCGTTAGGCCCTCAATTTCTGGGGCCCACTCAAGCTATCTGAGTTGAACATTTCCGCATTGAGAGTGTACCATCTTATAGCTCAACAGATTAAAGCTCGCTGACCTGATTACTGTTGGTTGGGAGAGAGGAGTGTGGTTTAAGAATTGGAGTCAAAATATATTTAAAATAAATGTAGGTTTCAAATGTCATTGGAGCGAACAGGAAAACCTTGTCTCTCATCACCAGAGACCAAACTCACACAGACAATGCAACAGGAACAAGGCCACTGTGTGTAGGAAAGGGTTAATTTTAGGTTCTGTCTTTGATTAATTGCTGTACTTCATTATGATCTTATCCCACGTTTCATTGTACTCGGAAGGTGTTATATGTATTCATTTTGATTTGCATGTGGACAAATCCATTGCAAAGCCACACAGAGAAGGTGCTGGAAAGTAAGTCTATTTGTTCTGAGGGTGCCTGCCTGTAGTAGGTGGTCCCACCCAGTTCTGTAGGTCCTTGGGTGACTAATGAGATGATGGGAGGTTTAGGGAGACTCTTTGCACGTTCTTCAGCTCAATGGGTAGCTGTTAAACTGCCTTTGGAGGAGATGCAGAGGAGGTTCACCAACTGGATGCTGGGAATGAGCAGACTAAGCTAAGGATATCACTGGACAACAATTTTTTTTTCAAAAGGTTTGCTTCCTGAAAAAAATATTGGGGATTATGATAAACAACATAATTTCGGATTTGCTGTATGACGTAGAAAGTTGGAGAAATGTTAAATTAATTTTGATTGAATTTACCATGTTTAATTAGATAATGATGCTGACATATTGTGTTAGTTCAACTGACCCAAAAATGTTTTGTTGCTGATGGTGGAGGGATAGCAGTTGCTCCTGAACCTGGTGGGGCGAGTCTTGTGGCACCGATACCTCTTTCCTGATGGCAGCAGCGAGAATAGTGCTGGGTGGTGTAGATCCTTGATGATCGCCGCTGCTCTCCTACGGCAGCGTTCCCTGTAGATATTCGCGATGGTGGGGAGGGTTTTGCCTGTGATGTCCTGGGCTGTGTCCATTACCTTTTGGAGGGCTTTATGCTCAGGGGTATTGGTGTTTCCCCCCCCCCATACCAGACCGTGATGCAGCATACTTTCCACCACGCATCTGTAGAAATTTGCCAGGGTTTCTGGTGTCGTACCAAACATCCGCAAACTCCTGAGGAAGTAGAAGGGCTGATGTGATTTCTTCATGATGCCATTGGTGTGTTGGGTTCAGGAAAGATCCTCCGAGATAGTGACCAAGAACTTAACTTTTCTCACCCTCTCCAACTCTGATCCCCCAACTGGTTTTCCCTTCCTGAAATCAACAATCCTTAGTTTTGGTGGCATTTGGTGCGAGGTTGTTGGTGCACCATTTAGCCAAGTTTTCAATCTCCATCCTGCATGCTGATTAATCCCCTTCCTTTATACCGTGGTTTCGTCGGCGACGAAGCTCTACTAAAGTATTTTTAACAGATCCAGGAGAACTGAGAAATTCCAGCAGTGTCAAAGGGTTAAGATGGTTGACATGTTCCCCGCTTAATGTGAAGCCTATTGTCCAAAGCTGTCAACCATTCATAACATCACAAGGAAACCACAATATTCATCAAACATTTGATGGTTTGGCATCTAGTTCAGAATGTGACTGGCGGCAGAGGCTAAGGTCCAGATCTTAGGCTGGAGATGGGGTTGCGATCCAGGCCACCAGAGGTCAGGAATGTAGGTAGAAGCTGGGGTCCAGAGTGCTTGTATGTTTCTTCTATTTTACATTTGCTTCAAAGGCACTGAATAAGGAGACTGGGGCAGCTGCAGCAGCCAAGGTGATCAGCTGTCTGAATGAGGAGGAGTTGGAGGATTACATGGTGGAAATCAACATTCTGGGCTCCTGTGATCACCCCAACATTGTAAAGCTTCTTGATGCTTTCTACTTTGACAACAACCTTTGGGTAAGTTATAAAAGGAAGAGGAAATTAACATTGAAGCAACTGATCCATCAGTGTCGTAAATTAGATACACGCTGGCTGTTATAGCATCAAAAATATTCCAGCACTAAAGGTGCCTTTTGTCAATTTGTAGGATTGTTTTACTTTCAAGATATAAATTTAAATTTTAAAAAAATGTAGACATACAACAGGTCATTTCAGCCCACGAACCTGTGCTGCCCTATGACACCCAATTAACCTACAACTCCCCCACCCCGATACGTTTTGAAGGGAGGGAGGAAACCCACACAGACATGGGGAGAATGCTCCAACTCCTTACGGACAGCTTCGGATTCGAACCCTGGTCGCCGGTGCTGTAACAGCCTTGCGCTAACCATGAATTTAATTCAATCAAACTTGATTGCAACAAACCACAGAAACACAACAGGTTTGTTAAGCGTAGTTTCCTGGCATTGGATGCAACTTAGTTAATAAAGAGAGTAGCCACAATCTGTTCCTTGAATCTTCAGAGGCTCCCTATCTCTCCTCCTCCTCTCTGACTCCATATATTATATACAATGTCTCTTTGATGTTACTTGATTAATTCTCATACCTATTGTTAGGTCTGCTTTGTTCATGAATGAGTGAGACAAACACCAGGCTGAGTCGAAATCAGGGTTCTTTGTTCTTTATTACCGGATTGTAACACTTGCGACCAACCAGGTTAGTCGGAGAATGCATTCTGCCGTTATCAGCAAAATGGTGATTTTTTATACCCTTGGATATGTGCTTAGAATATCATCATATCATTACTTGTCCAATGACTAAAACTGTTGCTATCCTTTCCCTGCTAGCTTCCTGCCTCTCAATCCATCAATGTCTCTCTTATCTTGTAAGTACAAGGATGCATTCACATCTTGTTACTGCCCTGTACATTCCCATCTCATGATGTTTTACCTAACAGGAGTACAAGGACACCTCCCCTTCTTGTTACTGCCCTGTACAGGGTAACTCCCTACACATTCCCATCTCATGATGTTTTACCTTACACTATCTTCCCAAGTTTCTTTCCGAAAGAGCCCCATCTCATGTTTTGCAGATTGGCGTATTCCTTATCTTCTGTGTTTACTCTCACACTATGCCCTACTTAAATGGTACCCTGATACCACTCACTTCAGCAATGTAGTCCTTCGACTCTTTCACCTGTGGAAATAGGGTCTGTCTCATTTAGATTGATGTTGATTAATACAACTTGACTAATGTTTATTTTGGGGCAGTTGCAGATACCCAAGGACAGTGGTGGTGGGGGGGGGGACCATGATGGCTACTGCCTGGCAACTATAGCCGAGCTTTCCACACTAGCCCCTGGCTTCTCCAGAATCATGTGACTTACAAGAATTAGGGGAACAGAATATACCTGAGGGGAGGGATTCACATCTCTGTGATTGGTCCACAATAGGGTGCAACATGTAGCTTAATGCTGATGGGATAATGTTTGCCACATAGGATGAGACTGCTTTGTGATTGGTTAATGTTGCCTAGCATAGGAGCATACAAGTCCATGCATCTGTATGTTTGGGGAGCTCCTTGATCCTCGATGGAGGTGGAGGACTTCCCACAGGCCTGTGTATCGAATAAAGGGAATTGGCTGAAGAAGACAAGTCTGAGTCCTTCATTCCTCAGGGAAGTAAACCCCAGAATCTGGACGTAAGAAATATGAGCAGGAGTTGGACATTCGGCCCATCAAGCCTGTTCTACCATTCAATGAGATCACAGCTGATCTGATAATAGGCTCACTTCCACCTACCCCCCTTTCCTCCATATCCCTTAATTCCCCTACTATGTAAAAATCTGTCCAACCTTGTCTTAAATACATTTGCTGAGGTCGTTTCCACTCTTTCAATGGCAGAGAATTCCATAGATTCACCGCCCTCTGGGAAAAGCAGTTCCTCCTCATCTCCGTCCTAAATCTAACACCTTGAATTTTGAGACTATGACCCCTGATTCTGGTCTCCCCCACCAATGGAAACAACTTACCTATCTTATCCATGCCTTACATAATTTTATACATTTCTATAAGATCCCCTTTCATTCTTCTACATTCCAGCGAGTTCTCTGGAATCAACGTGGTGAACCCCCCTTTGCACCGCCTCCAAAGCCAGGACATCCTTCCTCAAGTAAGCAGACGAGAACTGCATGCAGTTCTCCAGATGCGGCCTCACCAGGACCTCGTACAGTTGCAGCAGAACCTCCCTGCTCCTAAATTCCAACCTTCTGGCAATGAAGGGCAATGTTTCATTTACCTTCTCACATCCTTTTGTGATTCATGCACACTGCAATCCCTCACCATTTAAATAATATTCTGATCTTCCATTTTTCCTTCCAAAGTGAATAATGTCACATTTACCCACATTGTCCTCCATCTGCCAGCCCCTTGCCCACTCACTTAACCTATCTATATTCCCTCTGCCGACTCTCCTCATCCTCTGCACAATTTGCTTTTCTACTCAATTTAGTGTAATCGGCAAACTTAGATACCGTCGCCTCTTCCAGATTGTTAAATATATCGTAAACAATTGCGGCCCCAGCACCGACCCCTGAGGCACACCGCTCACCACTGATTGTCAGCCAGAGAAACACCGCTGTACCCTCCATCTCTGTGCTCTCTATTGGATGAGGTATCGATACCGACCCTTCACACGAGCAATCCTCAGTCAGTGTTCATCAGTGTTCTTGCCACTTGGTTTTAAGTACCTTACTTTCCAAGCATATTCTTGGTAAATTTAATATACATGCTCTTTCCTATGCTATCAATATGCTTCCAACATAACCACAGACCAGTGTCTAAATTACTGTTTTCCACAGTTTTAAAAGGAACTTTGATTCCACACATTCTTTACAGTCAACTCCAATTTGACTGAACAGACTTTGGTTTGCGACCTTACACTGTTTGAACACAGTAAACAAATGTATTTGGTTTGCAATCTATATCCTAATATAAACAATCCACACATTATTCTATTACAGCAACAATATAAAGACTGTAAGCCACATCAGGAACACATGAAAATTGCTTTACAGCGATCAGGTCCGGGGTTCGAATCCCGCACTGTCTGAGGAGTTTGTATGTTCGCCCCATGACTCCGTGGGTTTTTCCCCCAGAGGCTCCGGTTTCCTCCCACCATTCGAAACATACCGGGTTGTAGGTTAATGGGGTGTAAATTGGGCGGCACGGATTCGTGGGCCAAAATGGGCTGTTTCCATGCTGTAGATCTAAAATAAAAGTTAAATTAAATTTAAATTTTAAAAAGTGTAAATTTAAAAATTTAAATTTAAACATGTTATTATGCATTGAGGCTTCCTCTTACAGTATAACTGTCCAGGATGGCGTTAGACTCTGACATTTCATTTTGTGTATTATTTATAACTAACTTATGCCCAATTATTTTCACACACCTCAGAAGATGGCCATGCTTATCTGTGTGATCATCTGAAAATTTTGTCCAGACCTTTCTCCACAGCTCTTCCAGATGACTTATTTTACATTAATTTTCCTTTGAAAGATATAGAATATACAGCACAGTACAGGCCCTTCAGGCCATGATTTATTTTTAGCCAGACAACATGGTAACAGATCCTTTCGGCCCATGAGGCCATGCCACCCAATTGTCCTGCAATTCCAATAAGGTTTGAAGGGTGGGAGGAAACTGGAGCACAGTCACAGGGAGGACGTACAAACTCCTTACAGACAGCACCAGATTCTAATTTGGCTTGCTGACGCTGTAACAGCGTTGCGCTAACTGTGCTGCTCTTTATGGGTACAGCTCGGCACACGATTCATGTGCCAGTCCAACAGTCTTATAAATACCCCTTTGGTACCAGCCTCCATTACTACCCCTAGCAATGCATTCCAGGCACATACCACTCTGTGTGTGTGAAAAAAAAAGCCCTGATGTCTCTCCTCAACTTTCCTCCCCTCACCTTGTACAGATGTCCTCTGGTGTTTGCTACTCATTGAATATCATGATGTGAAGGCAGGGACTTCTAAGGTACCTTTGTCATTTAAAAATCTCAGTGAAATGTGCAAATGAAAATAATTACGAGCAGCACGGTTGGCGCAGTGTTAGCACAACGGTGTTAAAGCACCTGCAATTGGGACTGGGATTCCAATCCCGCGCTGTCTATAAGGAGTTTGAACGCTCTCCCTGTATCTGTGTGGGTTTTTCCCGGGGCCTCTGGTTTCCTCCCACCTTGCAAAACATACCAGGGGTGTAGGTCAATCTAATTGGGCAACATGGGCTCATGGGCTGAAAGGGCCTGTTACCATGCTGTATGTCTAAATTTTTTTAAAATTAACTCTCCAGATTCAATCCTGACCTCAGATACTGTCTATGTGACGAGCTGAGACTGTTAGATTCCATAGGCCAAATCTGCTGCTGTCAGACTCCCCATGGAGACCAGTCGTGGAAGGACACCACAGCATTATGGAGGATTGCCTCGGAATTTGTGCCAGGACAAATTGCAGAGATGAGGGGGTTAGCCCAGAAGGAGAGATTGAGTCGTCTGGGACTGTACTCATTGGAATTCGGATGAATGAGAAGGGATCTTATAGATTATGAAGGGCTTAAATAAGATAGAGGTAGGTAAGTTGTTCCCATTGGTGGGGGAGACTGGAACTAGGGGACATAACCTCCAGATTCAGGGCAGTAGATTAAGGATGAAGATGAGGAGGAGCTGCTTTTCCCAGAGGGTGGGGAATCTATGGAATTCACTGCCCATTGAAGTAGTAGAGGCGACCTCAGTAAATATATTTAAGACAAGGTTGGATAGATTTTTACATAGTAGGGGAATTAAGAGTTATGGGGAAAAGATCAGATCAGCTAACATCTTATTGCATGGTGGAGCAGGCTCGACGGGCCGGACGGCCGACTCCTGCTCCTATTTCTTATGTCCTTATGTTCAGGACAGAGGCGCTGAACATCATTTGCAGCTTTTACAGGCGGAAAAGCCCAACACCAGCTTTGTAGACTGCCTGAGGGTTGTCTCGGGTGGTGGGACCGCCTCACTCCACTGCAGAGACCCAGTCCGGCCCACCGTCATCTCCCCATGCCTGCAGCATTTGCTTCAGCCAATCCAGAGGGCGGAAGGCTTCATATTCTCACCAATCTCTTGAAAGGGGAAACCCCACGATTTTAACCTAATTCTTTCATGTTACAGATTCAAACAGAGTTTTGCACTGGTGGTGCTGTGGACGCGATAATGTTGGGTGAGTAAAATTAGAAATTAAATTTAAATCCAACTGGTCCCATCATTTCCAATGAATGTGATAAATTACTGTAAAGAGTTCCTGAGGCTCTTGTATATTTAATAATGAATCCGCAAACAAAGACATGCTCAGTAATAAGATTCGCAGTTCATTGGTGTCATCATGTCACCATAAAGGGATGCTCTCAGGTTAAATTGAGTGCAGGTGGAATTCATCTGTATTTACTAGTAGGTCCTTTCAAGCTGTCATGTAAAATGGGGTTATTGTCGGTTAGCGCCTCAGTTACATGGCAGTTAGAAAGGGCCCGACCCAGGCAACCCCGTCGGAATCCAACCTACCTCAGAAGTAGTCAGGGAACCCAGTTAAACTTACCTAGGTGATTTGAAAATGAAATTGGCCGATCCGCTTATTCCAGTGACGTCAGCACTTGGGTGTGTGCGTCAACGGGGCAGCCAGTATCCAAACATCCGGCAGTACTTCTGTTGAGTATGTGACGCATCACTGTGAGGTCAGGATCCCCCTTAAATCGCCAGGTTGGCAATTTAATGAGTCGATTCCCCCTGCAATTTGAAAGGTAGCTTCCAGCACCTTTGCCCCAGTAATCGGACCGGAGTCCCAGGAGGGCCACCCAGGGGCCGCAGTTTAAAAGGGGCTAATGTTAGCATGAGATTGAGTTTGCTCAGTCTGCCTTTCTTAATAAGGAATCACTTGCTAGAATCTGCCATTCTCAACAGCACATTTCAGTAAAAGCTTTGCTTTCTTTTCACCACGTGACACAAAAATATTTCTTTTTTTTTAACATAGTCAGTAGGAGAGAAGTACGGAAGAAACTGGAACTTGACTGCTTCACAGGGAAGGGGGTCCCATAAACTTTGAGCAGAGACCAAGGTGGGGGGGTGGGGGTTGTGGTCCATAGGTTGAGAATGGCTGCTCTAGAGCACCTTCAAGCTACTCCATAACTAAGAGCATCGCAACAGAATTTATTCTTGTGCAGTAACTACCTAGAGCATGGTAATAGGTAAGAGAGCTCGTGCCCCCCCCATTACACCCAATTGACCTACACCCCAAGTACATTGTGATGGGTGGGAGAAAACTAGAGCACCAAGAGGAAGCCCACCCAGACGTGGGGAGATCCCAAAGGACCTCAAAACCCAGCAGCAATAGACATTCACCAAAACAAGTGGCTTTTAAAACAAAAGTTATTTTTAATTAACTTTAAACATGAAAATAGAATCAAACTTTAACTTAACTCTATATTTATACTATATACTAATCCAAATTAACCCCCTTCTAATTCTAAGTGCATGTGTATGCAATGTGTGTGTAAATTCAAGAAAAGTTCTTTGGTTCATAGTTCAATCTCACTTCTCCTTCTTCCAAGTTCACTGGATGCAGGCAATTTTTATACTGTGCACAGAATTTAACATATATTAAGTTCACCAGGCTTTGGTGCTCGAAAGGTAAATGTTTACTGCTCAGGAAGGTTCTTCTAGGTTTGCAGGATTTCCACAACTGAGGTACCACCATTAGTCACCTCAAGGTCTCGCTGATGAAACTTGCCCCATCAGGGTTTTCCAGATGGTAACCTCTTCCTCTAGGCCACCACAAAGCTCCACTCTGTTCCTCTTATTCCAAGAGAAACATCAGTCAGATAACACTTCCAGCCATCCACTGCTTTGGAACTTTTCATCAGTTCTTCCTGGAATGCACTGTTCAGTGTGCCACACACGCTGACTGAGAGAGCTTGTGACCTCTCTCTCCAACTGGGACTCCAGAAAAAGCATGTGACTCATGTGACTTGCAAACCCCCCCCCCACTTTATCCAGCAAACAACAGGAGTTCTTCCTTCTGCTCAAGTTGTTATCTTAAGTATAAACAAAACCAAGGAGTGACCTTTCTGTGAGCACTTTGCAAAAAGGTTATAGTCAACCTGACTTCAGCAAGACAATGGTCAAGCGTTTTATGAGCCATTTCCATTAGCACCTACTTGTGAAATGTGCATAACGTTTTCCAGAGATCCTGCAATGTGAATTCTTCAGTCTTTCAAATAAGATCTGTTTTAAAACAGATCTGTATGTAACCTACTCTAAATCTTACAAATTCCCCAGAATATTATAATCATTCAGTACAAACTCCTTAGCGCAGGATTCAGACCCCGGTCCTGATCACTGGCGCTGTAACCACTACACTAACCATACTGCAAGCCAGAAATTGATCATTATGACTGCCCTGAGACCCACTAATCGGTGTCTCTCGTACATGCATGCACACCTGTGGTTTGAAATGTGCTTTGGTGCCATTTAGATGAAGGTGTTACTGTGCAAAAGATTAGCACTGGATACACACAGAGCATCCCCATATTGGGGGAGTGGAACATTCCAGCTAACCTCACAAACCTGAGCAGCAGCAGTCTTAAAGAGATACTCAACTACTTTTGTATCCCCTGGGGTTAAATTTGCAAAGGTTTGGTGAGGAAGAGATGAAGTAAACCTTGGTGGGAATACCGGATTTGCATGGATGATGAGATAAGACATCATAAGCCAGCTCTAAGGATGGAAACAAGTGAAACATGAACGTCTGCAGTCGCTGGTATTGTAGTAAAAACACAATAGAGCTGAAGGAACTCAGCTGTTCTCGCAGCATCCAAAGGAGGTACAGTTTAACCAAAATGTTGGGCCTGAGCCCTTCGTCAAGGTAGGGGCAAAATCCAGGCTGGAGGAGGAGGGAAGAAAAGGCGGGTGGGGGAGCACAGGCCAGCAGGCAAAAGGGTGATCATTGGACATGGATAGGAGGACAGATGAGAATTGATTAGGGGAGGGGGGTTGGCTCTATGGATGCAGAGCTGGAGGAAAGGAGGCAGAGGGGAAGGAGAGAGATGGAGGGGTGCTAACGGAAACTGGAGAAGTCAATGTTAATGCCATCTGGTTGGAGGGTGCCCAGACGGAAGATGAGGCTTTCTTCCTCCAGTTTGAGGGTGGTCTCAGTCTGGCAGTGCCTGAGGCTGTGGACAGAGATGTCGGCATGGGAATAGGTCAGGGAATTGAAATAGGATGCCTGCTGTTGTTGGGATGCAGTCAATCAAAAATACACCACTCTGCTCCTCCAATCTGGCCTGAGTATGGGAAGGAAGAGTCCAGGGAGAGGTAAAAATATATTTATTTTGAAGCAGAGGTGATCTCCGTTTGTCTCACCTTGATTTGGTTCTGTCATAGAGTTGGAACGAGGACTGACGGAGCCACAGATTCGTGTAATTTGCAGGCAGATGCTTGAGGCACTCAACTATCTCCATGACAACAAGATCATACACCGGGACCTAAAAGCAGGGAATGTCCTTCTAACTTTGGAGGGAGACATTAAACTAGGTAAGGAAAAGGAACGAAGGGTCACGCTCGATCCAGCCTAGTGCCCATTCCAGAGACTACTGACCATGTTCTTGGGGTCGGAAGAGAGAGAGTGAGACGTGGTGTGACGATGGTTTTTATCATTTAAGAAGAGTCAACATCGTTCGGTCAGATGGTTTCATATTTGAATCTCAAAAAGTCCCAAGAAGCTCTGACACTCACAGGAGAACATTCCAAGCCTATCCAGCTTCTCCTTACAATTCAAGCTGCTAAGTCCCGACTTAATGATATCCTTCCGATAGCTGGGTGACCAAAGCTGTGCCCAATACTCCCAAGTGTTTCCCAAACATCAGCTGCACTCATGTCCTGACCAATGAAGGCAAGCATGTCAAACGTCTTCTTCACCACCGTTGACATGTGTCACCACTTTCATGGAACACAAACAGTAAATTCATTCCAAAACATTGTTAAGAAAAATTCCCATCCATATAGTTCTGAAACCCTGATGATCCAGCGTAAAGGTCACTCATTAGTCCCAAATGGGAGCTGAGGGTCCAGAGGGCAGGCAGGGTGTGCGACCAGAATCAGAATTTAATAATTAATTAGTGCAAAGAAGAGAAAAAGTGAGGCGGTGTCTGTGGTTTGTTGTCCATTCGGACATTTGATGGCGGAGGGGAAGAAGCTTTTTTTTGTACCACTGGGTGTTTGCCTTCAGGCTCCTGTACCTCGTCCCTGATAGTAGCAGTGAAAAGAGGACATGGCCTGGGTGGTTGAAGGTATTTGATGATAGGAGCTGGTTTCTTGAGACACCGTCTCTTGTAGATGTCCTTAATGGAGTGAAAACTGGTGCCCATGATGGCGCTGGCTGAATTCGCAGGTCTCTGTAGTCTTGCTGCCCTGTCCTTTAGCACCTCCATCCCAAACAGTGATGCTACCAGTCAGAATGCCCTCCATGGTACACCTGTAGAAATATGGAAGAGTCTTTGGTGACAGCAACCCCCCACGAAGTATAGCCACTGACTATCGAGGCCAGAACACTAACAGTCAAGAATGTGAGTTGGTTCTTTTTTGGAGTCCAGGTCCAGCATGTTTGAATGCTTCCCACTCTCTTTAAATTCGCGTGTTCATTGGAGAATGTCTCATGCAACTCTATAGCATTTAAAAAAGAATGGAGTGAAAGTATGTGGGTACAATCCAACAGTCCAGAAAATTTGATTGCCCAGCATTACAAAAGGTTCAAGGGAGTAGAATTATCCAAATTGCATCCTGCTTTTTTTCCTCTGGCCTTTGAAGATAATGATTGGAAAACACCAGTGGGTGGGAGAAGCAAATGAGCAGATTCAAATGCAGCTTTCATTTCCGAGAATCTGAGGTTCTTTTCCCGTGGGTCACGAATTAGAGACCCATCTTCAGTATGGTTCTATTTCCTCATCAAATTGCCTTGATCGCAAAGTGCAGGCAAGAATCTGATGGGCCCAGACGTGGTTAACTTAAAGCAAAGTAAAAGGGAAGGTTAGTATTTATGGTGTGTAAATTTTAAAAATTTCATTTAATTTAGGCATACAGCATGGTGTTACGAGTCCAGAGGACCCCAAAACCCAGCAGCAATAGATATTCACCAAGACAAATGGTTACTTAAACAAAAGTTGTTTTTATTATCTTTAAACAAGAAAACAGAATCACACTTTAACTTATCACTATTGACTTAACTAACCTAACTTAACTCCCTTCTAATTCTAAGCACACATGTATGTAATGTGTGTGTAAGTTCAGGAAAGTTCTTTGATTCACAGTCCAATCTCATTTCTCAATTCCTCCAGGTTCACTGGTTGCAGGCAATTCTTAGACTGTACGTGTGTGTCTCTCTCTCTCTCTCTCTCTCTCTCTCTCTCTCTCTCTCTCTCTCTCTCTCTCTCCCTCCCTCCCCCACTCACACAGAAAGAAAGCCTGTTTTGCTCTCTCTGCTTGCAAAACCACATGACCATCCTAGAACAGCAAGTTCCCTTCCAGACAATATGCGGCTCCAACAAGCTCTTTCATCTGTGGCCTTTTTTAAACAACAATCCATTAGTGAAGTCTCTTGGGCACTCTCCAAAGCTTTTGCAAAGGTTCTGAGGCCCCAACATGTCTAGCATGAGCAGAGCTCCAGTATTTCAAATGAGATCTGTTTTAAAGTGATTGTATGTGACCTACTCTAAAACTTTTCCCCAATTTATCTCCCAAAAACATATCTATTTTCTGTCACAACGGTAACAGGCCCAATTGACATACAACTGGAATCCCCGGATCTGCGGACAGAATCTGGCACTGCCTGTGAGGAGTTTGTGCATTCTCCCCTTGTCTGCGTGGGTTTCCTCTATGTGCCCCAGTTTCTTCCCACCCTTCAAAAAAAAGGTTGTAGATCAATTGGGTGTGATTGGGCAGCATGGGCTTGTGGGCCAAAAGGGCCTGTTACCGGGCTGTGTGTCTAAATTTCTAAAAATTTAAAATCCTCATACATTTTGGAGGGTGGGAGGATACCACAGCACCTAGACAGACTCCGGGAGAAGGTACAAACTGCGTGCAGATAGCACCAAATTTGAACCCTGACGTTGTAACAGCTTTGAGCTAACCGCTACGCTAACCGTGTTGCCCTTTTGCAAAAAGGTACAGGGAACATGAGCTTTCAACTCTTCAATTCTAAAATGTTCTCCTTTTCAGCTGATTTTGGAGTGTCTGCAAAGAATACCCAGACCATCCAGCGGAGAACATCTTTTATTGGGACGCCTTATTGGTAGGTTCAATTCCTTTTTCCTACTCTTCCCCCCCCCCCCCACATTTCTCATGAAAACTTAGGATAGCCATCAAGTTCTGCCTTCGTTCAAATGGGAAGTAAAGTGCTGGGTATCTGAGGTGTAGAATGACCTCACATCTTCCTCCACGGTTCCTGGATGATAGCACACATTTTCAATTTGCCTTCAACTACAGGTGCACACAAGGTCACTGCAGGTGCTGTCCTGACTGTGACCACTTGGGGAGTGTGTACCACACCGGGTGACACCATCAGAAGGGGTGATAACAAGATGACTGCCTATTTTCAGCAGAAATTTATTTTTTATAACCACAAAAGCATTTTTTTGTAAGACCATCTTACATGTATAAATATCCCTACAAGGCTAAAACACGAAGCTAATTTACTTTATGAACCATCTAATGAGATTCCTATTGTGGTTGGGGCCATTTCTTTTTACATTGTAAAATAAATGATTTGGATTATGGAATAGATGGCTTTGGGACTAAATTTGCAGATGATACCAAAAATAGGTGGTGGGGGAGGTGGTGACGAGAATACGGAAGGCTGCGGAGAGACTTAGATTAGGAGAATGAACAAAGAGGTGGCAGATACAATGTTGGAAAGGGTTCGGACAGGAACTTTGGGGGAAGAAATAACAGGAAAACTATTACTTAGATGGGGAGAAAATTCTAAATTCAGAGCTGAACCAGGAATTGGGAGTCCTCATGCAGAATATCCCAAAGGTTAGCCTCCAGCTTGAGTCAGTGGTGAAGAAGGCGAATGTAATGTTGGCATTCATTTCTAGAGGGACACCATACAAGAGCAAGGATGTAATGTTGAGACTCTATAGGGCACTGGTGAGGCCTCACTTGGAGAACTGGGTACAATTTGGGTGCCTTATTTGAGAAGAGACATGCTGGCTTTGGAGAGGGTTCAGAGAAGATTAACTAGAATGATAACATAACAAGATTAAAAGGGTTAGCATACAAAGAATGATGGTCGACTCTTGGACTGTACTTGTTAAATACAGATAGGTGAGGGGGGTCCTGATAGAGGCATTTTGAAGGCTGAAAGGCCTGGTCAGAGTAGATGTGGCAAAGATGTTTCCCATCGTGGGGTGGGGGGGGGGGGGGGGGTCCTAGGATAAGAGGGCACAACTTCAGGATAAAAGGGCGTCAATTTAAAACAGAGACGTGGAATAATTTCTTTAGTCAGAGGGTCGTGAGTCTGTGTAGCTTGTTGCCACAGGCGGCTGTGGAAGTGAGGTCATTGGGTGTATTTAAGGTAGAGATTGATTAGTCCGGATTACAGGGAGAAAGCAGGGAGTGGGGGTGAGTGGGAGGATGGATCAGTTCCTGATTAGAATGGAAGGACTCGCATATGAATGGACTAGGCTTGTATTCTCTGGAATTTAGAAGATTGAGGGGGTGGGGGGGGGGATCTTATAGATCTAGTTCTTGTAGAACTAGTGACGTCCTTCCTCTCCAGTGTAAATTGTTTGCTAAAATGATGGACATAAACCAACACATCAACAACCTTGCACTCAACATTAGCAAAACCAAGGAGCTGAATGTGAACTTCAGGAAGGGGAAAGCAGTGTTTGTATTTCGAGAAAATGACATATAATTTGAGGAATAATTCTTTTTTTGAAAATATGTGGATTTCATATTTGAAATGTATGAAGCTAAATGTTAAGTAATTATTATTTTTATTTGCATTGTAATTCAACCCATGCTACATATTCGAATTTTGTAATAATGTTAAGCTCCGGGGGGAAGGAGGGATAGTAAGGGGTTGGAGGGTGGGGGTAAGGGGAATAAGGTTTTTTTAATGTATGTTTTGTTATATTTCTTTTTTAAAATTTAAAATAATTTTTTCAAAAAAAAATAAAGGGGAAAACAGGAGAACCCGAACCAGTCCTCAGCAAGGGGTTAGCAGTGGAAAAGGTTAAGAGCTTCAAGTTCCTGGGTGTCAACATCGCTGACAATCTGTCCTGGGGCCTCCATGCGGATGCAATCACAAAGAAGGCTCGCCGGCGGCTATACGGTGCCCACCAGAGACACTCTTTCCCCTTATTTGCCCCCGTGCTCGACAGTTTTAAATTTGTCATCAAAAATTCACATGTGATTAAAGTGCACGTTCCAGAATTTATTCAAGGATATTTGTTCATGTAGAAATTACAGCACTTTTTATGCTCAAGTCGTGTGTTCCGTTTCTGCCCCCCACCCCCCTCCACCTCCATTTCAAGGCACCACAGAGTTTGGGGACATTTGGCTTCACAGGTTTTTTGTGAGTACTCGGGGATGTTCAGTTTGCTGCTGTAAAACAACGAATTTTGTGGCATGTTTCCCAACATTAAATTTTGATTCTGTTACACTCACAATTTGTCCTGCTGTCTTTTAGGATGGCTCCTGAGGTCGTCCAGTGTGAAACCACGAAAGATGTACCGTACGATCACAAGGCTGACATCTGGTCTTTAGGAATCACCCTTATAGAGTTGGCTGAGATGGAACCTCCTCACCATGAACTCAACCCAATGAGGGTCCTCCTGAAGATTACAAAGGCTCCACCTCCAACTCTGGCACTCCCCTCTCAATGGTAGTATGCATGGCACTCCCCTCTCAATGGTAGTATGCAAGTCATATTGTTTGCGTCTTTCTGACTTAAACAATTCTGAGCAGCAGGACGGTGGGAGCCAATACAATAAAACACCAATAATCTGCTGGCTGATTCAAAAATTCCACATCTGATTCACTAGGCAAAGTTTACCCCGCTTTCTCTCAGCCATGCCTGGTTCTCCCTCTCCGTAGAAACTCAACAGGGCCAGTTCCTGCACTCCCTTCAAACTTACTTATATTATAATAACATGTAATATCTAAAAAAGGTGAATTAAAAATGTGGGGATGCATATTGATAAAAACAACATCTGATAACACTGGACAACGATTTCCACCCCCCCCCCCCCAAATGGTTTGCTTCTTGAAAACAAAATGAGGATTATGATAGACAATAGAACACAGAGATAATTTCAGATTCGCTGTATCACGTAGGAAGTTGGAGAAACATTAAATTAACTTTTATTGAATTTAGCCTGATTAATCACATCATGCTGACATATTGTGTCAGTTCAACTGACCTCAAAATGTTTTGCCGCTGATTTTCAGTTGTACTCGGCATCTGATGCCTCTCTTGTCAGTATCCAACAATAGTCGGCCGGCACTGATGGATTCCAGTTGCCTTGATACTGCTTTTCCATGGTTGCAATGTCCTGGTGACACCTTTCACCTTGTTCATCACTGGCTGCAGCAGGGAATGAGTCTGAGTGCGAATGCAGAAAATGAATTTTCAATTACATGTTGCACTCCATTGTTTTGTATGCCTGAGTAGTCTTAAAATCTGACAGAAATTTGCAAAAATTAGCTGCATCTAAAAAGTGAAATGTGATAGGAAATTTTTAAAGAGATTTTCATGATCAGCAGGCCAAAATCCATAAAATACACCCAAAAATGTTCAGGAAGAAAAAATTCTTCAAGCAGTGTAATCTGTAAAATTGACACTTTCGGGGGTGTGAATGTGCGGAATTATCAGAGTTTTATTTCAGTGTAGCTTTCCACACTTGGCGAAGAGAAAAATATGTTATCTGGCAAAAGGCGGAGAGAGACATATTCCTTGGCATAAAAGCTTAATATTGATTCAGCTTCATGTTAATATCTCACTTTCTGAGTACATTTAAAATAAACTTTTCATCCGTTGAATTTTCAGGTCATTAGATTTTAAAGACTTCTTAAGGAAGGCATTGGAAAAGAACGTGGATGTCCGATGGTGCGTGAAGCAGCTTCTGCAGGTGCCCAGTACTTTTGAATTGTCTCATGTATTTTCTCGGCGGAGAAGAAAATCATATGACAGAGGAGCTGAATTCAGCCCATCGAGTCCGCCCCGCCATTCAATCATGATCTGATCTATTCTCCCTCTCAGCCCCACTGCCTGGCCTTCTCCCCATAATCTTTGATGCTCTGGCTAATCAAGAACCTATCAATCTCTGCTTTAAATACACCCAATGACCTGGCCTCCACGATCACAGAAAATCCCACAAAGAAGGCATATCACATAGGGGTAAAGATGAACAATTACTTTATTAACAAAAATTCACCTTCAAACTTTAATTTAAAATCCCCCCCTTTTATAACAATGCTCACTAGTTACTATGCAAATTTCTATAAGAGTGTAAAACTAATAAATTCCACAGCCTAAATATAACATATGTAATTAAAGTCAAAGTTATATTTCCAACCAGCCCACAGAAGAACTTAGACACAAAACACACAAGACTCACAAAACTTCAATCTCAACCGAAGCAAAGATCATAAACAAAATTCATTTTGTTTGGTAAACTGAAGCCAAAAGATCTTTGTGAGAGAGAGAGAGAGAGAGCACAAAATTCGAAGTTGTCTTCTTGTGTTGCTTGCAGAGAGAGGAACCACAGGCTTGGTCCGGATCCTTCTGCTGCCTTTGGAATGTTCATCCTTTTTGAAATCCCAACATTCTAAACTGTCCTCTAGACCATGACTCATGCTCTGGGCCACCTTCCACGTCACAGCACCACCCAGTGGTGGTTTATCGTCCACATCCAGAAATTTTTAGATCATTTTCTGCACATGCTCAGTCTGTCTCCCACTCTCTCAGCAGTCCACCTTCACTTTGGCTCTCAGACAAACTGTCACATTTCAACACAAAACCACACAACACATAGACCAATACGCAACACAGAACTCTGTAACACAAGGATCAAGTCACAAAGAGAGCTGTTGCCCCTTCCAGTCCCCTCTTGAGCACAACTGCCTCAGGCTATGAAGCACTCATCACTAAAATCCACTGACTGTGTGGCTTTCTGTGAAGGGCTCTCATTCTAAAGATTGTTATTTTGCTCAATAAAAGCCCAAGGGTTTGAGAAGGACATTTGGATGCCTTCATCTTCCTGGGTCTTCCATCTAATTAAAACGTGCTTCTTTCAGCATCCATTTGTGGCATCTGTTTCAAGCAACAAACCAATCAGAGAACTGATCGCTGAAGCCAAGGCAGAAGTTATGGAGGAGCTTGAAGAAGGGAAGGAAGAAGGACAGGAGGTACTATTGTTGAATGGGTCATTGTTAAAGTCATAGATTTGATTTTCTTTCCCCAACTTTTAGGTCCATAAGCACAAGGCATTCAAGAGGAAATCAGTCCTCAAGTTAAAGCCCGTATAAGATTTGGTGTGCAAGAGTGGATGGAGCAGTTGGTTTCGATTTATCTTCCCACTGTAGGAAAGGAGTACCCTTTCAATATGATGCTTGTAAACCCAAAGATAGCTAAAGCTATCTACTTTATTTGCTTCAGATTATAGTTTTCGTTAAATTATTATCCGTAGAATGAACTCTCTTCTCCTCTTGCCTCTTGTGGAGCTGTGGCCAACCCAGAGGGCTATCAAAGGATAATAGAATCAGATCAATTAGACAAGTCATCTGATTGCACAAGTTCAACCCGACAAAACAGCATCTTCTGTGCAAAGCACACAGACATAACACACATACAGGCAAACAATACATATTCAGGACAAGTATTCATGTATACTAGCAAATAGTTTCATGAATATGAGAGTCTTGGATGGTGAGTGTGAGCAGTTCCTTTGGTTGTTCAGCATTCTCACTCCCCGTGAGGAGAAGCTGTTCCTCAGTCTGGTGGGGCTGGCTCTAATCCTCCTGGATCTCTTCCCTGATGGGAGCAGCTGAAAGATGCCGTGCGTGGGGTGGAAGAGGTCCTCAATGATTTTGTGCGCCCTCTTCAGACAACGATCCTGGTGGATCACATCGATGGAGAACCCAGTGATCGTCTGATCTACTTCTCTACAGCAACTGTACCACACTGTGATGGAGCCGGCCAGGACACTCTCAATAGAGCACCTGTAGAAACTTGACAAGAGCCGGTAGCTCTTCTCATGAAGTGCAGTCGCTGTTGCACCTTTCTGACAAGTGAGGAGATGTTGAGTGTCCATGACTGGTCACTAGTTAAGTGAACTCATAGGAACTTGAACCTCTCCACTACAGCGTTGTTGATATGTAGTGGAGAGTCATAATTTCTGGTCCTCCTGAAGTCATCGATCATCTCGTATATGAGCATAAAAATGGCAGATGTAGGTTAATCTGGAGAAGTGTGAAGTGTCCCAACTTAGGAAGTCAAATGGAAAGGGAACGAATACTGATAATGACAGGCCTTTTAAAAGTATTGATGAGCAGAGGGATCTGGGGGTTCAGGTACACGAGTAAACAGGGTGGTAAAATGGATGGATGATATACTTGCCTTCATTGGGCAGTAACTTTGCAGCCATAGAAAACTTTGGTTTGGGCCGCTCCTGGACTATATTGTATGCAATGCTGTCCAGCCAATTCTGCGGAAATTTGGAAAGGGTGCAGATTTACCACAGTGTTTATTTGCATTGAAGAGTATGAGCTAAAGGAGAAGTGTGGGTTGTTTTCTCTGGTGTGTCAGAGACTGAAGGGTGACCCCATAGAAGTATATAAAATTATAAGGGACAGAATCTTCATCCTCGGGTGCAAATATTATATACCAGAGGACAAGTTTAAGGTGGGGAACGTGTGGCATGGGGGGATGGAGTGGGGTGGGTGTTTAAAGCAGGGCAAATTCATAGAGTGGTAGGTGCCTGGAATGGGCTGCCTAGTGGTAATGATGGAAACAGGCTCAACAGGAGTGTTTGTATCGTTCGTCCATCATTGCTGATGAAGACCCTGACAACATTATGATGATGGTGCCAAGACTAGCGCTTGATTTGGATTAAAGTGAGGGAGAATTACGCAACGTCAGCCTCACTCTCTCTTCCCACTTCCCATTTGGATCCAGTGGCAGGACAAAAGTCATGACGGCTGGAGATGGGACTAGACGCAGTAGATGACCAGGACATCTTTGCGTTCCACGACGCTTGCGGAGACTGCCTTCTTGACCATTGGACCTTCCATTGATCTCATCCGCTGAGTCTGCTGGAATCTGTTTTCACATGTTGGGATAGACAATTCCTTATAAGGAGTGTTTAAGAGGGTTCTGGATAGATACATAAATTTGTGGGGAATAGAGGGACATGTGCAAGCAGCAGAGCCTAACTTTAAATTGGACATCATGCTTGGTGCAGGCACATGAACCAAAGGGCCTGTTCCTCTCAATGCCCTCTGTTCTTCAAAAAGCAAAAACTTAGAAAGCCAAAGAAATATTTGAAAACAGTTGAACAGATGTCTATTGAATGGCGTGAAACACGAAAGTTTGCAGGACACTGATTGTAGTAAAACACACAGTAAATGCTGGAGAAACTCAGCCGGTCTCACAGTGTCCACAGGAGGTAAAGATATATTACCGACGTTTCAGGCCTGAGCCCTTCTTCCACAGAGATACTGGAGGAACTCAGCCGGTCTCACAGCGTCCACAGGAGGTGAAGATATATTACCGACGTTCCGGGCCTGAGCCCTTCTTCCACAGAGATCCTGGAGGAACTCACCCGGTCTCACAGTGTCCACAGGAGGTAAAGATATATTACCAATGTTTCAGGCCTGAGTCCTTCTTCCACAGAGACGCCGGAGGAACTCAGCCGGTTTTGCAGCATCCATAGGAGGTAAAGATATATTACCGACGTTTTGGGTCCGAGGCCTTCTTCAAGGAGTAAGTAAAGGAATTGCTTATAACTTGAAGAGAGCCTCGGGCCCAAAATGTCAGTAATATATCTCCGATTTCAGATTTATTTTCATGACAGCACATACAGCCCTGAGATTCTTTTTCTTGCGTTTTTTTTTTCTATTGAATATCACCCAGCAAATCATTTGGGTTATTTTTCAGACATTAATGGCCGTCTCGTGTATTTTCCCAAACTCGGTTCATATTTCTTTAAGAGGTGTGTTGACTTTATTTTTTTCTTCTGCCAGGTCTCTACGGTTCACCAGCTGAGTGAGGAGGAAGAACAGCCTGTCAAATTCACCGCGGTTCTGCTGGACAAAGATCCAAAGAAGGCTGGACCTGTTGAGAATAGCTACGTTGAGAACGTAGTCTTCACCAGCGCAGAGGAAGACCAGACCGATGGCACTGAATCAGTGGAATACATGGATGATAAAGAGCAGGGTTCGAGCGATTGCAAAGCATCTGAACGAAGACAAATCCCGGTGGTAGATGAAGAGGCTCATTTAGAAGCACAAAATGCTAGACCCAATCTTGTGCTCCATGTCAATCGAGGTGAAGATAACACAAATAATGAACTCCTGCTACCTTCAGAAGAGCCAACAGAAATACAACAAAAGGAAAATAACGTCCACACAAGTGAAAAGGAGCAAAATAATGTCTCTGAAGCAGTGGAGAACGAAGACTTGGGGAGTGACCAAAAAGAGCTTATGTATTCCGTGCATGAAGACCGTAGCCAGATCACGCCCAGTGCGACACCGAAAGATGAGGAGATTCCGACAAGCATTGAGAACCTTGGAACAGAATCCACTGGTTCCTCACCTTTGCGAGAAGGGGAGCCAGCAGAAAACGAAGTCAAATTATTTGAAAAGACAAGGACTGAAGTGGTAAGGGCACCTGTGGATCCGCTGATTGAAAACAGAGAATCAATTGCAGCGCTTGAAGAAGTGAAACATCCTGCCATGCTGGGAAAAGATAGTGGGCTTCCAGAGGAGAGCCCAGCAGAACCAGAGGCAGCTCGAACATTTGAAGAAACCAGTGTTGAATCAACAGAGCAAGAAATCGCCCAGGGACCTGTAGAAGTTGATGCAGATGCAGTAGAGGATCAGAAAATCTGCCCTAAGAAGTGCAAAACTTTCTCAGATGGAATGGATACTCTTAAAGGAAATGAGCAGGATCTTTATGAAAATGTTACTCAATCTCAAGCAACCATTGTTTGTCCTCAGAGTGGTGAAGTTGCACGGCCATTTGAAAGTCGATTAAAGGTTGACGAAGACTATGGATCTTCACTACCTGTGAGCGCAAAGGTAGAAGAGGCAAAGGAAGAGGTGTGCAACTTGGCGACTGTAAATGACACATTAACCAATGCTGAGGAGAATCGGTCAGAAAACCTGAATGGGGAACTCACCTTGGAGATGCTACATGCAGAGGTAAGGGATGGAAATTCCACTAGATCAGTGCTGTGTGAAGAGACAGAAAGCTGCTCGGTAAAGTTACTGGAAGAGGATAAAGCAAAGACTTCAATAGAGAGGACAGCGATTCTACCCACAAATAAAGAAAGCAGCGAGGCTGAGGAAGAATCAGAATGTGACAAATCTGTGACAACACGGACTGCTGGAATTATAGCAAACACTACTCAAACAGTTGTGGAGGACAATGCCCAGCAGGAAGTTACCTGCTCAGCTGAAGAAGAGGAAAATGTGCCAGAAGGAAGTGATTCCATTGCCATAGCAGCCTGTATTGTCAATGAAATGATAGATCTGATAGTGGGAGATGAAAAGGCTTGTGAGCTCAATCACTCTAAAGAAGGCGAACTAGATATCACTCTTCCCTTGCTGAAAATAGCAGGTTCTCTCGCCGCAGAAAGATCTGTCCGGGCTGCTGAAGAAGGTGGCACCTCCAAAAGTGTGAGGCTTCCAGAAGAACCTTTGGAGAAAGTCCCTGTATATGGAGATGGGAGGATGGAGAAGCCACATGTTAACCAGAGAGGGCAGGAGAAGAATGGCCAGAGGGAAAGGGTACAGAGCTCTGACATGTCAGGAGCATCTGGTGAGCAGGACAATGGAACATCAGCAGTTCCCCAGATTAAGGTACAGTTCACCAAGGAATGTTAACGTCAAGCAACACACTTTAAGTAGGAAGCATCAGAAAATTCTCTGCTTCTGGATGGTTCTCCACATAAAAGGGATAAAAATAATTCATAATATTAATTTTTATAGCACCTTTGGCAATCTTAGATTTCTAGATTTTCAAGAGAATATAGCAATGGGGAAGATAATCTGAGTGTAGTAAGCATCAACTAATGTGTTAATATCAGGATAACACTGAACACAATATTTTTGAAAAGGTTTGCTTCCTTTTCAAAAAAATTGGGGATTCTGATTGACGACTTCAAGCTGAACACAAAGATGATTTCAGATTTGCCGCATCACGTAGGAAGTTGGAGAAACATTAAATTAACTTTTATTGAATTTAGCATGTTTAATCGCATCATGACGCTGGCACACTACGTTAGTTCAACTGGCCTAAAAATGTTTTACCACTGATTTCTGTTTGTACTCAGCATCTGATGCCTCTCGAGTCAGTATCTAACAGTAGTCAGCCGGCATTGATGAATTCCAGTTGCCCTGATACCACTTTCCCATGGTTGCAATGTCCTGGTGAAACCTTTCACCATGGTGGTCACCGACTGCACCAAAAAGGAGTCCAAGTACGAATGCAGAAAATGAATTTTCAATGACACGCTGCACTTCATAGTTCTGTATGATTGAAGTAGATTTAAAATATGACAGGAAATCACAAGTTATATCTAAAATGTGTTATTTGTTGGAAAATTTTAAGATGATTTTCGTGATCAGCAGGCCAAAATCCATAAAATGCACCCAAAGGTGTTCAGGAAGTAAAATCTTTATTGTCCAGTGTAATCTGTTGGTTGCCGTAAAGTATTGTCCCACAATTTGAGGAAGAGTTCTCTGAAATATGTGTCTGGCAATGTTTTGCATTTAGTGAAGTGCACAGATGGGGCCTCAATTTAATGTTTGACCCAAAAGGACACTTCAAACAGCACAATGACCATCCACTGCTGTGCTGGAGAGTCCACTTGGATATTGGGCTGGGCTCGACTGAGCCAGACTTGAACCCACAATATTCTGATTGTAGACATTCGTGGTGCTAGTGAGTTAAGGCTGAGGTCTCTGGCCTCCAACCTGACCTCAATGCTTATTTTTCCTGCCCCATTTTCTACAGCCAGAATTCCGATGGAAATTTACTTTTTTCATTCTGCGTCCTTCATCATTCCTGCCCCCCCCCCCCAGCACCCATCCATTCTCATAGTATCAAATTCAAATAATTGTAAAATCACCCCTTTGAACTCCCTGCAGCTTCAGTGAGGAACTCTCTGTCATCTGTTTTATCTTTATCTTTGCTGTACAAAGGACACTGTTTGACCTGCTGAGATTCTCCAGCCTCCTGCTTTTACTTCAATCAGTCTTTCATGTTTTGGTCTTGTCAACTGCAAAGCTCTGAGAAATCTTTTCGAGGGTTGTCTACCCCAAAGAGGTTCCCCTTTGCTCTCTGAAGGGGGTACCGTGGGATTCTCTCTCTCACTGCTCCCCATCTACTGCTCTCCGGCTCTATGACCGTGTACTCGCCTGGACTCTCATCCACAGCCACGTTGCCTCCCTCACTACTTGGCCCAACTCCCTTATCCTGCCTGTGAGATCGCGCTCCTCCTCCTGCCCCTTCCTATCCCCACAGTTTGTTCATACCTTGATGAAGGGCTCAAGCCTGAAACGTTGATGATGTATCTTTCTATTTGCTCTATAAAGTGGACTGTGTGACCTGCTGAGTTTCTCCAGCCTTGCGTTTTTACTTCAAGTCACTGTGTCTGTGAGACTTTTGTGTTTTACATCTGTAGTCGTTGACTTCTCTTTGATCCTTCACCTTCCTTCCTTCCTTCAAACTGTGCTAATGCCCTGAACAATGGTTCTTTCTCCTGAGCTTGTAACTGATGCAGAGTAAACATTGTACAAATTCCCATCTACCACTTCTCTTTCTTCACAGTAAAGTTTTAACTCAAGGCATACAGCGCGGTAACAGGCCCTTTCAGCCCAGAAGCCCGTGCCACGCCCAATCACACCCAATTGGCCTACAACTCCGGTGTGTTTTGAACGGTGGGAGGAAATCAGAGCACCTGGGGAAAATCCACGCAGACACGGGGAGAACATACAAACTCCTTACAGACAGCGCCGGATTTGATCCCCGGTATTGGTCACTGGCGCCGTAACAGCATCACGCTGACCGCTATGCTAATTAGGCCACCCAAAAAGCAGATGCCCAAACAGGCAAATGAGACAATGAGCATATGCAAGGAAAGAAAATGTACAAAAAAATAAATAAATATTTTGCTTTTTTTTTAAAGAATGCAGAGCCAGACATTTGCACAAAAACCACAAGTGTGCCAGAAGTGGAACCGTCTTTGGTTAAACAATTACCAGAGAGTGAGACTGGAGAACGGAGAGGCTCTGGCCAAGGAGTCATTGAAGACCTTGAATCAGTAAGGTTGCATCCTTGCAGTGGAAATGTTAATGCTTCATTATTCTTTTAAAAAACCTTACTCTACTTCTTTTGCACTGTTTGGTGATAATCTGAACAACTGTCCACTTGTCTTACTTCCAGGGCCAATTGGAAGGGTTTAAAGGAGTAAGTGCTATTCTAATTTAATTGACTTTTTCACCCTTAATATTACACTCATACTTCACTTATGTGAAAACTCCAGAATATAGTGGCCCATTGAACACGTAGACCAGACACTCAGTTTTTTTAGACATGCATACAGCATGGTAACAGGCCCTTCTGGCCCATAAGCCCATAATTGCACCCAATTGACCTACAACCTTGGTACATTTTGAAGGGTGGAAGGGATCCGGAGCACCCATGGGGTTAAGTCCAAACTCCTTACCGACAGCGCCAGTTCTGGACACGGGTCCCTGGTGTTGTGATAGTGTTGCACTAATCACTACGTTAACCATGCCACCCTAAGCGATTAACTCAAAGCCAAATATGGTGGACAATTAGTACCCATAATAAAAATCAGGTGTGCTGTAAGCACTCACCTTGGCGGACACCATGTGTGACGAGGGGAGTTGGATTAAAGTCTCCACAATACTGAGATTTTTATGGGTCTCTTTGTGAATAAATAACTTTTGCAGTTGATATATTGTCCTTCCATCAACGTTTCTCTATAATGAGAGCTTTTGTTGACCTTTAGTATGTGAGCTCATGTAATATCTTATGATAAAAGTATACAAAACCCTGTCGCCAGGCTGAATTAAGGTGCAAGGGATGAGAACAAGTGGGTTATAACTGATATCAAATTGGTAAATGACTAATCACACTGGACAATGAAGATTTTTCTTCCTGAACACTTTGGGGTATATTTTATTGATTTGGGGCTGCTGATCACGAAAATCACCTTAAAATTTCCTATCACGTACTGTTTTTTAGATGTGACCTATTTTGTGATTTCCTGTCATATTTTAAAGCCATCTGTTTGGATCTGTCCACGCACATGTGGGCATGCACTCAGTGCAGGTGCTAAGCAAATGTTGTCTTAAACCTGGGCATGTTTAGTCAGGATAGATGTAGACTGGCTATAAAAGCAGCTCACATATACAGATGCTTTGCATTACATTGATTATAGATTGAACACATGTCGATGCCCATGTTCTTCAGGCAATAGCATAGTGAGTGTACCTAACAGGAGCACTTATTATCTTCAATTCAGCAGAAATGTCTTGTCAATGTTGCAACAGCTGCGATACATTCCGTTACATCTGTGGAGAGTATACACTTCATGCTAAATTCAATAAAAGTTGATTTAATGTTTTTCCAACTTCCTACGTGATGCAGCAAATCTGATATGATCTTTGTCTTCAGCTTGAAGTTGACTATCAGAATCCCCAATTATATTTTCAGGAAGAAAACGGTTTGAAAAACGTGGTTGTCCAGTGTCATTTGACTAATGCCGTGAAAACAGGAATATTTCAGAGGGCTTTGTACAAATATTGTCCATGTTCCAGTTTAGACCAGCACAAAGAATGACTTTAAAGAAGACCCGGAAGTTTGTGGTGGATGGAGTAGAAGTCAGTGTCACAACATCAAAGGTTGTCAGCAAGAATGACAAGAAGGACCAAGATATGCGGTCAGCCAGGTAGGAGTTCACCACAATTCAAATTCCACCCTTTTCATCATCAATTCGACCCTTCTCCCTCCCTACCCCCCCCCCCCCCCCACATCCAATGTCTTTCAATCGTGGAACCCTGCAGGTCAGAAGGAGACTTCTCTGTTACCAGAGAGAGGCCAGTTTGATCATTAAGCTTTCCACAATTAAGAGGTGCACCTTCCCTTACGAGACTCAGGAGGGAAGGGTACGGAACATCATCTTAAAAATTGAGCCAAGTCACTGAGGAGTGAGAACTAGAACCAGTTCATCAGGCAAAGGAAAGTGGAAATCTAGATTTGCATCCTTTAATTTGATGCTGGGGTTCGCTTGAAGAATGAGGTTGATGAAATCCTTCAAGTTGCTTCAAGCAGGTCCTTTCTTCTCATGAAATACAACTGTCTATTTTTCCTGCACTTAACTCTTTTTATATCTGTAATTGGGTTCTTCTACTTTATATGGATGTGTTAATGTCAGAGTTGTCCAGTTCAAATACTCGCAGAAGACCCCTCCTCACTGAATTATGAATAATGCAGCAATTGGGGTGGCGTGGTTAATGCAGAGGTTCATGCAATGCTGTTACAGTGCTTGTGGCTGGGGTTCGAACCTGGCGCTGTCTGGAAGGAGTTTGTACGTTCTCACCGTGTCTGTGTGGGTTTCCTCCGGGTGCAACGGTTTCCTTCCACCTTTCAAAACATACAGGGAGTTGTAGTTTAATTGGATGTGATTGGTTGGCATGGGCTTGTGGCCTAGAACGGGCTGTTATGATACTGTATGTCTAAATTTAAATTTAAATACTGGTATTCCCCAATGCCCATGCACTGGTATTCGTCCATGTTCCGTTCAGGATGACTGCTCCTATCTGGAATAGACGTACGTCGGAATTACATACCTTGCTAGTCAGCGTCCCATGGTCTGTAGGCTGGGCCCGGCCATCTTGGTTCCTGTGCGCATGCACGAGTCTTCAGTAGGCGTGGTGGGTTCACATATTGGAGTTTGTTGGTGCAAGCGCGGGAGTGAAGTGCCCTGTCAATATTGAATACACTCCCTTAACGCTTGAGCATGCACCAAACTCTCCGCACATGCGCCAACCGAAGGCTCGCGCGTGGGCACAGGAATCAAGATGGCCGCACCCAGCCTACGGACCTTGGAGTGCCGACTAACAAAATTCGCACATTTTGGCTCTTGCACACCCTGTATCCCTGTTTTAGTTTGTCAAATACAACATAAACTGTAATTTTTTAAAAAATTCGGCCGTATGTGTGGATGGACATAAGCCACGTAGGTCGCAAATTGGGGAGTACCTGTAATACATAAACATAGCTGAGAATGAAGGGAAATGGAGCAGCAGTGGCATTAGTGTTGAGATACAGAAGTATAGATATGGATGAGGAAAAAGAGTAAAGTCAAAGGAAACATAAACACTAGTATAGATTGGTTGGGCCAAGTGGCCTTTTTCTGAGCTATATATCCCATATTTTTAATTGTTTAGAATTAGATGGATTTTCATCAGTGCGGTGATACAACCACCAAACTGTCTGTGACTGCCTGCGCCTGTCTGCACTCCTGCACTGCCTACTACAGGGGATAACCTATTGTACCCACGGGGAGGTAACCTGGGAGACTGGCTCCACCTGACTCCCTCCCAATCACCAGCCCTATATAAAGGCTCACACTGGCCCCCTTTGGCAGGAGCAGAGCACATGGAGCCAGAAAGGATACAGAACCTTGTGTGCAAGTTTTAAGCTAATTAAAGCCTGTTGTATAGCCTTCCTAGTTTGTGCTTGTTTTGTTCGCACTGCAGCGCATCGCAATCAGTAAAGGAAATGTCATCAGGGACCAATTTTGTTCTACTCCATCCACCACGTGTCAGCCGACACGGAACCGTCCATCTCACACCCACCTGTTTCCCCACCCTCACCACCTCCCGCTTGAATGGTGGTCCCGCGTTAATCAGTCAGAGAGAGGGCTGAGTGATCCGAGTGCTTCCCTGCAGGCGCCAGGAGCTCCGGGAACTTCGGCTGCTGCAGAAGGAGGAGCAGCGAGCGCAGGCTCAGCTCGATCTGAAACTGCAGCAACAGCGAGAGCAAATGTTCCGGCAAATTGAACTGAAAATGATGGTAAGGATGGCATTGTGCCCAGGGACACAATGTAAGGGGGAGTGAGCCAGGTTCTAACGTTAAGGGGGAGTGAGCACATAAAAAAGGCGCCGCGGCACATGCCAGATGGTGAGATAGCGGTAAATGGCGGGCCTCAATTATTTTTCAGCGGCGGTTGGGGGGGGGGGGGGAGTGGCATCAGCATCGGACTGGAACAAGAGAGGTGGCAGTAGCGTCAGACTGGAGCAGACGGGTAGTGGTGTTGGTGTCGGACCGGAGCGGGAAGGACGGTGTCAGCAGGGGGAGGGGTGGTGTCGGAAGGATAGGGGAGGAAGGCGCCACTTTTGAAAAATGTACTCAAGGAGAGCGATTGCTCCCACTGCACCCCCTCTAGCTTCGCCACTGATTGTGCCAGGAGAGAACAAAAAAAGTAAGGCCGATTAGAGCCCTTGGCTTGGATGGAGGATGAATGTCAACGCAATTGGAGGTTCTGTCACTTGTTCCTATTTTATAGCTGTATATTTCTCTGAACTTCACTAACAGTGGGATCTGCCAAGCCATGAGGTTACAGATGGTAACAGCGCAATGCTGGAGAAACTCAGCAGGTCACCCTTTGATAAAGGGGCTTAAGCCCAAAATGTTGATTATGTATATTTTATCTTTGCTCTAATTTTCTCTGCTGAGTTTCTCCAGCACTGTGTTTAACTCCAATCACAGTATCTGCAGACGTTCGTGTTTTACTCTCAGTTACAGATTGGGCTTGTGTACATTTCTGCTGGTGTTGACCGTCCCTATTGCCTCATGATGCCTAGTTTCTAGCTGTTTTGAACATACCTACATAGCACGAGGGGAGTGCCACACAACACGGCACAAGGGTTTCCAGCTGGAAAGAAAGGACTTTCTCTGCAAAGCCTGTGTGCACAGATGAATGCATCATAGATAGGTTTAGGAGAACAAGGCCAAGCACTGGTGAGCCCTCACTTGGGGTGAGTTTTTGGTGCCTTATTTCTAAAAAGACGTGCTGGCGTTGGAGAGGGTTCAGAGAAAATTTACTGGAATGATACCAGGAATGAAAGGGTTAGCACATGAGGAACGATTGTCAGCTCTTGGACTGCACTCATTGGAGTACAAAGGATGAGAGGAGATCTCATAGAGGCATTCTGAAGGCTGAAAGGCCTGGACAGAGTAGATGTGGCAAGGATGTTTCCCATGGTAGGGGAGTCTAGGACAAGAGGGTGTAACTTCAGGTTAAACGGGTTGGCATTTTATTCCCTGGAGTGTAGATGGATGAGGGGCAATTTGATAGAAAATATACAAAACTATGAAGGGTAGGCTTTTTCCACTTGAAGTTAGTAAGATACAAACCAGAGGACATGGGTTTATGGTGAGTAAATATGCGAACGATACAAAAATGGGTGAGTAAATGTGCGGACGATACAAAAATAGGGGGAGTTGTGGATAGTGAGGAGGATTTTCATGGACTACAGAAGGATTTGGACTATTTGGAAAGGTGGGCTGAAAGGTGGCAGATGGAGTTTAATGTAAATAAGTGTGAGGTGCTTCATTTTGGGAGAAATAACCAAAATAGGACGTATGCAGTGAAAGGTGGGGGGGGGGGGGCTATTTAAGGCATTGGTGAGGCCAAAGTTTGGAATACTGTGTGCAGTTCTGCTCTCTAAATTATAGGAAGGATATAAATAAGGTTGAGAGGGTGCAGAGAAGGCTTACAAAAATGTTGCCTGGATTGCAGTATCTAGAATACAAAGAAAGATTGTGTAGACTGGGTCTTTATTCATTGGAATGTAGAAGGTTGAGGGGGGATTTGATAGAGGTAGGTATAATTATGAGGGGGATAGACAGAGTAGATGTGAATAGGCCCTCCCCTTGAGGGTTGGTGAGATTGGAACGAGGGGTCATAAGTTAATGGTTGGGGGCAAAACTTTAGGAGTAATATAAGAGAATGCTTCTTCACTCAGAGAGGGGTGGCTAAGTGGAAGAGGTAGTTGCTGCAGGGTGAATTCTGTCATTTAAGAGGAGGTTAGGTAAGTACATGGATGTGAGAGGGTTGGAGGGTTATGGGCAAGGGAGTGGGAAGTGGAACTAGTGGAGTTTCATGTAAATCAGTACAGACGAGAAGGGCCGACATGGCCTGTTTCTGTACTGTAAGTTGTTATATGTGTAAAAGGAGAAAAGTTTAGGGGGCACTTCTTCACACCAAGAGAGTGGAATGAGCTGCCAGCTGAAGTGGTGAATGTGGGCTAAATTTAAATATTTAAGAAGAATTTGTACATGGATGGGCAGCTTATGTAGGGCTCTGGACTGGGTGCAGGTCAGTGGGACCAGGCATGATAATAGTTTGGCACAGATAGAAAGTCTGGAGGGCCTATTTTCAGTGCTGTAATGTTCTGTGGGCCTAATTCACCTCGGTGTTGTTCCTCCCTGAATAGAACAAGAAACATTACTATGACCAGGAGATTGAGACCCTCGAGCGAAGCTGTAGACAGACCATTGATCGGATAGAAATGGAGTACACAATCCGACTGCAGGATGAGGCAAAACGGCTGAAAGCAGAACAGGCAAAGGAATTAGCAAAGCATCATCGGACACTAAAGGATAAGAAGCAAGTAAGGTGTCCTGAAAAACTGAACGAACTTTGAGGAGCTGGAGGGTCTCAGTGCACCAGGCAGCATCCGTGGAGAGAAATGGTCAGTCAGCGTTTCGGCGTGGGACCGTTTCTCGAGAAGGGGTGCCGACCCAAAACCTCAACAGTCCATTTTTGTTGATGGGAGCTGCCTGACGCACTGAGACCAGCTTCTCGCTGTTCGTTCAAGGTTCCAGCATTTCCACGTTCTGTGGTTCTGCATTTAAATACTGTTATTTTTCTGATTTGTTAAAAGATATCACACTCAACCAGAAACCACAGGCTGGCTGCATTAAAAATCCTCAACACTGCCCCAGCAAAGCATGCAATGCATGTAGAATTAGCTTGAATTTCATCCATCTTAGGTGCTGCTGTGGGGCATCCTGGCTTCAAGAAATTGCAAAATGTTGGTTCTCCATCACTGAAAAGTGGTACAAAGTGTCTTTTGTTCACAGACAGAAGCTGCAGTAGATGTAATTTCTCTCAATCTCTTGCTGTTTACTAGGTAGCAGATCTGTGTGTGCACATGTGTGTGCGTGGCCACGTGCTTATGAGAAAGTGTATGTTTGCGAGTGTGTATTTGTCTGTGCATGCACTGTATGTGTGCGTGTGCGCGCATCTGTGAGTACATATCTGCGAGTGTTTGTGTGAGTGTGTGCGTGTGTAAGGATGTATTGGCAAGTGTATTTTTGTGTGTGTGTGTGCACATGCAATATACCCTTAAAACCTAGCGTTTCATGATACATTGTCGTACATACATTGTTATTCAGCTGCAAGCGACTGCCATTGATCAACAATATCTGTGGCAGCTGCAAACCTGGGAGGATGGAATCTGGAAAACTTGCAAGTGGAGAAATCAAGGTGGGGAGGGAGGACACTGGTGTCGTGGAAACAAACAGTGCCAGAATAGGTTCTGCCCGGTGTGAAATGACCTGATCACGCTGTGATCTGTGCCCTACCTGGCTCTCTGCTCAGGAACGAGCTCTGCACTGCAATCGGGCCAGGACAATAATGAAGTCCTGTGCAACAATCACCCTCAGGCCATTTGTTATCAGGAGAAACCGTTGGAAGCTTTTCATTATGTTGGTGGTCCAGTAGAATTTTTCCAGCCCAGCCTTTATTAGTAAACCTCTTTTATTTAGGAAGGGGTTCCATCTGGGCCAGGGTTGGATGAATTTGCCCTGCAGAGTCTGATTAACGCTCACGGTTGTGACTCCGATTCCCTTTGCACCCCAACGTGTCGCCATTCTCACCAATATTGGCATTTGTGCCCTTTTTGTGCTTCTGTTTTCCAGTTTTGTGACAGTTACTGACCTAGAGAATTAATTGTAAATCACTTTGGGATATCTTTTCTTCTTGCCAGGAACAAGACTTCATCCAGAGACAACAGCAGAGTCTCAATGAAGCCCTGCAAAAGGTTGTTCAGCAGCGGAAGTCAAAAATAAGTTCCACTGATTTTGAGTGCCTGATGAAAACTCAACAGCTGAGGAGAGGTGAGAGCTCATACTAAACGACATCAAGACCACGTGTAAACCCATATCACTCGGCTAACAAATTACTATTGAAATTGGCCTTGAACCTGTCGCTGTCTTCCTTGAGCGTGTTTAGTTGTTTCAATCTTCCTTTGTAATAGAACATGTAATATCATATGAAATTCCCCTCTGCTTGCCACAGTGCTAGATTTAGACTTGGTGAGGACCTAAGCTTGAAAAATTAAAATCCAAATTATTTTCAAATGAATGCATTTACTGATTACATTTTTATCATTTGGTTGGCTTGGTCTCTATCTCAGATTATCATATAGTGTAGCCTGGAAACAAATACTTAAATGTAATTTTTCAAGTGGTTTTAACATATTTTTGAGGCCCCTGCGGATTGTGAGGCCCCTCAGCTGAAGCTTGTGCCTAAATCCGGCACTGGCCTGCTGCAGGCAAAGAGTGTCATCCGGCACCTCTTCCAGGAAGAGAGTCTCTTCAGTCACTGAGCATCCGTGAGTTCACCTCCAGCACCCCCGCAGCCTCTGCACAGACTCCTGTTCAACTGTGAGGGGGCAGCATGGCTGGCACAACCCCATAACAGCGACCAGGGTTTGAATCTGGCGCTTTCTGTAAAGAGTTTGTACGTCTTCCTGGGTTTCCTCCCACTGTTCAAAAATGCACCAGGGGTTATAGCTCATTTGGGTGTAATTGGGCAACACAGGCTTGTGGGCTGAAAGGGCCTGTTACCATTCTGTATGTCTAAGTTTAATGAAAATGATTTAAGAGCATAAATAGGCCATTAGGACCATCTCACCATTCACATCATACCAGGTGCAGTTTTCCTTTCAACCCCAATTTCCTGCCTTCTTGTCATAACCTTTGACGTCCTTACTAATCTAGAACCAGTCAGTCTCTGCTTTAAATATTCCCAGTGGCTTGGCCTCCAGCCATCTGTAACAACGAATTCCAAAGACTAACCTCCCTCTGACTGACAAAATTTCTCCTCATTTCCATTCTAAAGAGATGCCTCTTTTTTATTTTGAGGCTAGGGCCTTAGATTTGATTGGAAACATCTCCAAGCCCATTTCATCTAGCCCTTTCAACCTTCACAAGGTTTCAACCTTCCAAACTCCACCTTGTACAGGCCCAGAGCTGGCAAACACTCCTTGCACATTAACCTTCTCATCCCTGGAATCATTCTCATAAATTACCTCTGGACCCTCTTCAACGTGAACCCATCCTTCCTTAGATAAGTGGGATTTTTTTTTTTAAATGAAATCCTTATGTTGTAAAGTCTAGGTTCATAATCTTGTTGTCAAGTGTCTTTTATAGTGTTAAAAACAATTTTGAAATCAGTGTGATCTTTAATTTCTCCCAACTCCACACCAGTTGGCACCAACATCATTCTTAATAACTGAGACATTCAACAGAAATTCAGCAGCGTCCTTTATACAGCAAATATAAAGGTATATAACCAACGTTTTGGGCCTGAGCCCTTCATCAAGGTACTTTCATGCATATTTCAAGCCCAAAACATTAGTCATGTACCTTATTTTTGCTATGTAAAGGACACTGTTTGACCTGCTGGCTTTCTCTATGTTGCACGATCAATTACACAAAGACTGAAAGTTGCCAAAACTGAAGGCTTTTATTTTGGATAGCATCCCTGCGTTGGTCGCTCACACTGACCGGGCTCGAACTGGGGGCAGGCTTGTGGCATGTCAGACTTCATGGGGGAGAAAAGGGGGAGGAGTCACGAGCTGGTCAATGAGAGTAGGGTCAACCAGGAAAGGTCATGGCATTTACATATGTCAAAAACATACAATAGTGGTTTCACCACATTCCATTACTTCAACCACAGTGTCTGCAGAAAAAATTTCTCAAATGCCAGGTCACTTCAAAAATGTTATCATCTTCAACTTCTTTCTTTTCCTTTTGAAAATATTTTTATTGAGTTTAACATAATAATCCCATATATACATTGTATTGATAAAGCAAAGCAATGTGATAACATAAACATTTCATATAATTAAAATAAATGCATAATACAGCAAAATATTAAATTTCATTATTCATAATTGTTAAATGTAATTGTTTGGTAAAATGTGTATAGATCAGTTAAATAATATTAAACCCCCGAACCTCTTTATACCTTGATATAATAGTCTTCAACTTCTGATCATTCTCTGACCTTTGCTTTCCTCGTCCTTATTCTAGAGTACTTCACAAGGGAACATTGGTCACATGGGGCCATCCACGGAAGATACATCTGTCCTTTCATCTCTCCCTTCCCACCATCCAAGGACCCAAATATCTTTCTGTGTGAGGTGACTAGATGATGGCTTTGCAAAGGATTCAATGCCCAGGAGCCACCCTGACCTGCCTGCTACCTTCATTCCCCACCCCACTCTCATGGCCCCCTCCTGCAACTGTTGTAATGCAACCCAATGCAAGCTGGAGGGACATTGCCTCATTGTCTCTCTGGGGACTATGCGGCCTTTCAGTACTCAATATCCAATTTTTAAAAATCAAAAATAGACTTTATTCACAATAAAATATTTGCAAAAAAGAAAACCATTCAAAGTCCATTTCACGCCCATTGTGTCAGTCATATCTATACATTCTCATCAGTGTACATTGTTACATTTGTTCTCTCAATACCCCATTACCACCACTGTGGCCCCTTGTTTCTTTCCTCCCCCCCCCCCCTTGTTGGTTGAGGGTCTTCCCCTCAGTCAGCCCCTCAGTGCCCGGTAATGGGAGGACTCTAGACTGTGGTCCTTCCCCACAGCACCCTTGCATTGGCTGCACCAAGCCTCAGTGCGTCCCCCGAAATGTACGCCTGCAGCCTGGAATGTGTCAGCTGGCAGCGTTCCCTCACCGACATCTCCGCGTGCAGTGGGGAAGGATCGCATTCTAAAGTCCTCCTACTACTGGGCACTGAGGGGCTAAGACCGAGGGGAAGTCGCTCAAACAACAGAGTAGGGAATAATGTCAAAGTACCACAGTGGTTGTATCGAGAGTACCAACAGGTACTCAATAATAAATTGGTATTTTTATACAGAAACTTCAGAAATATTCCGAAAAAAAAATTAGTATACTTACCTCTGGTGTGTCCCGATGAGATCGTTTACACAGGGGCACTTTAACCAGACTTCCTGTGTTGTGGTGTTTGTCGGAGGGGGAATGTCGCATTCATCAGGCCTGTTTGTTACAGAGTGGCTGCGACCAATTTACACTGCAGCCGCTCCATAAAAATGTGTATGGGCCACGAGTAGAAAAATTACGGGATGGAATTTACATAATAAATTCTGTCTCGATATTTTCATGCTGCCACCAGAGCAGAAGATTTCCTGAATTGTTTCTCCTCTTCAGTGGCTGTGTAATAAGTGCCTAATATTTCAATTTTACTCAACTTCATTTCTTTATGTCTCTAACAGAACCAGCCATTTTTACTGCTCCTCGTCTGTTTTGTTTCATGTCATTGTTTTTCTTTGACTATTTTCCTAGTCTCCCCTCCTTGGCATTTCCCACAGTCTTGCTATCAGTAACACAATGAATTCCTAATTCCTGCTCCTACTGCTTCCTTCCATTGATCAGAAATATTCACCCTTCTCTTCCCCTCCTTCTCGGCCATTGTAAATGAACTTGCCTCTCTTTCCAGTTCTAAATCTAAATATAAATCTAGACATACAGCACAGTAACAGGCTCTTTTGGCCCACAAGAGCGTGTCGCCCAATTACACCCAATTGACGTTCAGCCTCTGTGTGACAGCGTATTTAGAGGTGGTTTGGGAGGAATTGTTAGAGCAGGTTGCCCACAAGTATTTTAAAACAGAATATTTCCAGGACATCCGCACCTGATTCCTGTTTAATCAGTCTTGCTGACGAAACTTTCCCCCTTCAGGGTTATCCAGATGATCCTCCTTTTTTCAGGTCACCTTTCAGACAGACCTTTGACCAGGCAGTCTTCCAAAAGTTTGCCAGCTTTGTCCTTCTGGAACTGAGTTCCGTCTCCTTTCTCTCTGTTTCACACCCTCCCTCTCTGAGAGCAAAACTGTTCTGTCCTTGCCTACAAAAATCACATGCTCTCCCAGGCAAGCTGTATGCTGCAACTTTGTTACTCTTTTTGCAAAAAGCACTCTGCAGAAGTCCTGCAAATATTCTGTTTTAAAATGTTTGTGTATCAGCTGCTCTAACAATTCCTCCCAAACCACCTCTAAATACTCTGTCAATTCTGTACGTTTTGAAGGGCGGGAGGAAACTGGAGCCCCTGGGGAAAACCCACACAGACACGGGGAGAACGTAGAACAGTGCGAGATTCAAAACCTGGTCTCGATCACTGGTGTTGTAACTGTGTTATGATAACCGACGTGCAAACTGTGCCACCCCACTTCTAACAAAGAGTCTTGGACCTGAAACTGCTGATCTTTCCATAGGAGGTGCCTGATCTGAGTTCTTCCGGCATTTTCATCTTATTATTCCCAACACTGTTGGAAATGGAAATCATCCCTATTTTCCCAGTCAGCACTACCTCCCCAGACCTGATGCATCGAAGCAAATGATTACACCCCTCTCTCTTGGTTCTGCGACCTGTGGAGCGCTGCAGTAACCAGTTGCTAATTTAGAGTAGCGGTTAGCGCGACGCTATCACAGTGCCAGCGATCCGGGTTCAAATCCGACGCTGCCTCTAATGAGTTTGTACGTTCTCCCATGACTGCATGGATTTCCTCCGGGTGCTCCGATTTCCTCCCACCCTCCAAAACGAACGGGGTTGTAGGTTTGGGGTAAAACACAAAAGTCTGCAGTCTCTGAGGTTGAAGTAAAACCACAAACGCTGGAGAAACTCAGCAGGTCAAACAGTGTCCTTTATCTAGCAAAGATAAAGATACATCACTGACATTTTGAGCTTGAGCCCTTCATTGATGTATGGACAAAATGTTGGCAGGTGCCCAAACAAAATGGTGAGGGGGTGGGGTAGGGACACAGTCCAAAGGCAGGATAAGGGAGAACACACCAGTGAGCAGGGATAGGAGAGATGGCTCTGTGAATAGAGAGGGAAGGGGTGGAGAGCTGGAGGAAAGAAGACAGTGGAATGGGGAAGGGAGGGAGACTAATTGGACAGCATGGGTTTAAATAGCCGTAATTGGCTTGTACTGTGCTGTAAATAAAATTTTAATTTAAAATGTCTGCATGTCAATGGCACTGTTTAACTGGCTATCTTTTGTTCCACCTTATGTCCTGGGTCTCGACATTAGACCGCGAGGCAGTGGTCTGGGATGTTGAGCAACGACATCTACATGAGAAGTATCACCTGTTCAAACAGCAGGTGAAGGAGCAGTTCTCGCTGCAGAGACTACAGCTGATGAGAAGACATGAGAAGGTGAGGGGAGAGCAGATGGTGAATCGGCATGCTAAGAGTGCGCTTCAAGAAACAGGTGTATCTTATGCGTTCATCTGTGAAAATCAGTGATGAAACTGTAGCACTTTTAAAAGTTTAAAGCTGCATGGTTAGCGCAGCAGTTAGCACAATGCTGTTACTGCACCAGCGACCCGGGTTCGAATTCGCCACTGTCTAAGGAGCTTGTACGTCCTCCACGTGTCTGCGTGGGTTTCTTCCAAGCACTCTGATTTCCTCCCACCCTTCAAAATTGTACCAGGGGTTGTAGGATAATTGTGTGTAATTGGGCGGCCCGGACTCGCAGGCCAAAAGTTACCTGTTACCGTGCTGTATGTCTAAATAAAAAATTAACATTGGAGTTACTCGACAGGTCAAGCAGTGCCTGTGGAGAGACGAACAAAATTAACATTACTATTAAATTTAAGCAGTTTAAATTTAAATTTGTCCAGGTTTATGGCTTTTATGAGGAGGTAGAGAGTGATGCAGGTGGGAAGGGCGAAGAAAATAATTTGTTAAAGGATGGGATGAAAGAGAGATGAATGACAAAAGGGGTTTCCAACATCCAGTGTATTTTGTTCTTGTTTTGTGTATGTGTGCATGTGTCTACATGTACGTATGTGTGTGTGTGGGTGTGTTTGAATGCATGTGTATTTGTGTACGTATGTGTGCGTGTGTGGGTGTGGGTGTGCATGCATGTGTGTACGTGTACATATGTGTGCATGTGTCTGTACCTGGGTGTAGCTGTGTGTGCATTTGTGTATGTGTAGTGTGTCTGTGCATGTGTGTACATGTACGTGTGGTTGTGTGTGCATGCATGTGTATAGGTGTGGGTGTGCATGCATGTGTGCACGTGTTCGTATGTGGGTGTGTGTGTGGGTGTGTGCATGCATGTGTGTATGTGTAAGTATGTGTGCATGTGTCTGTGTGTGTGGGTGTGGATGTGTGGGTGTGGATGTTTGTGCGTGTGTGTACGTCTACGTATGTGTGTATGTGTCTCTGTGTGTGTGTACCTATCTGCATACATAAAAACACAATGCTGGAGAAACTCTGCATGTCAAACAGTGTCCTTTATGTAGCAAAGCAATTTTAAAAATTATTTTAATAATACAAATGTAATAATAATAATTTTTAAATTATGTAGTTTTTTTGCTACATAAAGGGCACTGTTTGACCTGCTGAGTTTCCCCAACGTTGTGTTTTTAATTCAACCATAATGTCTGCAGACTTCCATGTTTTACTACTTGTGCGTGCATGTGTGCTCACGTGTCTGTGTTTACATGAGTGTGTGCGTGCATGAGTGTGTGCGTGCATGTGTGTGCGTGCATGTGGGTGTGCGTGCATGTGGGTGTGCGGGCATGTGGGTGTGCGGGCATGTGGGTGTGCGGGCATGCGGGTGTGCGGGCGTGCGGGCGTGCGGGCGTGCGGGCGTGCGGGCGTGCGGGCGTGCGCGGGCATGTGTGGGCGCGTGCGCGGGCGGGCGTGCGTGCATGCGTGCACATACATGAGCCAAATGAAGTCTAGTGATTCTCATTATAAGGTACTATGTGGACTCAGTACATTCAGAAATGAATAGATTTTTGGATACTAATAGAATCTGGGTATGGAGTTAGTGAAAGGTAATTCAAGCAATAGGAGCAGGAGCACGTGCTAGTGAGCACGTGCTCTAGGTGAGGGGTGGAGATGTACAAGGAAGGTTTTTATATAGACAATGGTGGGTGCCTGGAATGGGCAGTGGTGGGTGGAGATATAATAGCAGCTTCCAGTTGGATGCACAAATATGCAGAGAATGGAGGAATAAATATCATGTGGAAGCAGCAAGGTTTTAGCATAAATTGGCACCATGTTTGGTGCAGATATTGTGAGCTGAAGGATCTGTGGCTGTGCTGAACTGTCCTTTGTTGCCATCTCCTCAAACCTGCCCAGACTGTTCAATACGATGGTGGGTGACGTGTCCCTGGCCACGTGGTTCCCCACAGAAACCGCCTCTGATGTAAGAGATCACCCATGATCTTACTGAATGGCAGCGTGGCCATAATGGGCCGAATGGCCTTCTACCCCCCCCCCCCCCCCATATTCAGATTTCCAATTTATTATCAGAGTACGTTCATGACATCACATTCAACCCCAAGATTCTTTTTCCTGTAGGCGAGGCAGAATTACCACATTGTTTTTTTTTTGGCTTGGCTTCGCGGACGAAGATTTATGGAGGGGGTAAAAGTCCACGTCAGCTGCAGGCTCGTTTGTGACTGACAAGTCCGTTGCGGGACAGGCAGACGCGGTTGCAGGGGAAAATTGGTTGGTTGGGGTTGGGTGTTGGGTTTTTCCTCCTTTGCCTTTTGTCAGTGAGGTGGGCTCTGCGGTCTTCTTCAAAGGAGGTTGCTGCCCGCCGAACTGTGAGGCGCCAAGATGCACGGTTTGAGGCGATATCAGCCCACTGGCGGTGGTCAATGTGGCAGGCACCAAGAGATTTCTTTAGGGAGTCCAAATAAAACTGTACTCAATATAAACATGTAAACAAATAAAGAAATGTAAACAAACTGACTGTGTAACACAGAGAGGGAACAATTAATAAAATCCAAAAATCCCTGATGGAGTTTATCATTGAGGGGTCTGATGGTGGAGGGGGAGCAGCTGTTCCTGAACCTGGTGGTGCGGGTCTTGTGGCCCCGATACCTCTTTCCTTTTTTTTAAACTTTATTTAAGATTTTATAACATGAATAACATATAGGATTACATTTTAAAAAAATTAAGAATAAAATAATAAAATTACAATACAGTATCAGTAATCTAAATAAACTATACCCTCCCCAATAATTATTACACATTAATAACCCAACTCAAATTAGTCCAACCCCCCCTTTCCCCCCCAAAAATAAAGAGTGAAGAATTAATAAAGTTAATAATATATGTGAAAAAAACCCACTTACAAAAGAAAACAAAAACATAACCAATTAAAATACTAACAAAAAGAAAAGTAATTAATACTAAGATATCAGACTTAAAAAACATATTTAAATCAAACTTAAATGCATATATTTAACAAACGGAGTTAAGATGAAACATATATTTAACTCAAACTTAACATAAAAAATTAGTAAAGTTAGTAACATTATCTATCAAAAATTCTTAAACAATAATTAATTCTTTAAAAAAAATTGTAGCATGAAAAAAAAGATGAAAAAAAAACTTTCTCTATAGAGATAAACCTTCACCAAATATCAACTAACTTCACATCTATCATCATATTAGTCACATAAACCACCATCTTAAAACAAAATTCAAACCTCATTAAACATTGTACAATTCAATTTTAGTACTCTTCCACCATTTTTCCCTTTTACTCTTGAATAGTTATCCAATAAAAGCTCCAATACCACATTTAAATATCCCCAATCATTACGTTAAAATTCAGATATCCAAATAATAAAAACACATCTACAACGAAATCTATATCTTCAACAAATGGAGCATAAACCACAAACAAAATTCAAGCCTCATTAAGAATTGTAGAATTCAATTTATAACTTTCACCATTATTCCCTTCATTTTATAACTAAAATAGCAAAATAATATACACCAGAATTACCACTCCTTTCACCTTAAAGTTAAAGAAAAAATATAAAAAAAAACTTATCCATCCCATTCACATTTAAATTTCAGATATTCCTTATCTACTGAATAAACTTTACAAAAAAAACCACATAAATTTTTAGTTTTTTAAACAATCAAATACTTTCATACTTTTTTAAATATTTAAACAAAAACAACCCCTTCACTCTTTAATCTAATAATACAAAAAAAAGGAAAAAAAAAACGGGTAGGAGGTTAAAAATACCCCCTCCCGTCTAAACCGCGCAATGCGGTAACTCCCAAAAAACGTAGCAGATGACTTTCAGGAAATAGTGGCTATCCAGTTCTCTCCCCCAACTCTCACTTCATCTTAAACTAACATCATCATTATTTAATATCCCTTTTTTTAAAAAAAAATTAGAAAAAAAAAGGACAACTCTTCTTTTAATCAGCTCCAACTGCCGAGTCACCATTACAACCATTCCTTCTTGGAGCACGGCTCTTTTCTTCCATCTCTTGTCTCCTTAGAGATCACGGCGGACTATGTCTCTGTTGAAACTGAGTAATTGGCAGCTCTTGAGCAAATGCTATAGCTTCCTTTGGAGAATCAAAGAACTTTGGTTGGTAACCATCTTGAAAAACCTTCAAAACAGCTGGATATCTAAAGATTGCCTTGTAACCTTTCTTCCACAACAACTCTTTAGCAGGATTGAATTCCCGTCGTTGGAACATAACTTCTTGACTCAAATCCGCATAGAAGAAAACTCAATTATTTTGAATCATCAAGGGTGATTTTCTCTGTTGTGCATTTCTAATAGCCACTCGTAAAATTATTTCTCTGTCGTAATAATTCAAGCAACGAACCAAAACAGGTCTTGGACTTTGACCTGAAATAGGTCTTCTACGCAAGGCTCTGTGAGCACGTTCCAGTATTATACCTTCTGGGAAATGTTCTTGACCCAGCACCTGCGGAATCCATTCAGTAAAAAATTTTCTTGGGTCTGGTAAACCAATAATATTTATATTGTTCTGTCTGGATTGGTTTTCCAAATAATCAATCTTTTTCACCAAATTTTTATTTTGAGTTTGTAAGTCTTCGACCATTTTGGTCACATCAAAAACTTGATCCCGTATTTCGTCTATATCTTCTTCACACGAATTAAATTTATCTCTCACTTCAAGCTTAAAAGCTCCAAACTCAGCCACCTGTTGAGAATGTATTTTCACCAGAGTATTAAACCTAGTACCAAGTTCAGTCATAATCTTGGATAATCCCTGCATTGTATAAGATAATTTAGATTCAAGATTCACAAAAATCTTTTCAATTGGAAGAGATTTTGGCTCAACAGATTCCTGCTTCTTCTGCATAACCAAAGGATCTTCTGTTCCTTCCTTTATTCTGGTTGCCTTCCTTGTAGTATGACTGCATGTGGAAACCCCAGCCACAGCCTCTCCAGCAATAACTGGAGGACGCTGGCCGGGGTTTTCCCCAGTCCATAATGTATTAAGTTCTCCCAGTACATCAAGTTGTATAGGTTCTTTTATCTCAAGAGATGCAGTTTGCAGCGCCACCTCTACAGTTGACAAATGCCTTTGAGTAACTCTTTGTTCTAAAGGCTGTTTGGCGCCCTCTTTAGGGGGCTCTACCGATGTAACATAGAGCTCTACATCCGAACACTGTACCTCTCTCCTGGGATCCATTTCACGCTGAGTCCCGGTGTCTTTCCTGTAGGTAGGCTCCAAAACTTGAACTTTTGGAAAATGTAGTTTTTTGATGATCTGTTGTCATTTTTTTGCTCTTTTCCACCATCATAAGTTAAATTAACAGCACTGAAATTATCTAAACTTTTAAAGAATTTTAACGGGCATTTCTAGACAAAACAATAAGATAGAGTCAGGAGAGGACTGGAAGGCACGTCTGATCCTTACGCCATCTTGCCACGCCCCCCCCCCCCGATACCTCTTTCCTGATGGCAGCAGTGAGAACAGAGCGTGTGCTGGGTGGTGCGGATCTTTGATGATGGCTGCTGTTCTCTGACGGCAGCGTTCCCCATAGATGTTCTCGATGGTGGGGAGGGTTTTGCCTGTGATGTCCTGGGCTGTGTCCACTATGTTTTGCAGGGCCTTGCGCTCAGTACCAGACTGGTCAACACACTTTCCACAATTGGTGTGGATTCTATTATGATCGGACAAATGGGGAAATTCTGAAGCTCTTGCAGATGACAAAGGAGCTGAAGAACTGAAAACCTCTGAGATTATTTTCCAACTTGATCGCCATAACCTGGACAACAAGCTGTCTTCTTTCCACAGGAGAAGGAGAGAATGTCCCATGACCACCACTGCCTCATAGAAGACTTGAAGAGCCAGCAAGCACAGGAGCGGGCTCGACTGCCAAAAGCGCAACGCAACGAAGCTAAGACCAGACTGAACGTCTTCAAACAGAACCTGAAGATCCATGCAGTTAGCTCACTCGAGCAAAGAGAGCTCATCAAACAGGTAATTGATTCCATTTTGCACACACATTAAAACAGTTGGTACGTTGTGAGATGTCCATGTTGATTCCTCGCTTCCTGTGCTCAGAGGAATTCAGGACAGAGAAACAAGATCCAAGAATGAAGAAGATTCAAAGATTCCTTTATCGTCACGGAATAATCCATTAAAAATGTAATAGCCTTGAAATACCAACTTTAAGTAAAGAGTTGCCAGAGCATTGCCCAGAGCCCCTAACAATAGAGGAAAAAGAAGCTAAAGGGAATCCCTCTGAGAGACTGAGTGTCCGTGGATTTGTCTCCAGTGCTCCCACTGCCCCTGCAGCTGCACAGACTCATGTCCGAACCATTGGCAACCGGACCTCCAGATCCAAACCTCCGCAATCAGGAAGCCTTCTTGCTTGATACCTGGTTCCCATGAGCTAATCTCCAGCAGCCCGCAACCTGTGTGGGTTCTTCAGCCGCTGAGCCCCTTGCTACTCAATTGCCATGGTCGTCATTCTGTAGGATCACCTCCTTTGCTTCTCCTCAGTGGGGTGGAGGTGGGGGTGATTTCTCCGATTCTGGTGCCCTGCACCAGTCCGCTGCTCCCCAGAGTCTGCAACCCCTGGTGGTACACTGCCCAGCATAGGCACTGCTATACAATGGACCGGTTGTGCAGCAGGACCGGTTGTGCAGCAGGACCGGTTGTGCAGCAGGACCGGTTGTGCAGCAGGACCGGTTGTGCAGCAGGACCGGTTGTGCAGCAGGACCGGTTGTGCAGCAGGACCGGTTGTGCAGCAGGACCGGTTGTGCAGCAGGACTGGTTGCCCAGAGGACTACTACGGAAAGTTGAATACATTTGTATTTGCCAGAGCTGTCGATAGTGAGGGAGCAACCTTTCTACTGTACTAAATGCGCTGTTGGTTAATGTTGGTGGTTCCTTTCCAGTTCATGGCCCAGGACGAAGCTCAACAGAGAGCAGGGAAGAAACATCAGCAGCAAAAACACAACGTTGATTTCAAGGATCTGCTGAAGCAATGCGAGAGTAACTGTGCAGAACTACAGCAGCTCCAGGTAGGTCACCATCCTGCTCAATCTCTGCAGCTCCAGAGATGATCTCACCAAGAGGTCAAGTTTATTGTCATCTGTACAATCCGACAAAACAGCATTCTCTGTTCCTCGGTGCAAAACACGCAGACACACAACCAGACATAACACACGTACAGACAGACAATACATATGCAGGACAAGTAGTCACATACACAAATAAATAAATTTTTTTCACGAATTTGAGAGTCTCAGATGGTTAGTGTGAGAAGTTCCTTGGGTTGTTCAGCATTCTCACTGCCCGTGAGAAGAAGCTGTTCCTCAGCCTGGTGGTGCTGGCTCTGATCCTCCTGGATCTCTTCCCCGACGGGAGCAGCTGAAAGACGCCGTGGAAGAGGTCCTCAATGATTTTGCGCGCCCTCTTCAGACAACGAAGGTTACAGCATCTTCACGTCCACTTCCCGTCCAGGTCCTGGCCTTTGGTCAATTAGGGTGTGGGAAGGACTAGATGGGGTCAAAATATGATGCATACTTCATAACTTCCACATACATAGGAGAAAGCACAGGGCGGCACTGTGTAGTGGTCCATGCAGCGCAGTTACGGCACCAGCGACCCGGGTTCGAATCCAGCGCTGTCTGTAAGGAGTCTGTGGGTTTCCTCCAAATCATACGGGATTTGTAGGTTAATTGGTGTATTTGGGGCAGCATGGGCTCATCGACTGGATGGGCTGTATCTAATTAGAAAGACGTCAATGAAGAATCTGTCGGAATAGCAACACGCTCTGATACACAATTCTACACAGGATTACATAAGACAGAACCCAACCAATGCATACTGGCATTTATGATGCATTTGAAACTCTTCCCTCATGTAAATTTCCCTCTCTGTTCCTTGTCCCATCATTGTCCCTATACTTATCATCTCAAACACTTGGAGTGGGAGAACGTTCTAGTGTCTCGTTGCTCTTTGGGAAGGCATTTCCTTCTGAATTCCCTCTGACTTCATGTTCACTGGTTCATATACTTGACTTTATTCGTTTGTAAACAGTGGTCAATCAATTACACAAGTTATATTAGTGGAAAGATGCTCTCAATTCTTGTTTCCAAAACTTTTGCTGATTTTAATTTTCTTAATAGTACAGGTACTCTCTGACTTGCGGTCGATGAGACTTGCATCCACCCACACATACGAATGACAATTTAAAAAATATATATAAAGAAACAATATAAAATTTACCTGGATTATATTGTATTTGACAAACTATAACAGGGATATAGGGCATGTGAGAGCCAAAATGTGCATACTTATCTTGTTAGCGTTCTGGGGTCCATAGGCTGAGCACGGCCATCTTGATTCCTGTGCACATGCGCGAGTCTGGTTAATGCATGCGCGGTGGGTCCATGTATTGAAGTTCCATTGACACTTGTGTGGTGGGTCTGCGTATTGGAGTACGGTTGGTGAATGTGCGAGAGTTAAGGGCGCAAATTCAGTATTGTCAGGATGCTTAACTCTTGCGTATCCGCCAACCAAGCTCTAATACGCAAACTCATTGCGCATGCCCCAACCAAAGACTCGCGCATGCCACGCCCAGCCTGCGGACCCCGGGACGCCAACTAACAAGGCAAGCATGGACCAGAATGTGGAAAGATTCGCCAAGGTTGATCAACAAATTCAGGAAGCTTTAAGTTGTTATCCTCAAATCTACAATGAAAAAAATATTTGATTAAAAATTTTGCTTTAAGACTTCACACATGCAGGCAAAATCCCAACTTGCGTCCATTTCAAGATACAAACGATCCTTCAGTCCCGGTTACAGAGCTAAGTCAGGGAGTACCTATATTGAAAAATTCGTGCATTGTTGCTGAGCAAAATTCTTGAGCTCCCAATATCAAAATATTGGAAGAAATAACTTCACATCAGGGCAGCATGGTTGGCGTAACGGTTAGGGTGACAGCTCTACAGCGCCAGCGATCGGGACCGGGGTTCGAATCCCACACTGTAAGGAATTTGTACATTGTCCCCGAGTTTGTGTGGGTTTTCCCCGGGGGCTCTGGTTTCCTCCAACTGCTCTAAATGTAAATTGGGCGGCACGGACTCGTGGGCCAAAATGCCCTGTTATCGCTGTATGTCTAAAAACAAATTAGGATGGCATTGATTGTGGAGACCCAGCATTGCTTGAAGGGTAGTTAGAATCCTAACGATAAAGCATTTTTGGGAGAGATTTTGTGTTTCAATATTTGAATTGCCAGTTAAAAGTTACTAAAACAGTTCACTCTTCCCATGTTCGAAGAATTTGGAGGCACATTGGAAGTCCAGACTCCTCTTAGAATTTAACGCATGGCCAAACAAAGGTAGAAGATCAAATGAAAGATTCAGCAAATTGAATCACATTACAGTTGTAATTCTAACAGAAGCAGGTGAAGGAGGAGTTAACGCTCTGTTTTATCTCTTCCCAGAATGAGAAATTGCATCTTCTGGTGGAGAGTGAGAAGGAGAAACTCAAGACACTTGATGAAGAACACACGATGGAGATGAAGGAATGGAAGGATCGCCTTATGTCTCGCAAAGAGGTAAAGGCTGTAGGTTTCAGGTTCTGGATTGGAGATAGCAGTTGGGCCCCAAATCCATTCGGCCTGACCCGCAGAAAATCTCCCAACCTTCGCTGCTTTTCATGCAGATTTTGAGCACCTCCATTTTTTTTGCTTTCTCCTTTAAACCGAGCTAAAGCAAGCTTCAGGAGAGCTGTAAGGGCCACTTCTGCACACATGGCCTTTGCAATCCCCAGGCCACTCTTAAAGATATAGTCCAATAGTTGTGTAATAGTTGATACCATGTAAAAGTCGATCCCTCTCATTTTGACCCCAAAATCTGGTATTTTCTACATATCCCTCCCACCCCTATTTCTGGGTTGCCCTCCCATTCGAGGTCCCAATATCCCAACCGTGAACTCTCGCCGAGGCCCCAGCTGCCTGCTTACTAGAGCTCCTGACACCCTAACCATGGAATTTCACCCAGGCCCCGGTTGCCCTCCCATTCGCCACAACCACAAACTCTCACCTAGGCCATGGCAGCCTGTCCACCGGAGCTACCAACATCCCAACCACGAACTCTTGCCTAGGTCCCAGTCACCTTCACACCGGAGCTACCAACACGAACTCTTGCCTAGGCCCCAGTTGCCTGCGCACCGGAGCTCTCGATGCCCCGATCACAGCCTCTCACCTTGGCCCCGGCCACCTGCCCATCCAAGCTCCCAACGGCTCGAGCAATGCAGGCACTTATCACAATCAAATGTAGTATGCATAAAATAGCCGACCCCTTAAATTTTGACCTAAAAATTGGTCCGCAGAGTTCAACCATTATACACGCTTGTGCGGTAAAGGTAAGAATTTGCCCACCAAGCTGCTCCACTTGTTCACGCTTTCGACCCGTTGAGCACCTGGTAGCTCATTCCTGATTCTGCAACTGATGACAAATCTTTAATTTTCCATCCTTTTGATTTTCATTGGACTGGAACCACATAGGACACAAAACGTAGATCTAAGCAAAGTTATGTGAGGTCCGTGGAAATTAAACAAAAATATGCTGATGCTTGAAAGCTAAAACTAACACAGAAACTGCTGAAAATGACAAGTCAGGCCACATCTGTGGGAAGAGGAAAAGTTAACGCGTCAGATCATCGGAACTTCCGACAAACAAAGCTTCTAGACCTGCAGGGAGGCCGAGGTGTGGGGGGGGGGGGTGGGTGTCTCCAAAAGAGTGGTAATAAACTTAAGCAAGTTTTGATTCTCGGTCAATGAGTGAATGGGGTGGGGGGGAGGAGTTAGAGGGCGATAACATAGACAAAATACAGAGTAGGAAGACATACCCAGCAGGTCAGGCCGGGCCTGCTCTTCACTACCAGAGAGAAGAAAGAGAAATGAGCTGAGCTGTGATGGCAGATGGATGCCCCATGCAGACAGTGGTAAAAGAGATCTTTGTTCAAATGGAATCCCAATCTAAGATTCTCCCTTTGTAAATTTTAAATTTAGAGATACAGCACAGTGACAGGCCCATGAACCTGTGCCGCCCAATTTGCCAACAGCCCCAATATGTTCTGGAGGGTGGGAGGAAACCAGAGCACCCACACAGGCACAAGGAGAAGATACTATATATATGTTTGGATGTGTTAGGACGAGCCCCTTGCTGACTGTGCCACAACCTCCTCAGTCCAGGGCAGTTGACCAGCATGGACAAACATCCAGTCTGTAGTGAATAAAAGCCTATCTGTTTCTCTACAACTTCTAGTCATTGATGGTGCATCATGTTTCTTCTTTGGCTTGGCTTCGCAGACGAAGATATATGGAGGGGGTAAAAAGTCCACGTCAGCTGCAGGCTCGTTTGTGGCTGACAAGTCCGATGCGGGACAGGCAGACACGGTTGCAGCGGTTGCAGGGGAAAATTGGTTGGTTGGGGTTGGGTGTTGGGTTTTTCCTCCTTTGCCTTTTGTCAGTGAGGTGGGCTCTGCGGTCTTCTTCAAAGGAGGTTGCTGCCCGCCAAACTGTGAGGCGCCAAGATGCACGGTTTGAGGCGTTATCAGCCCACTGGCGGTGGTCAATGTGGCAGGCACCAAGAGATTTCTTTAGGCAGTCCTTGTACCTTTTCTTTGGTGCACCTCTGTCACGGTGGCCAGTGGAGAGCTCGCCATATAACACGATCTTGGGAAGGCGATGGTCCTCCATTCTGGAGACGTGACCCATCCAGCGCAGCTGGATCTTCAGCAGCGTGGACTTGATGCTGTCGACCTCTGCCATCTCGAGTACTTCGACGTTAGGGATGAAAGCGCTCCAATGGATGTTGAGGATGGAGCAGAGTCAATGCTGGTGGAAGCGTTCTAGTGCAAACTCCTTAAAGACATAATTCAATCCCAGGTTGTTGGCGCTGTAACAGCATTGCGCTAACCACTACACTAACAGTGTTGCCCCTTTAAATGCATGCTTCACAGAAAGTCACATCCAGATATACATTACAGCTTGGCCGTGTGTAATTGAATACTGGAACAGGATGAAGGAGCTGATGACAAATGTTCAATGGCTCCTGTCTTTCCCTGAGGCTAAATGTGGTTCTTTTTTGTATATTTTATTTATTATCCAAAACAAAGCAAAGTACACAATCAAATGCAAAATACAGATATGCATAGTTTTCTCCCATATCTATCCCCCACTCCCACCCCACCCCCCCTCCCCTCCCCTCCTACTACCCCAAACAAAAAACAAAAAAAAGCATATATAATAAACCATCAAACGCCGTGTTTGATGTCACCAATAAACCCATTACATATTTAAACCCATACATTTCATATACAGGCTCCACACGTTAACAAAAACAAAAGAATAGCTATTACGTAAACTATAAATTATCTTTTCCAGTGGAATACAGGATCTCAATTCCATATGCCATCTATGAATACTTCAATTTCATTCTTCCAGGTAATAGACACTTTCTCGTCCCCGCCAATGCCAGTCGAATAAATGCAATCTGAAATTTATCCAATTTCAATTCCAAACTCCATTTTTTAACATATCCCAACAAAAATACTAAAGGATCTAATGAAAGCTTAAATTTAAATAAACTCTCCAAAAATTCCATATTCTGTTCCAAAAAGGTTTTACCTTCTCACACAACCATACTGAATGTGAAAAAAGACCCTACTTCTCCCCACATCGAAAACCGAGGAAATAAATTTATATTTCTTTAACTTCTCAAGAGTTTAAATAAAGTTGATGAATAAAATTATAGTGAACTAGCCTGTACCGTACATTTACTAATTTAGTCATACTATCTTCACACATAGTCATCCTGAGAAATTGAAATAGATAAATCTTTTTCCCACTTAATTCTCACTTTTTTTTTTGACATTTATTTATAGTATCTCCATACATTCATTTCAAATTGACTTAATATAATATTACATAATAGATACTAAATAATTTTCAAATTTTCACCCTCACCACCTCCCCCCCTAACCCCTTAGGAAACCACCTTGTGGTGGTTAATTCCCAAAAACCCAAATGGGTGTGGTATAAACCACAAGTGGCATATGACTTTCGGGAGAGAAGTACCACTCCCTCCCCCCCCCCCCCCCCAGGCAGACAAAATACACGTATAAACCGAAAAATCATCATTTCTTATATCCATAAAACCCCGGTCCATCAATTTAACCAATCTTATTCATAAACTTTTTTTTTGAAAATCCAAACTTGATATTAAATTTTGCACCCTTTCCACCCTCCCAACACTGAGTTAAACATTGTTTACAATCAATAAAAGTTTTTAAAAAAATTTTTTTCAAGTCTTCCTGAATTTCATCCACTGAATTAAAACACCTCTGAACATCCCAGTTCAACACCGAATCTTCCATTCTTCTCAGTCTCAAGTTGAATTTGTAGCTTACTTTCAAAAAAAGTTTTTTTCAAATCTTTTAAAATTTTCTTGAACATAATTCCTTCGGTCTTGATCTTCTAAAGCATCAATGTTATTCATAAGTTCTTTCTTCTGTGTTTCCCAATTTAATACCAACTTTTCCACTTTGTCATTCTTCTCAATGTTAAGTTGAAATTATTGTTTATTTTCAAGAAAAACTTATTCAAAATTTTTAACTCTTCTTGGACATTGCTCCTTCGACTTTAATTTTATAAATCATCAATCTTGTTCATAGTTTCTTTCTACTGAATTTCCAAATTTAATAATAAAGTTTCCGTTTTTTCCAATTTTCTCAATATTAAACTGATCTTGTTTAGTTTAAAAAAAAACCTTTTCAAAACTATTAAAATCTGTTTGCAATGTATGCATACTCACAGATAATAAATTCACTCTTCCAATATTCCATCCAAAAAAAAATTCACTGATAAACCTTATTGCAGGTCAAGGAGTTCCATATATATGTTTATCTTCAGAAAATATTTCAAATATTTCAAATCAACATTCGTCGCCATCTTTCAAAAAGGAGTCCGAAATCAACTTTAATAAGTTCTGTTCTTGAGAAAATTCCAGCACCAACTCCGGCTCTGTCTGGGCAAATAGGTCAAATTTCTTCCAAAGTCAAAGAATGTAATTTTGTTCTGTATTTATAGATAATAAATTCATCCTTCCGATATTCCATCCAAAAAAAAATCACTAATAAACTTTAATGTTATCTGGATTTTTAAAACTCACGGGCAACCAATGCCAATTACTGCAATTTATCTTCATAAAACATTCCAAATCAATATTCATCACCATCTTTCAGAGGGGTGTCCAAGGCCAGCTTATCCGACAGTCCAATTAATGAGCTCCGTTCTTAAGAACATTCCAGCCTTGACTCCGTGGTTCTGTCTGGGCAAGTAGGCCGAGTTTCTTCCAAAGTCAGAGAGTGTAGTTTTGTTCTGTATTTGAACTCTATTTTCCTTAATCTTTGTTGCCATTTTAAACATCTTTCAGAGGGGTGTCCAAGGCCAGCTTATCCGACAGTCCAATTAATGAGCTCCGTTCTTAAGAAAATTCCAGCCTTGACTCCGTGGTTCTGTCTGGGCAAGTCGGCCGAGTTTCTTCCAAAGTCGGAGAGTGTAGTTTTGTTCTGTATTTGAACTCTATTTTCCTTAATCTTTGTTGCCATTTTAAACTAAAAACAATTGATAAACAAAACAAAGACTTTTAACAGAAAAGAAATATTCTTAAAACGGGTATTTATATAACTGCCTGGGGGAGACCGGGAATGCACGTCCGCTCCCTACGCCATCTTGCCACGCCCCCCCCCCCCCCCAATTCTCACTTTATAAACATCCAGCTTAAGCATTTTATATTGCAATAAAGCATACATCTCGGTAATAAATCTCTGTTCACCTCCTTCAATAATTAAATTTTCAAATCTAGTCAATCTATGTAACCTCAAACTTATCAAAATTATCTAATAGACTGAATGTGGTTGTCCTGTCTGTGCAGATCCTAGAGGAGGAGCTCGCTCGCAAAAGGCAGAATCAGGAGGTCCCTCACAGGCGAAGCAGCGAGACGGAGACCTCCAAATCCTCGCTCCACAGGATGTCCAGGTTCCTCCAGTTCTCCAGCTTCCAATCATAGGCATGGACCCTGCCAGCTCCCAGGCACTGGAGAGCCCCATTCTACCCATTAATGGGTCCATATCACACAGAGGTAATTCTTCAGCCTCTTTCTCTCAAGCCCAGAACCAAGAGCAAGTGCTGACTTTAAATAAGACTCAAAGGATGTGCCCTGGTACCACTGTCAACTCAAGTCAAGTCTAGTCTAGTCTGGTCTAGTCTAGTCAAGTCAAGTTTATCTGATTGTCATCTGATTGTACAAGTACAACCCGAAGAAACAGTTTAAAATGCACAGACACACAACCAGACATTACACACGTGCAGATAAACAATATATATGCAAGACAAGTATTCATATAGACAAATAAAAAAATAAATATTGTTTAATGATATGAGAGTCTCGTGCTTCTATAGATAATGGTCAACTTTCAAAGTGTCTTTATATTTGATAATTCCTCTATCAATTAAGCACTGCTGTGATGGATTCAAAGCAAATGGGGAAATGTCCCTGCTTTTACTGGGAGAAGTTGATGCAGTTTTGTGCACAAATTCTGTTTCTTCCACTCCTCTATTTCATGAGTACCTTAATTTTGCTTGGATGACGAGAGACCATTTGCTGTGAGACTGATCATATTGCCCTGCCCCTATCTGTGCTCCTATTGGCTGGCATAATGATGCTAATAAATACTTTCCATAATCACTTTGGCATTGCAGTTTTTAAGCTAGCATTCACAGGCCCAAAAATATTCACAGGTGGAGAGCATAAAGGCACTGGCTTCACTAAAGGGGAGCGGACCGCATCGGGTGACACTATCAGAGGGGGTGACACGAAAATTAATGTCTGTAACATTTTTCAAATTTTATTTTTTATTGAAAACCGAGGAAATAAATCTATATTTCTTTAACTTCTCAAGAGTTTAAATAAAGTTGGTGAATAAAATTATAGTGAACTAGCCTGTACCGTACATTTACTAATTTAGTCATACTATCTTCACACATAGTCATTCTGAGAAATTGAAATAGATAAATCTTTTTCCCACTTAATTCTCACTTTATAAACATCCAGCTTAATCATTTTATGTTGCAATAAAGCATACACCTCGGTAATAAATTCCTGTTCACCTCCTTCAATAATTAAATTTTCAAATCTAGTCGATCTAGGTAACCTCAAACTACGTACAAAATTATCTAATAGACTGAATGTGGTTGTCCTGTCTGTGCAGATCCTGGAGGAGGAGCCCGCTCTCAAAAGGCAGAATCAGGAGGTCCCTCACAGGCGATGCAGCGAGACAAATTACATACATAATCAAAACTTCATCTAATCAAAAGCATGCATGCTTTTTTTTTCCATTTTTCTCTCCTCCCCCCCCCCCACTCCCTCCCACAAAAAAACCCAAAGAATGAAAAGAGAAGAGCAGAAAGGAGAAAAAGTAAAGAATGAAACAAGTTTAACAATATTACTGGATACCATTATATATGTTAGTAACAATCTAACAATAAAGGTATATATATATATACAAATTTTAAAAATTATAATAATTGCAGTTGTACCTATTGGATGAGGCCAGGGGTGACAGATTACCCCAAATTTAACCAATAAGCTTGATATAACATTATAAAGTAGCAACCCCCATCTTCTGCATATATGGGAACCAAATTTTCAAAAAATCTCCACATTTATTCCTTAAATTATTTTTCCCAAGGTATACAACTTTGAATTTCATTGTGCCAGTGTTCTAGTACTAAATCTGTTTCCAATTTCCAAGAAACGGCTATACATTTTCTAGCAGCTGCCAATGCAATCTTTAACAACTCCGTCTGAGACCATTCCAAGTTGGACCCCAGATTAATCTTTGATGTATCTCCCAACAAAAATAACATAGGGTTCCATGGGAGTGGAGTCTCTGTTACCTGTTGTAAAATATCTATCAAATTAGTCCAGAAGGAATTCAATTTAGAACATGTCCATGTAGGGAGAATAAAAGTACCAGTATCTTGCTTACATTTGTCTGGCAAGTCTAATTTCAATTTATTAAGCTTTTGTGGCATAATGTATAACTGATCCAAAAAGTTACATTGTACCATTCTATATCTAATATTTATTGTATTTTTCATGCTATCATAACATATCTGGGCCCAGTTTTTATCAGTTATAACCATACCTAACTCACCTTCCCACCTTTGTTTAGATGTATAAAAATCTTTTCACTTCACTCTTAAAAGTTAAAGATGCATAACTGAAATAAATTGTTTAAGGTGAGGATTCCTTATAATAGATTCAATTTCATCTTCTTGAGGTAATAAATATAATTTAAAATTTCCCATTAAAAAGCCTTTAATTGATAATATCCAAAAGTTTTTTTGTATCCCATAAGTGATTTTCAATTGATCAAACGTCATTAAACATCTACCTTGATAACAATCTTTAATAATCTTTATTCCTTTTGTTGACCAATCAATAAAATTCTTATTATTCAACGTAAAATTTAACAGTCTATTTTGTACCGATGGCATATTGGCTAATCCCATCAATCTATGAACCTTATGCCACACTCTTATCAAATGCCTCAATATTGGTGTATCTACTTCCCCAGTCAATAACACCTTTTATATAACATCTCTTCAGACTGTTGTTCACCTATTTTACTCATTTCATCATTGACCCCATTGCTACTTTATCCCCTTCCTCAAAAAAAGAAGAAAGAAATCATAATTGTGCTGCTTTATAATAATATTCAAAATTAGGAAGTTGTAGACCACCCGATTCATATCTTCACATCAATTTTTCTGCTGTAAATCTTTTTCTAAATGTTCTATCTCTTTTTTCCAATTTATCAACCTCATTGGAATACTGTTTCTTAACGTTAGCCGAAAAACTAATAATTTGTCCTTTAAATATGCTTTTAGACACCCCACAAAATAAATTTACTATTAACTGAATCTGTATTTATTCGTAAATATTGATGTATTTGGTCTCTTATAAAGTTACAAAACTCAACAATAAAGAATTAAATCTCCATCTATATGTAGTGTCTATTTTTCTGATCCTATACATGTTAATAACAAAGGAGAATGATCCAACAATATTCTGCTTTTATATTCAGCAGATATTCCTCGTCCTTGCAAATGGGCCGATAATAAAAAAAATCTATTCTAGAATAAGAATCATATCGAAATAAATAAAACAAAAAACAATTTTTTATGATTCAATCGTCCTCAAATATCATTTCCTTCATTAATGTTAAAATTTGTTTAGCCATTTTAATTCTAGTTACTATTTTCAGAGATTTATCTAATAATGGGTCCAAACAACAATTAAAATCCCCTCCAATCATCACCTTTTCATGTGCCTGTACCAAATTTTAAAAAGAATCATGAAAAAATTTCTCATGCTCAACATTGGCAATATAAATATTCGTAAGTGTCCAAAATTCTGAATAAATTTGACCATTAATAACTAAAAGTCTACCAATTGAGTCAGAAATAACTGATTCTAATTTAAAAGACAGTTTCTTATTAATAAAGATAGCAACACCTCTCACTTTAGAATTGAAGAAGGAAGCTATAATTTGACCAACCCAATCTCTCTTCCATTTCTGAAGTTCTTTTTCAGTCAAATGACTTTCCTGCAAGAAAGCAATACCTTCCTCTTAATCGGATTATTGACATTAAACATCACAAAATTTAATTTACTCACCATCATTTTATTTAATATTGTAAATTTTGAACTTCTGCTGGCTGCTGGGATGGGACCCTTATCCTCGGTTAATCTGCAAATTAAAATGCATCTCCTTGACAGAGAAAAGAAATAATCCCTTAAAAAGAGAAAAATAAAATATATAAACCACCCCCAAAGAAAAAAACACTGACAAGGAGACTAAGAAGATACAATTGATAAATAAAAAAATGCATTATAATTCATTGCAGATGTAAAAAGGAGAAATTATTACAAAGAACTAGACAAAAATATTATGAATTAGGGGAGAGAGCATGGCAATTAAAGATAGAACAGACTTCTAAATTAATTAATGCTATTAGGAAAAATTCAAAAATTACATATAGATCCCAAGATATAAATGATGCTTTTAAGGAAATTTATATGAAATTATATACATCTGAATCAGAACAGGATGAGGACAAAATTGATAATTTTTTAGCTAACCTCTAGTTACCTTTTTTGAGTATTCAAGAATGTAATGAATTAGATGCTCCCTTTAGAAAAATTATAGAAGCACCTAAATCAATGACTAATGGGAAATCTCTTGGTGAAGATGGATTTACATCTGAATTTTATTTAAAAATTCAAGATTTATTAATGCATTTGTCAATGGATATATTGAAACAAGCAATGGAGGTTCACTCTTTACCAGATTCTTTTTCTCAGGCAATTATAACTATTATCCTTAAGAAAGACAGAGATCCTTTAAATACTGGATCGTACAGACCTATTTCTTTGTTAAATGATGATTATAAAATTGTAACCAAGGTTCTAGCAAATAGATTGCCGAATTACTTACCAGATTTAATTCATCTAGATCAAGCTGGATTTATTTAAAATCATTATTGTGCAAGTAATATTGTAAAATTAATTAGTTTGATTCATATTTCTCAGGAGGAATCCAACTTACCAAGGGTCTTATCATTAGATGCTGAAAAGGCATTTTATTGGAGTTTTTATTTAAAATATTGGAAAAACTTAGGTTTGGACTAATGTTTTTTAGTTGGATTGAATCATTATATAGAAATCCCTCTGCCAGAATGGTGACGAATGACCAAATATCATCATCTTTTTTTATTAGAAAGATCTACTAGACAAGGTTGTCCTTTGTCTCTGGCACTATTTGCATTAGCTGTTGAACCTTTTACTCAATTGATAAGCCAAGATAATAATATTAAAGTTATTAAAGTGAAATCTGAGGAGTATAAGATTAATTTATTTGCTGATTATGTTTTGATTTATTTAACAGAACCCAAAAATTCTTCAAAATCGTCATATGGAATATTGAAACAATATAGTGCAATATCAGGTCATAAAATTAATTGGGAGTGAGATTTTATCACTGATTATACTGATTATAAAAAGACTTCAATTTAAGTGAGAAGATCAAATTAAATATTTAGGTATTAGATTGGATTGTAGTGGCAGTTACACTGTTCCTGAAAGAACACACACAACCAGACGGGTTTATTGTAGGCTGCTGGGCTGAGAACCGCGCTGGAGGGCGCTGACATCATCCAGGTGTCACATGGTCCCCCAGCGTGGGCTTCTGAGCCCCGTGCTGGGAGGAAGAGAACACCCCCGACGGCGCCATTTTAGCCAGTTGCCACAAGCAGGGCCGGTTCGCCAGCCTAGCGGTGAGCTGCCACAGGATAAGAATTTAGATCATTTATATGATTTAAATTATTTGCCTTTATTTCATAAAATTAAAAATGATTCAAATAGATGGAAAGATTTACCTATAACATTAAAAGGCAGAGTTAATTGTATCAAGATGAATATTTTTCCTAGACTACAATATCTTTTTCTATCTACCCCTTGCAAAGTTCCTCCAAAGTTTTTTTAAAGATCTGAATTCTATTGTTAGGAAGTTTTTGTGGAAAGATAAAATGGTCAGGATATCTTTACAAAAATTAACTTAGAGGTATGAGTTGGGAGGCTTGCAACTCTCAAATTTTCAAAACTATTATAAAGTGGCACAATTGAAATTCTTTAATAGAATGTTTGATTTGTAAAATCTATTGGTATGGGCTAATATTGAGTTAAGTAACCTTGGTGAGAAGAAGATGGAGCAATTTATTTATAAATGGAATTCTAAGTTATTATTTATGTATAATTCATGTATTTTGAGACATTTAATTGAATTGTGGAATATGATAAATGAGGAAATAGGTACACAGGGGAAAATCTCAGTTAAGACATCTTTGTATCAGAATAAGCTTTTTCCTTTTACTCTTAATAATCAATTTTTGAAAATATGGGATTAAGACTGTACAAGATTGTTATTAAGCTGGTCATTTTATTTCTTTTCAAAGAAGGAAGGAAAAATATGAAATACCACGAAGTACTATTTTTTGTTATTTTCAAGTTAGATTTATATTATTGGATAATTTTGGACATGGCTTAAGGTCACCAAGGCAATCAAACTTTGAAATTTTACTCATGGAAGATGTATTTGTTATTACAGAATAAAATGACTAAATTAGATTTGTTAAAGTCCAGATTAAAGTGGGAAAAAGATTTGGGCATAGCAATTGATCAGGAAGACTGGAAACATTTATGTAAAGATAGTATGACTAAGATTGTTAATGTGAGATGTAGATTAGTTCATTATAATTTTATACATCAGTTATATGTAATGCCTGAAAAATTAAAGAGATATAATTTAATTCCTTCAGACTTATGTTTTATGTGTCATAAAGAAGTAGGTTTTTTTTTTACATTCTACTTGGTCATGTGACACTGTTAAACCTTTTTGGACACGACTTAAGGAGGTTTTAGAGAAAGTTTTTAAAATGGAACCAACATTATTTTTATTAGATAATGTTAAAATGTTGGGTTTGAAATTGAAATTAAGTAGGTATTAAATTGCATTTTTAAAATTAACTTTGGCGGTAGCGAGAAAATGTATAACGATTGCTTGGAAAAAATTTGATTGATTTAAGTTTGCAATGATGGCATATGGAATTGTGATCACGTATTCCATTGGAAAAGATAACGTACAATTTAGGTGATAACTATCTTTTTGGAGCCCCTATTTGGGTTTATAACCATAGAACCGTTTACAGCACAGAAACAGGCCATGTCCGCCCTTCAAGTCCGTACCGGTTCACTTGAACAACTCCACTAGCTCCTCCGCAAACCAACAGACTAATGTTGGCCGATCATCTACATTACATTTTGACACGTGATAATAAAAGGAACCTTGAAGCCTTGGTGGAAGCTTTGATCCTTGTGGGACCAGTGAATCTCTGGGCACTAACACAGAGAGAGGAGACGTCAACAACAGCAACATCAAGATGATGAGAAGAGTACAATTGCTCTGCAGGAAGATGTTCTTGGGTATTTTAGTTAATTTCAACATTTTGTGTTAAATTTTAAAAATGATTCAGAGATTCTGAATGCTAGGGATATTTGCAGAAGAATGGAAAAAATTCAGTATTTACAGATTACAAAGCATAGGGCTAGGCCCGTTGTGATGGTGCTTCCCTAATTAGTTATGTTATTGATGGTTGAATCTCCTTTTGTTTTTCTATCTTTGGGGTTGGGGTTAGCAGGGAGGGGGAGGGAGTAGAGGGAAGGTTAGTGAGGTGGAGGGGAGGGGATGGGGTGGGCAGGATTTGGTATATACTATGTTTTCTTGTATATGAATGATCATACTTGAACATATTTGAATGTATTGTGGTTTAAATTTTATATGAAGTAATAAAAAATGTCAATTTTTCCATAGAAATCCTTGGCATCTTAGCTTTACATGAAAACTTCCTTATAAATTTATTTAAGTCCTTTAAAAACTTCTTAGGTACATCAATAGGCAATGATTGAAACAAATATTGATCCCTTGGAAAAATATTCATTTGAATACAGTTCACTTGATCTATTAATGTAATTGATAAATCGGTCCATCTTTTTAATCTACTTCAATTTTCTTAAACAACACCCTGTAATTAATTTTATCTTTGGCTTGGCTTCGCGGACAAAGATTTATGGAGGGGTATGTCCACATCTGCTGCAGGCTCGTTGGTGACTGACAAGTCCGATGCGGGACAGGCAGGCACAGTTGCAGCGGTTGCAAGGGAAAATTGGTTGGTTGGGGTTGGGTGTTGGGTTTTTCCTCCTTTGTCTTTTGTCAGTGAGGTGGGCTCTGCAGTCTTCTTCAAAGGAGGTTGCAGCCCGCCAAACTGTGAGGCGCCAAGATGCACGGTTGGAGGCGATATCAGCCCACTGGCGGTGGTCAATGTGGCAGGCACCAAGAGATTTCTTTAAGCAGTCCTTGTACCTCTTCTTTGGTGCACCTCTGTCTCGGTGGCCAGTGGAGAGCTCGCCATATAACACAATCTTGGGAAGGCGATGGTCCTCCATTCTGGAGACGTGACCCACCCAGCGCAGGTGGGTCTTCAGCAGCGTGGATTCGATGCTTGCGGATTCTGCCAGCTCGAGTACTTCGATGTTGGTGATGAAGTCATTCCAATGAATGACGCTGATGGAAGCGTTCTAGGAGCCGTAGGTGATGCCGGTAGAGGACCTATGATTCGGAGCCGAACAGGAGCGTGGGTATGACAACGGCTCTGTACCCACTGATCTTTGTGTGTTTCTTCAGGTGATGGTTTTTCCAGACTCTTTTGTGTAGTCTTCCAAAGGCGCCATTTCCCTTGGCGAGTCTGTTGACTATCTCTTTGTCGATCCTTGCATCAGATGAAATGGTGCAACCGAGGTAGGTAAACTGGTTGATTGATTTGAGTTCTGTGTGCCCGATGGAGATGTGGGGGGGCCGGTAGTCATGGTGGGGAGCTGGCTGATGGAGGACCTCAGTTTTCTTCAGGCTGACTTCCAGGCCAAACATTTTGGCAGTTTCCGCAAAACAGGATATCATGCGCTGGAGAGCTGGTTCTGAATGGGCAACTAAAGCGGCATCGTCTGCAAAGAGTAGTTCGCGGACAAGTTGCTCTTGTGTCTTGGTGTGAGCTTGCAGGCGCCTCAGATTGAAGAGACTGCCATCTGTGCGGTACCGGATGTAAACTGCGTCTTCATTTTTGAGGTCTTTCATGTCTTGTTTCAGCATCATGCTGAAGAAGATAGTAAAGAGGGTTGGTGCGAGGACGCAGCCTTGCTTCACGCCGTTGTCAATGGAGAAGGGTTCGGAGAGCTAATTTCTGTATCTGACCCGACCTTGTTTGTTTTCGTGCAGTTGGATAACCATGTTGAGGAACTTGGGGGGGCATCCGAGGCGTTCTAGTATTTGCCAAAGCCCTTTCCTGCTCACGGTGTCAAAGGATTTGGTGAGGTCAACAAAGGTGATGTAGAGTCCTTTGTTTTGTTCATGCACTTTTCTTGGAGCTGTCTGAGGGCAAAGACCATGTCAGTAGTTCCTCTGTTTGCGTGAAAGCCACACTGTGATTCTGGGAGGACATTTTCGGCGACACTAGGTATTAGTCTATTAAGGAGAATCCTAGCAAAGATTTTTCCTGTAATGGAGAGCAGCATGATTCCCCTGTAGTTTGAGTAGTCTGACTTCTTCCCTTTGTTTTTGTACAGGGTGATGATGATGGCATCACGAAGGTCCTGAGGCAGCTTTCCTTGGTCCCAGCAGAGCATGAAAAACTCATGCAGTTTGGTATGCAGAGCTTTGCCGCCAGCCTGCCAGACCTCTGGGGGGATTCTATCCATACCTGCTGCTTTGCCACTTTTCAGTTGTTCAATTGCCTTATATGTCTCTTCCCAGGTAAGGATCTCATCCAGCTCTAGACTCAAGGTTTGTAGAGGGAGCTGGAGCAGGGTGGATTCGTGGACTGAGCGGTTGGCACTGAAAAGGGATTGGAAGTTTTCTGACCATCGATTGAGGATGGAGATCTTGTCGCTGTGGAGCACTTTGCCATCTGAGCTGCGCAGAGGGCTTTGGACTTGGGGTGAGGGGCCGTCCACCGCCTTTAGTGTCTCATTAAAAACCCCTGAAGTCGCCAATGTCGGCGCTAAGCTGTGTTCATTTGGCAAGGCTAGTCCACCACTCATTTTGGATCTCCCGGAGTTTGCGCTGAAGAGGGCTGCATGTGAGATGGAAGGCTCGTTTTTTCTCTGGCCAGGAAGGCTTTGCAAGGTGAGCCTGGTGGGCAGATCGCTTCTTTGCCAGAAGCTCTGGATTTCCTGGTTGTTTTCGTCAAACCAGTCCTTGTTTTTCCTGGAGGAGAAGCCCAGTACCTCTTCAGTGGATTGAAGTATGGCCGTTTTCAGCTGATCCCAGAGGGTTTCAGGAGACGTGTCCGTGAGGCAGTTTGCATCCTCGAGCTTTGCTTGGAGGTTTGCCTGGAAGTTTCCTCTCACTACATCTGACTGCAAGTTTCCAACATTGAACCTCTTTCTGGGGGCTCCACTGTTCTTGAACTTTGGCTTGGAGTGAAGGTTGAGCTTGCAGCGAACAATGTGGCATTCCGCACTGGGCATAACCCTGGTGTGGAGCACATCTCGTTTGTCTCTTCCTCGCACCAGAACATAGTCCAGGAGGTGCCAGTGTTTGGATTGGGGATGCATCCAGGTAGTCTTCAGGCTGTCTCTCTGCTGGAAAAGGGTGTTAGTAATGACAAGCCGCTGTTCTGCGCAGAGTTCCATCAGGAGGCACCCGTTGTCATTGCACTTGCCGACACCATGCTTGCCAACGATTCCTGGCCAGGTTTCTGAGTCTTTGCCGAACCGAGTGTTGAAGTCGCCAAGGATGACAACCTTGTCAGCTGTAGGGGTGCGTTGGATGAGGTTGCGCAGATCAGTGTAGAACTTGTCCTTTTCTGCTGGTTCTGCCTGAAGGGTTGGAGCATAGACACTGATGAGGGTGATGCATCGCTTGTTTTGAAGGGGGAGTCGCATGGACATGATACGGTCAGAGTGGCCTGTCGGGAAGTTTTCGAGTTTGGAGGCAATGAAGTTCTTGACCATGAAGCCAACACCAGATAGGCGTTGTTCAGCCTGAGGCTTGCCAGACCAGTAGAGTGTGTAGCCCGCACTGTGTTCTTGGAGGCTGCCTACATCTGCAAGGACTTCGCTTAGAGTGGCTATGTCGATGTCGAGTCTGAGGAGTTCATGTGCGATGAGGGCAGATCGATGTTGAGGTCAGTGGCTGTCAGCCTTGTCTAGCATGGTTCTGATGTTCCAGCATGCTAGCTTGAGTTTGTGTGCATCTTTTGAGGGGGAGGACGTGGACCTGTCCTCGGGCCTGCGCAAAGGAACTTTTAGGTGGAGTGCAATGTGCGCAGTACTGGCCCCACCCTTTATACCCATGGTTCGTGTGCCGTGGCCAAGCAAGCTGGGATGTGGCAGCGAGGTCCTTGGGTCGTAGGTTTTATATCGGAGTGACCTTCTCCTATGCAGGTTGCTTAACCGGGCTGAAAAGGCCTGCCTCCCCTTTTAGGTTGAACCATTTCTGGAGATCTACGACTGCTGTCCATAGTTATGGAGTGGTGTGCCCTGGAATCGGCCTGCGTGCGTTTACTCCTGCCGCGGCCGAGTAAAGGGGATGCAGCATTGGTTGAGGATCAGAAAGAAAAGTTCTAGTAAAAATTTTTAAGACTGGAGAGAACTCTGCAATGGAGTTCACAGTTGCCACTGGATGAAAGGCTGTGAAGTCCTTGTTAGTTGAAACAATTTAGGCCAGAAAAACTTAAATGTTAATAGTGATGTAATTAGTTAAAAAAAGGTCTGCCGCCGCCGGAGGCCCGAGGTTCTGCTGCCGCCGCCGGAGGCCAGAGGTCCTGCTGCCGCCGCCAGAGGCCCATGGTCCTGCTGCCGCCCGGGGGGCCTGAGGTCCTGTTGCTGCCGCCGCAGGAGGCCGGAGGACCCGTTGCCGCCCGGAGGGGGCCCCGAGGTCCTGCCTGAGTCCACCTGAGGTAACAGCTGCATCGCGGGGAGAGACAGCCAGCCAAGACCGGGCCTCCCCACACCGCTGCCTGAGCACCGAACACAGGCCGCCGTCGCCAGGCAAACCACGGCAGCCCGCACAGCCCGACCGTTGGCAGTCCAGCCCCAGGCCGGGAGCGGTAAATGAGAACTGTTTAGTGTATTTCAGAGTTTAATATACACCTCAAAAACCAATAGTCTAAACTCTAACAAATTAATTTTATAAAGACTATCTAACTGATTATCAATCTGGACACCTAAATATTTTATTCCTCCTTCAGGCCATTTAAATTTTGTATTTTGTCGACATTGAATATAGTCACCAGATGTCGAGGGCATTATTTCACTTTTATCCCAATTCACTTTATAACCTGATGCTCTACCATATTGCTCTAATTGTATCTGTAATTTACTTAATGACCTTTCAGGATCAGTCAGATATACAATTACATCATCTGCAAATAAACTTGTTCATTGGTACCTATCTTAATACCATTAAAATGTTTGGATCTGTTCTAATTAATTCTGCCAATGGTTCAATTCCCAATACAAAAAGAGTGGGTGATGATGGACAGCCTTGCCTGGTTGATCTGGTCAATTGAATATAATCAGACATAAACACCATTTGTCACAACCATTGCTCTCAGAATTTTCTATAATGCTTTTGTCCAACTTATAAACATTTGACCCAATCCAAATTTAGCGAGTGTTTTAAAAAGAAATTCCCACTCCACTCTATCAAAAGCTTTCTCTTCATCTAATGCTACTGCAACAGTTGCATTACCTTTCTTTTGAACTAAATGAATCAGGCTAATCAACTGAGTCACATTATCCGCCAATTTTCTTAATTTTTAATAAATCCCGTTTGATCCTTATTCATCAATTTGGGTAAAATTCCAACCTATTGGCCAACAATTTGGCTAATATTTTATAATCTACACTTAATAAAGATATTGGACTACAGGATGATGGCATTAATGGATCTTTACCTTTTTTTAGGAATAGTTGTTTTGAAAGAATTGAGTAAATATCCTGTCTGGTCCAACTGTAACAGAACTTTCATAAATACTGGAATCAAAACATCTTTAAATTCTTGATAAAATTCAGACATATACCTATCTTTACCAGGAGATTTGTTATTTTGCAATGAGGATATAACTCTCGCAACTTCAGCAATCGAAAAAGAAGTGCCGAAAATTTTCTGCTCCTCTACACTTAATCTTGGTAAATATAACTTGATCTAAAAATTGTTCAATTTACCCTCTTTCTGTACCAACTCTGATTTAAATAATTTCATTATCAAGAAGGGGTTGGAGGAGTGGACACTTGAATGGTGATGGATGTAATTTGGGAATTGAAACATCTGGAGGTTTTTGTTATTGAAATGTAAATGAGTTCAATATACTCAGAGGAGCCGGAGATATGGAGACTGGCTTCTACTGAATTACAGACACTGCTGCGAATTTAGTCGCAACCCGAATAATGGAGAGAGGTAACATTGTCAGGAGACTGCACAACAGTGCTTGAGGGGGGAATTCTTTCTTTTTTCTTTCTTTTCTTTTTTTCCTTTGTACAATCTAGTAAAAACTTTCTAACTGGATTTAAGGATTATTTTACAGTTGTAGAATTGATGAGGTTTTGGGGAGTGACTAGAAGTAATTGTAAATTGGGGACATATGTGAGAATTATTAAAATGGCATAATGCTTAGTGAATTAAAATGTATTAGTTTTAATGTGAATGGACTTCAGAACCCTATTAAAAGAAAAAGACGTAACATATTAAGAAATTGAGAGTAGATATTGCTTTTTTACAAGAGATGCATTTAATTGAAAAAGAACATTAGACGTTAAAGAGAGATTGGGTAGGTAGAGTAGAAGCATCACATTTTAATTCAAAATCTGGAGAAGTTGCAATATTGATAAATAAGAATCTTCCTATTACAATTATATAATATCACTTTAGACCCATTTGGCAGATTTGTGATAATTAAATGCCAGATCTTTTCAGAACAATGGACATTGATGAATATCTATGCACTGAATCTGGATGATAGTAAATTTATACAGGAAAGTTTTTACATTTGGAGGAAGCGAGTGGAAATATTCTAGTGGGTGGTGATTTTAACTTTTGTTTGGATCCTTCAATGGACAGGTTGGCAAGAACTGTAGTGAAATCAAAGGAAGCAAAGATGACTAAATTTAATTCCAAAACTTAATTTGGTCGATATCTGGAGAAAGATATATCCTAGAGAGAGAGAGAGAGAGAGAGAGAGAGAGAGAGAGAGACTATTCATTTTATTCTAATCATCATGACTCATATTCTAGAATCAACATATTCTTGATATCAGCAAAACTTCAAGGTAGGGTACAACAGGTTCAATATGAAGTCAGACTTGTCTCTGATCATTCCCCCACTATATTTAACATTATGCCCTGAAAATATGTGAGATATGACTTTTAGATGGAGATTTAATAATGCTATTGAAGAGAGAAGAGTTCATTCTGTCAGTTTATTAGAGATCAGATAAAACAATTTTTGGCCATTATTGGAGATTCAATGGATAATAATTTTGTGCTCTGGGATGCTATGAAAGCTTATATACATGGTCAAATAATAAGTTTCTCTTCTAAGGTTAAAAAGGAATATATGGCTCAAGTTAATACTTTAGAGAGGGAATCATTGAACTTAGAGAAGGAACTGCAAAGACAGTCATCAGAGGACAGGAAAAGAATTTTGTTGAATAAAAATTTACAGTATAATACTTTGCAATCTTAGAGAAGAGAGAAAATAATTTTGCGTAATAAGCAGAGATATTGTGAATTGGGAGAAGGGCACAAAATTTTGGCAAGGGCAACTGAAACCAGAGCAGGAATGTAGAGTTATTACTGCTACCCAAATGGCAAAAGATTGTGTATCATATAAACCACAAGATATAAATAATTCATTTAAACAATTTTATACAAAATTATATAAATGTGCAGTGTTTCAGAAGAAATTTAAATATCCCTGCCATTAGTTATAACAACAAAACCATTTTCTGTAAGCCCAGCGGACATGTGTCAATGTAGCTACAAGGCTAAAACTCGAGGCTCATTTACTTTTTGAACCTTCTACTGCGCTCTGATCAGAGCTGTCGTTATAACCCAATGACAATGACGCTTCAAATCATGTGGTTTAACGATAAAATCAACATAATTTTTAACGTAGTTCTTTAACATTTTTATTTTGAATTCTGTTATTTTCTTACTGAATTTTCACTTTAACCCCTTGAATCTATGTAAATGTAAATACATCGCTGCTGTGCGTATGATATTGTAATTTAAAGGTGTAATTTTAATTTTATCTCACTACTATTTGCCATTATATTCAGTGATATTCGGGAATTACAATTTACGAGTAATATTTAGTTAAAAACAAACATTACTAAGGATTCTGTCAGTGTTCCCGGATATTTTCAACCTCTTATTGTGGTAGGCAGAGGTTCCCACCACCTACCAAAGGGCATCAATCATCCCAGTTCCCAAGAAAAGTAGTGTTGGCTACCTCAATGACTACCATCCAGTAGCACTAACTTCTACTGTGATGAAATGCATCGAAAGGTTGGTCATGGCCAGAAAAAGTAAAGATCTGGAGTGCAATTCGCCTGTCATCACAATTGCTCCACGGCAGATGCAAAATCGCTGGCTCTCTGCTCAGCTCTGGATCATCTAGAAAACAGCAATTCATACATACGGCTGCTCTTCATCAACTACAGCTCGGCCCTCAATACTGTTATTCCCTCAGTGCTGGTCAAGAAGCTACAAACTCTAGACTCTGTACCCCACTCTGCAACTGGATCCTTGACTTTCTCATCAGAAGACCACAGTCAGTACAAATTGGAAACAACATCTCCTCCTCACTGATCATCGACACAGGTGCACCCCAAGGATGTGTGCTTAGCCCATTGCGCTCTACACAGTGTGGTCAGGCACAATGCTCATGTCATCTACAAGTTTGCCAGTGACACCACAATTGTTGGCTGAATCATAAATGACAATGAGGAAGTGGACAAGAGGGAGATAGATCAGCTTGTTGAATGATGTAACAACAAAAACCTTGTGCTCAATATCAGCAAAACCAAGGAGATGACTGTGGACTTCAGGAGGAAGTCAGGGGAACACGACCCAGTCCTCATCGAAGGCTCAGCAGTGGAGAGGGTCATTAGCTTCAAATTCCTGAGTGGCAACATCTCCAAGGATCTGTCCTGAAGCCTCCATGTTGATGCAATCACAAAAAAGTCTCACCAGCGGCTGTAATTTGTGAGGTGTCTGAGGAGATTCGGTACATCCCCGAAGACTATCATAAACTTCTACAGGTGGACCGTGGAGAGCGTTCTGGCTGGTTGCATCACTGCCTGATATGGAGGTGCCAACTCTCAGGACAAGAATAAACTCCAGAGGGTTGTTAACTCGGCCTGCAACATTACAGACACCAGACTTCACTGCATCGAAGACATCTACATGAGGCGGTGTCTTGGAAAAGCAGCCTCTATCCTCAAAGATGCCACCACCCAGGCCAGGCCCTCTTCACTTTGCTACTGTCAGGAAAAAGGTACAAGAGCTTCTTCCCCGCTGCCATCAGATTCCTGAATGATCAATGAACCAAAGACACGGCCTGACTATTTGTTCACTGTTAGTATTATTATTTATTTATTGTAATGTCTTAAGATGATTATAATATGAACGTTTGCACAATGACGCTGATGCACAACACCAAATGTCATGACAATAATTTCTAATTCTGTAAGGTCTGGTGTGGGAGGAGGTCCATGGGGTGGGAGCAGTGGTGGTGGCAACACCATGAGTTACCACACTGGGTGACACCAACCCTAGTCCCGCCACTGCATAAAGTTGTAAATAACACCGAATATTGATAATTCATCAAAACATAATCTTCAAGGTACAGCATTCTGTATTCTATTGTTTTCCAACAAAGTAAAGCACAAGTGTTTGGAAATAGATAAAGAAATTGCAGTTGTCCTTTGTAAATACAGTATTGATTGTGATTAATGGAGTTTATACAGAGCCTCTGAATAAAGTGTATTTGTTGATTCCATATATTAACCTCAATATTGATCTTTCTGTTGGTCTTTCTCTTACAAAAGGCATATACGTCCAACATCTCCGAGGATCTGTCCTGGAGTAGTGTGGAGTAGCAGTGCCAGACCGGCTGCCGCTGGTGCAGATACAAGGGAATGGAGAGACAGCTCTCCCCTGTGGGGTCCTTCCATCCAGTCCTGCTCTGTACAGGCTTTAAATTGCCTGTTAAAGGACGGTGCTCTGTTTAAAATCCTGTGACCGCGTGGTCTGGGCCATAGCCGGCAGCACCTGTGTACAGAAGCAGCCACAAGGGGTTGCATATTCTGGGGGAGATGCAGATCGGCATAGGGCACCGGTGACAGGGAGAACACCTCCCATTGAGAGGGAGGAGATGACCCTATGGGCAGTAGCCATGGCATCGGACCAGAGAGGGGCTCTGCAGCTGAAGGACGCACACACGCAGACGGAGAGCTGTTGGCGACTTGTGGATGGGGAACCCACACAGGCTGCAGGCTGCCGGAGACTGGAGATCAAAGGACTCACACCAGGCCAGGGGCTGCTGGAGACTGGAGATCGAAGGACTCACACCAGGCCGGGGGCTGCTGGAGACTGGAGATCAAAGGACTCACACCAGGCCAGGGGCTGCCGGATACTGGAGATTGAAGGACTCACACCAGGCCGGCGGCTGCTGGAGACTGGAGATCAAAGGACTCACACCAGGCCAGGGGCTGCTGGATACTGGAGATTGAAGGACTCACACTAGGCCGCAGGCTGCCAGAGACTAGAGATGGAAGGACTCACACCAGGCCGTAGGCTGCTGGAGTCTGGAGATCGAAGGACTCACACCAGGCTGGGGGCCGCTGGAGACTGGAGACCAAAGGACTCACACCAGGTTTGGGGCTGCTGGAGACTGGCTCATGAGGACCAGGATTCTAGAGGTGCTGAGGGCCCTGAGCACTGAAGGCTTCCTCATTATGTTGGAGGTTAGGATCTGGGTTGCAGATGGTTTGAACTTAACTGGAGTCTGTGCAGCTGCAGAAGTTGTGGGAGTGCTGGAGGCAAAGCCACGGACACTCTGTTTTGCTTCTCTTTCTCTAAGGGGGACCTGACAGTGCTAATAGTAAATCATTACAGCAGACTACAGGCAGTTTGTGTAATATTACATTTCTGTTTTATTACAATACAATAAATTGAACCAGTGCTCCCCCTACATACGATGCTCCCACTTATGATTTTTCGAAGTTATGATGGTTCGAATCCATACTTTCAAATTCAAATTCCGGTCTGTCCCCGCACTTGTGATATGCATTTCGCTACTCTCTCACGATGCTGGGTGGTGGCAGCATCTCACGAGGGTATTGTACAGCAGGCTCTCTCGCGATGCTGACTCAACCACGTTCGCAGTCGCTGTAACGGTCACGCGAACAAGTGAAACTGACGACCCTGTTGCTTTGACATCTTCACTGTCCAGCAATTAATTTTAGTTCAATGCTTCAAACATTCTTCAGGCCCAGTGTGCTTTCAGCTGTGTATGTTAATGGATTTTTTTCAGTGTGGAAAAAGGTATTTAAAATTTAATTATAAAAAATGGTAGGTGTAGTATTCTTTTTCGACTTACGATGGGTTTGCTGGTACGTAACCCCATCATAAGTTGAAAAGAACCTGTGCCTGATACTGATAATGCATATTGACCAATAAATAAAGCAGAAAATATTGGATAAAAATTGACTGTTTTTCTATCTCGACACATGCTCCCCGTCCACCTGAGTATTTCCAGAATTTTCTATTTAGGTTCTCAGTATACAATAAAACCCCCAGTATCTGGCACCCATGGGTACATGCCGGATAAGTGAATGTTCCAGTTGCTTAAGATTGCGTGTTGTGTGATTGGCAAACTAACCACTAAGGGGGCGCCAATTTAAAACTTTCGTAATTTTTTTAACCTATTTATTTTCCACAATATTTTTTTCCCGGTTGCTTGAATTCCAGATAATCGAGGTTTTACTTCCTTTTCATTACTTTAGTATCAGCCACTATTGTTTTAAATTTAAATCTAGATATACACTTACAGCACGGTAACCAGCCCTTTCAGCCCACAAGCCCGAGCTGCCCCATTACACCTAATTCGCCAGCATGTTTTGGAAGGTGGGAGGAAATCCCATGCAGACACAGGGAGAATGTACAAATTCCTTACAGACAGCGCTGGAACCCAGGTGACTGGTGCTGTAACTGCTGCTAACCGGTATGCTGACCATTCCGCCCTTGCTGTTATTGACAACATTACTTCCTTTGACTGCCTTCAAGTTCTCTCCAAGCCTCCATCCTGACATGAGATAAAGTTACTGTTTTTTTCATTGATACAGACCCTAAAGGAAAAACTACTGAGTGTAGTGGACTGGCAATTCACTACTGGTGCGATGTTCTAAGAACTGGCTCCTCCCCCATCTCTACCCCCACATATCCTGATATAAATCCTGGATTCCCACCAAAACTCCAGTTCAGTGCCAAACAGTCTCTTGCATGCCCCTAATGTTTGAGCCTACACCACCATCCCTCGTGTGCAGTTAGGTTGAGTAGGCTTAAACCTAGGGTCCCAGAAGGGAGGGTGGGGCCGGCAAGAGCAGGGGCTTCAGGCTCCCGGAAGAAGCATTTGAAGACCCCTAATACGTTATTTAATGTAACTTAACGTCGCTTTATTTTATTCGACAAAAGGTGGAGCAGGGGGAGCCTTACTAAAGCTCAGCTGAGGAGCCCGGGTAATTGTTAATCTGCCACTGGTGCCAAAGGCAATCCAGGCATCCACTGCTCTCTGTGTAAAAAATTTACCCCTGCTGTCTCCCCTAAACATTCCTCCCTTCATGTTGTGCAGATGCTATTTCTCCCCTGGGAAAAAGGTGCTGGCTGTCTACCTTATTCGAATCTGAGAGATCTCGATTAAGTCATCTCTCGTCCTTCTTCGTTCTAGAGAGAAAAGTCCTAGCTCTGTTATCCTACCTTTGTGTCATCTGCAAACTGACTGACCAATCCTTCCATTCCTTCATTTAGGCCATTTATGAGAATCATAAACAGTGGGACTCCCAAAACAGATCCCTGTGGTACTCCACTCGTCACTGACATCCAGGGAGAACACTTCCTGTCCACTGCTACTCTCTGGTTTCGGAAAGCCAATTCGGAATCCACTCAGCCAAGATTCCATGGATCACATGCCTCATGACTTTCCAACTGGGGGACTTTAGCAAATTCCTTACTAAAATCCATATGCACCACATCTACTGCCCTACCTCCATCTATTTAGTTTGTAACCTCTTTAAAAAAACTCAATCAGGCCCACAAACCACGACCTTCCCCTCACAAAGCCATGCTGACCATCCCTAAAAAGATTGTGCTTCTCTATATGCTCATAAATCCTGTGTAGTGCACGTTGAAAGAACCAAAGACTTGTCAATCCAAACCAAGGCTTTTATTAACTGAAAGACTGGAGCATATCACAAGTAGGTCAACCAGTCCAGAATGACCTAGTCTGGCTAGGAGCAATCCTTTAAGACCTGCCAGTAGGTGTGGCTACACTCTCAGCCAATCACAGTCATCCTACACGACCATCTGTACAATACACATTGGTGATAGAATCTGTTCTATCACATCCTTTCCTAAAGAATCTTCTCCAATACTTTGCACACCAGTGACATAAGACTTGCTGGTCTATAATTTTCAGGATACTCCCTATTACTTTTTTGAAATAAGGACACCAAAAATGTCCAAACATACAATATATTCAATGTTACGATGGTTCTGTCCTCAGATTTTTCAGCCCAATCTAGTTTTTTGAGCAAAATCTCATGCTATTTCAGCAAATCTCATGGTTTTTTTTTTGCCCGATTTCAATTTACGATAATTTCAACTTAAGATGGGAGTTCCAGGACCAAACCCCATTGTAGGTGGCGGTCTACTTGTACGTTTGCCATTCTCCAGTCCTCTGACCAATGCCCCAGTAATCTATTCCCTCCTTTCCCACAGCAACCTGCAGTATATCTCATCTGGCCCCAGTATGATATCTCGTCTGGCCCTCGAGATAGGAAAAAAAAGACTGTATTTCCCCCATGGTTTCCATTCAGAAGAAATTGCTCATAACAGAGGTCACCAGGATGTCTCTTTGTCCTGCTCTGCTTCTGGGTATTTCCCAGAATTGAACAGTCACAAGCCCTAGCCAATCCCCAGTGCATCTCCCCAACACTCATTCCACTGGAGAACAACCTGATCCATGCAGAGGATTGGCTGACCTTTGTACGTGATAATAAGAACACAGCAACTATGCGAGTCCTCCAGCAGTTCTGTGATTTTTTTTCTACAATCACAGCATCTGCAGACTTCCCTGCTTCTCGACAAATATTATAAACTGATCTCCAGGCTGGAAGAGAAAACCGTTCGATTTTTTTCTGCGGAAGATTAGATTCTTTTAAATCTCCAGGTTCTGGAAATCTGAAATGAAGAAAGAAAATGGGCAAAGGTCAGGTAACTGAATTCAACCTGCAAATTAACTCTCTTTTCCACCAATGCCTGACCTGCAGTGAATTTGTTATTTTTGAAAAATCTGCAAGACAAAAAAAATTAAAACAAAATTTATTGCCAAATGATACATTTTCAAGAAAACAAGCTAATAATAAATACCTTCAGGAAATTCTGTCTCCTTTTTTATGTATTTACAAACCTTCCCACCTCGGGTGCAGTAAGACACAAAAGTCTGCAGACACCGAAGTTGAAGGCTGGAGAAACTCAGCAGGTCAAACAGTGTCCTTTATGTGGCAAAGATAAAGATACATAATCTTCATACATCTTGAATGAAGCCTACATAAATGACCACTAGATAGCAGACATGACATGAAAGAGCTGACAATGCCCAACTTGTAAGGATTTCAGATTTATTGTCAGAGCACATATATAACATCGAGATTCTTATTTCCTGCGGGCACAGCAGAATTACCACTAATTGGTAGTGCAGAAATAAATTGTACACAGTGTAAACATGTAAACAAATTAAAGAACTGTAAACAGATAACGAATGTAAATCAATTGATTGTAATGCAGAGAGAATCTATAAAGTGCACAAGTAAGAATCCATAAATGAGTCCCTGATTAAGTTTGTCGATGAGGGGTCTGATGGTGGAGAGGGAGCAGCTGTTCCTGAACCTGATGGTGCGAGTCTTGTAGCCCCGATCCTCTTTCCTGATGGCAGGAACGAGAACAGAGTGTGTGCAGGGCACGGTGGGCCTTTGCTCTCTGACGGCAGCGTTCCCCTGTAGCTGTTCTCAATGATGGGGGAGGGTGTTACCTGTGATGTCCCGGGCTGTGTCCACTAACTTTCTGCTCAGGGATATTGGTGTCCCCATACCAGACCGTGAAGCAGCCAGTCAGCATACACTTCACCACGCCTCTGTAGAAATTTGCCAGGGTTCCTGGTATCGTACCAAACCTCCACAAACTCCTGGAAGGAGGACCAAAGAGAGCATCTATGGTTCAAAGTGATGTTAAAGGTATTTCCTGTGACTTACAGGCCTTGTGTACAAATACAGGACATAGCTTCAGAATTCCAGTGCCACTGAATTCTGCACTGAATGTTGCATTACATTGAAAATCAAAATAACTACAGATGCTGGAAATTTAACTGAATTTAGAGATACAGCACAGACCAAAAGGCCAAATACACCCATGTGACCAATTAACTGACTAAACCCTTACACCTTTGGAAGGAAACTGGAACACATGGAGAAAATGCAAGCGGAGAACATGCAAACTCGTTCTAGACAGCACCAGATTTGAACCCAGGTCGCTGGCACTCACAACATTGCCTCACAGCAAATCAATAATGGGAAATTAATGCACCCATTCTAAGAAGACCATACACTTGTAATAAGTATAAAATCATTCAATAAATTAATTTCTGTGGATGGGAATAATTGTGTTCATTTCACACTGTACAATCCCCTGTCGAAGGTCAGTGCGGAAAAGCATGGGCCCTAAAGCTCCCAGGTCTCCTTTTAAATGCTGGTTCAGCTCTTTGTGAAGCAAATCAATAGTTCATCCTGATTTCTCGCTGATTTAAAGAGGTTTCGATCCGAGCAGAAAGCTGGTCAGCCATAAATCAGATCTGACACCGGCATTTTCTGGCTAGTCGCATGCTAGCTCTTCGGCTTCCTCTGTGGATTTTATCCTTCAGCAGGCAATGAAAGATCCTAATTTTATAAGCGAATTTCAAGGAATAAACCTGTAACACTTGTAAATCGCTAACATAGCCTGTTCAGTATGGAATCTTTTGCGAAGTAACCTCTGGAGTTTCCAATCTCCTACTGCCTGGACCAGCCATTCTCAACCTTTTTTCGGCTACAATTTCGCCCCCCCACCCCCCCCCCCCACCAAGATTCTATTTAAAGTTAATGGGCCGCCTTCCCTGTGAAGCAGTCATGTTTTGGTTTCTTCCCTACTTCTACTGAATACAGGTCTCCCTCTACTATCTGAAAGTAGAGCGTTCTTCTGAACCATTTTGTAAGCCGAAATGGCGTAAAGCGAAGAAGCGATTACCATTAATTTATATGGGGATATTTTTTGAGCACTCTTGGACCCAAAAAAATAACCCACCAAATCATTGAAATTATATGGTTTATTGTATGTACTGGCCAGTACAGGCACGGGCTGGCCCGCCCTCCTGATGACATCCTCTCCTAGACTCCTCCCTGGACTCCTCCCCTGTGACCCAGGCCATAAAGGTCAGGATCCCTCTTCCTCTCCTCATTTTCCCCTAGCTTGGACCCGGGCCAGCAAGTCTTGTGTGTAATAAAGCCTATCGTTCCCCCAGTCTTTGTCTTTAATTGGGGAAACTGGTCGTGCCCAACAATCATACCAGATCAAACCTAAAATTACATGAGCATATACTAGAAGCAGGAATGATATGATAAACACAGAGCCTTTATATATAGATATAAAGTAGAATTCATGTATGTACAGTGTAGTTTCACTTACTAGAATCGGGAAGATAGCAAGCAGACTAGAAAGCTGGTGGTGGTGATGTTCGGCTGAGTCGTTGGGGGTTGGGGTGGTGGGAGGTACAGGAGACTGGGGTCTAGGAGAGAGAGCAAGAGGGTCATCTACTGTATTAACATCTTAATGTCGTCTGAATCCATCAGAGCAGGCAGGTCACTAATGTCTACACCTTCTGCTATGCCTGCCTGCCTCGATGCTGAAAGTCTGAATGTGGTTCCCGGGGAAGGAGCTTGGCGGCGCCACTCTCGCTGCTCGCACCACCTCTGTAAGGGCTCGCTGCAAAACCAACGCTGAACACTATTTTCGCATTTAGTCTTTTTTTGCAAAAAGCGAAAATCCTTTCTGGATTTCTTTTGTTTCGCGAAAACAGGTACTAGGATAATTTCGAAAAACTGGGGTTACCTGTACATGAAAAATATTCATGTTATGTGAGGTGAAAAGAAAACAAGGCTTTTACTTAAATGTGCTGTGGTCCCCAGGGGCCCACGTTGAGAATGACTGGTGCACGAACGCATGCAGATGAATTAGTAGTGAGAGAAGGCCACATAGTCCCTCAAGCTCTTGTTTCTTCCATTTTTAATTGAAAACAGATTTCAGTAAAATCCCTGTTATCAGAATTGAAAATAAATAAGTTTAAAAAAATACGAAAGTTTAAAATTGCACCCCACTGTTAGTTCTCCAATCAAGCAACACACAATCTCAAGCAACTGGAAAATTCACTTATCCGGCATCTACCAATCCCCATAGCTACCAGATTCAATTCCCATCTCCCCCCAACATGTTGCTTATCAAGAGCCGATCCACCTCCACCTTAATAATCCTTACCACCCATCAAGGAAGAGAAAATATTTTGCCTCATCTATTAAAAGGGAGCCCTCTATTTTAAACAGTTCCAGATTCTTCCAGAATACTTTCCAAAACCTTTTAAATAACTTGGGTTTGTGTGTTTCTATTGTAACCCCTCATTTTATGACCCCCTGTGAATATATCTAGATTGCCCAACATTTCCTCGTAAGTACAACTTTCCATTCAAAATACAGTAAAACCCCTGGTATCCGGAATCCAAGCCTCAAACAACTGGCAAAAATATTGAGGAAAATAACTTAAAAAAATTTAAATAAATAAGAATAAAATAATAGGTAAGAAAAACACCCAAGTTTAAAATTATAAAAGTAAATGTTCTCTGAAGTAACACATAAACCTTTGGTGAACACGGGAGCAAATATTCAGCCAGCGGAGAGCCTTGGTCAGGCTTTGCTCATAGCAGCTGTTTGAATAAAGTTGTGTGACATTGCTCAGGATGAAGAGCTGATTGATGCCGCTTGCCATTGGGGTGACTCTCTTAAAACGTATCCTTATCCCTGCTTAGTAAGGGTCAGAGACTTTATCTATAAGTTTTAGTGGGGGAGGATGAATTATCTATAATGTTATTGTTTGTCTTTTGGGCAGCTCCGTGGAGGGGGAGGAACCTGCAGATGCAGCGACAGTTAAATATTTTCAAAGAATGTGACTGAAAATAAAGTAAAATGTTTTAAGGTTTATATATTCATGCAGGTGAAGTTTGTTCAGTGTAAGTACAGTAAAGTAATTTTGTCTTTTAAACTGTTTATTCTTAATGCAGGTGTATTAGTTAGTCATTGTAAGGATAAGTCTCAAGCAACCAGAAAATACACTTATCCGGCATCTACCAATGCCCCATAGGTGCCAGATATCAGGGGTTTTACCCTATCTATCCAGAAACCTCTATTAACTACTTTCAATGCATTAATATCCTTCCTTACATAAGGAGACCAATGTTGTACACAAGTCTCCAGTCATGGTCTTGCCTAAGTACATATGCAGGACAAGTATTCATACATACAGATAAATAAATAAATATTGCTTTTGTGAATATGAGAGTCTCGGATGGTCAGTATGAGCAGTTCCTTGGGTCGTTCAGCGTTCTCACTGCCCGTGGGAAGAAGTTGTTCCTCAGCCTGGTGGTGCTGGCTCTGGTACTCCTGTATCTCTTCCCTGATGGGAGCAGCCGTAAGATGTTGTGTGCGGAGGATGGAACAGATCCTCAATGATTTTGCATGTCCTATTCAGGTATCCTGGTGGATCATGTTGATGGAGACTCCAGTGATCCTCTCTGATCAATGGAGGGGGAGGGAGACCCCAGTGATCCTCTCCACCTCAAGTCATGGAGCAACTTCAAGGACAGTGAAAACCTATCGCAAGGTGAGCTAATCTTTTATTCTCTAAATATTCCCAAACAGCAGCCAGATCAAAAAAAAGGAAACCTCTGTCAGATATTGATTTGGATTAAAAACCTGTCAATATTAACTGAGGTATTGAATAAATGGTTGGCGTAGTGGTTAGTGCAACACTGTTACAGTGCTAGCAACCAGATTCGGATCCCGCACTGTCCTTAAGGAGTTTGCATGTTCTCCCCGTGTCTGCGTGAGTTTTCTCCGCAGACTCCCAGTTTCCTCCCCATCCTTCAAAGCTGTACCTGAGGTCATAGGCCAATTGGGTGCATGGGTGCAGGGCTGGCGCCGTGGGGGCACATTCGTGGGCATTGCCCTCCCAAATTAGGTATTGTGATGCCCTCTCTCCCCCCACCACAGCTGCCCCATTAGTGTCACTAGTCTCCAAGCGATATAAGCATTGCGTTCATGACGTCGGAGGGAGGGGAAAAGTGTGATGGCGGCACCTTACAGAGGAAGTTCATGGTACCACCCTCCCACCCCTCCACGAGCGAGTTTTCGAGCGTCAGATTGTCCCCTGCACCCCCCCCCAATTAGACTTGCTCTGAGTGGGCGGCAAGAGCTCGTGGGGCGAAATGGCTGTATGTCTTTAAAAAAAAGATCATCCTGACTTCAACCTGCAGCAAAGGCAGGGAAGGCTAAGCATGCTTGGTTAATGTAGGTCACCTTGGTATTTATTAGCTCTTTTCCACCACACACCTACATATGTAGCCTTCCAGAATGTTATATAAAATATTCACTGCTGAATATCTGCTGGGCTATGGCTAAATTGAAAGCTTAGAAGCTGATTCAGGTGAAGATCTGCACTAGTTCTGATGCAGTTCAGGTCAACACAGCAATCTATTATTCCCAATGGGATAGATGTCATGAATGTTGGCTGTAATGCATTGCACTTCCTGTTTTATTGTTAAGATGCAGCTTCTCTTGTGATATTGTCACTGATTAATTAAGGCTCTAGGATTCAGTTAAATGTGCCTGTTGAAAGCAAATTAATCCGGATGCTTCCTAATGCAGTTAAGATTTTCCAGTGTGGAATGGGTTGTCCTCTCTCTTTCCTGTGACTAATTTCACTGCGATCTCTGTGTGGATGTGGATGAGCCAGCCATTTAGAAAGAGCTACCCAATTATTCTCATGTGTGCTAACTGAAGGATCACACAACCGGACAGGTTGAGTTCAGTGAGCAAAAACTGATTTATTGCAGGCTGCCTGGTTGGTCTTATACTCCCAGCCCGGACCTGGCTGAGGATGTCACCGGGGCATCACATGGGTCCCCAAGCACGGGCTTCTGAGCCTGGTGCCGCAGTCGGGAGAAAACCCCCAACGGCGCCATTTTGGCTGGCTGCCCCGCCGCATGCGTGACAAGTGGGGCCGGTTCGCCTGCCACACTCACTCATTTATGCTTCTTCCCTGTATCTTTGGAATTCCTTTTCTTTTCAAGTGTTTGTAAAAATCCCAAATCAAATGGGATATAAAACATGAAAGTCTACAGACTCTGCGGTTGAAGTAAAAAACACAACACTGGAGAAACTCAGCAGATCAAGCAGTGTCCTTTATGTAGCAAAGATAAAGATACATTGCAGTATATGCGCTACGATGAGTGTGGAAGGAAGACACACACATGAAGAGTCAAAGTCGTAGACTGATTTATTGCACTGGCAGCTCTGCTTATATGGACCGCTAGAGCTGACGTCAGGGCCCTGTGTCATCGGAGCGCCGACCTCATGTTGGCCGGCATTCCCGCCAGAGTTCCCCGACTTCCCGCTGTGCGGAGGTCACCTAGGACGACGGCTGGGGTCTCCCCCCTCTCCCCAGGTCCACGCAGTCGCCGCATTCGTCAGCCATTTTACAAGCCGGTTCATGGGCCATTGCAGCATAGCCAATATTTCGGGCTTGAGCCCTTCATCAAGGTCTGAGGTTCAAGGCTCAAGCTTATTACTGGAAATTTATCACAACTTGCCATGCAGACAATGTTCCTCATTTATCCTCTTTCTTTTTTTTTTAATTTTTTTTTATTTTTCACACCATAAATCACATTAGCCATGATATACACTTTTTCTTTTTCACACATATACAGTGACTTTTTCTCCCCCCCCCTCCCTCCTCCCAAGCCACCCCCCCACCCCTCCCTCTCATCCATTTTAGGTATACAATCTAGGTTGCATTAAACCATGCATTGCTTGCTGATGTTGTGGTTTTCTGTGAATTTTTAAATTCAAAAATGGCGCCAGAGAGTGGTGACTTTTTTTGTAGGCTTCCTGGTTAGCACTGAATCTCTGTATAAAATAAACTAAATTGGTACTTCTGCAAATCCATATTCTCTGCTGACCTTCCTATTAAGGACGCAAGTTTCCATTGAAATCCAGTTTGAGCAACTGATGATAAGCTTATACATAAATACAATGTACCGATGATCTGAAATCGTTGCTTGCTGCAGTGAGAAGAGGTTAACTAAGCTAACTATAATCATAATTTAAATGATCACAATGTGCCACAAGAAAAAGGACATAAGTAAAATGGGGACACAAATTTCTTCTTCTTTGCCTTGGCTTCGCGGACAAAGATTTATGGAGGGGTCTGCTGCAGGCTCGTTGGTGACTGACAAGTCCGATGCAAGACAGGCAGGCATGTTTGCAGCGGTTGGAAGGGAAAATTGGTTGGTTGGGGTTGGGTGTTGGGTTTTTCCTCCTTTGCCTTTTGTCAGTGAGGTGGGCTCTGCGGTCTTCTTCAAAGGAGGTTGCAGCCCGCCGAACTGTGAGGCGCCAAGATGCACAGTTTGAGGCGATATCAGCCCACTGGCGGTGGTCAATGTGGCAGGCACCAAGAGATTTCTTTAAGCAGTCCTTGTACCTTTTCTTTGGTGCACCTCTGTCTTGGTGGCCAGTGGAGAGCTCGCCATATAACATGATCTTGGGAAGGCGATGGTCCTCCATTCTGGAGACGTGACCCATCGAGCGCAGTTGGATCTTCAGCAGCATGGATTCGATGCTTGCGGACTCTGCCAGCTCGAGTACTTCGATGTTGGTGATGAAGTCACTCCAATGAATGTTGAGGATGGAGCGGAGACAGCACTGATGGAAGCGTTCTAGGAGCCGTAGGTGATGCCGGTAGAGGACCTATGATTCGGAGCCGAACAGGAGCGTGGGTATGACAACGGCTCTGTACACGCTGATCTTTGTGTGTTTCTTCAGGTGATGGTTTTTCCAGACTCTTTTGTGTAGTCTTCCAAAGGCGCTATTTCCCTTGGCGAGTCTGTTGACTATCTCTTTGTCGATCCTTGCATCAGATGAAATGGTGCAACCGAGGTAGGTAAACTGGTTGATTGATTTGAGTTCTGTGTGCCCGATGGAGATGTGGGGGGGCCGGTAGTCATGGTGGGGAGCTGGCTGATGGAGGACCTCAGTTTTCTTCAGGCTGACTTCCAGGCCAAACATTTTGGCAGTTTCCGCAAAACAGGATATCATGCGCTGGAGAGCTGGTTCTGAATGGGCAACTAAAGCGGCGTCATCTGCAAAGAGTAGTTCATGGACAAGTTGCTCTTGTGTCTTGGTGTGAGCTTGCAGGCGCCTCAGATTGAAGAGACTGCCATCTGTGTGGTACCAGATGTAAACAGCGTCTTCATTGTTGAGGTCTTTCATGGCTTGTTTCAGCATCATGCTGAAGAAGATAGTAAAGAGGGTTGGTGTGAGGACACAGCCTTGCTTCACGCCGTTGTCAATGGTATGGATGGAATCCTCCCAGAGGTCTGGAAGGCTAGCGACAAAACTCTGCAGGCCAAACTGCATGAGTTTTTCATGCTCTGCTGGGACCAAGGAAAGCTGCCTCAGGACCTTCGTGATGCCATCATCAACACCCTGTACAAAAACAAAGGCGAGAAATCAGACTGCTCAAACTACAGGGGAATCACGCTGCTCTCCATTGCAGGCAAAATCTTTGCTAGGTTTCTCCTTATAGACTACTACCTAGTGTCACCGAAAATATCCTCCCAGAATCACAGCTTTCGCGCAGAGGAACCACTGACATGATCTTTGCCCTCAGACAGCTCCAAGAAAAGTGCATGAACAAAACAAAGGACTCTACATCACCTTTGTTGACCTCACCAAAGCCTTTGACACCGTGAGCAGGAAAGGGCTTTGGCAAATACTAGAGCGCCTCAGATGCCCCCCCAAGTTCCTCAACATGGTTATCCAACTGCATGAAAACCAACAAGATCGGGTCAGATACAGAAATGGACACCAATAGCCCTGAGCATAAAGCCCTGCAAAAGGTAGTGGGCACAGTCCAGGACATCAAGGGTGAAACCCTCCCCACCATCGTGAACATCTACAGGGAACACTGCCGTTGGAGGGCAGCAGCGATCATCAAAGATCCACGTCACCCAGCACATGCTCTGTTCTCGCTGTTGCCATCAGGAAAGAGGTGTCAGTGCCACAAGACTCGCCCCACCAGGTTCAGGACCAGCTGCTCCCCCCTCCACCATCAGACTTCTCAACAATAAACAATAAGGGACTCATTTAAGGATTCTTACTTTTGTACCTTATTGATTTTTCATTCTCTGTATTGCAGTTAGTTTATTTACATTTATTACCTGTTTACGGTTCTTTATTCATTTACATGTATACACTGTGTACCGTCTTTTGCACAACCAATGAGTGGTAATTCTGCCTGGCCCACAGAAAAGGAATCTCAGGGGTTGTATGTGATGTCATGTATGTGCTCTGACAATAAATCTGATGTCTGAAATCTGAGTTTCTCCAGCATTGTGTTTTTACTGATTATTTCTCTCCATGGGAGAGATATATTTCTTTTGTTTGCCTGTTTACATCCTTATCAGAACCCCTTCCTAGTATTTTGGCCTCTATAAGGGGTTGTCGGTGCTCCTTCCGTCCCATAGCCTACAGGTCACCCCTGGACAAGGTATCGGACCTGTTTAGCCTCCCATGTGAAGCCATGGGCTGCAAATGGTGGATGGTTTTTACAAGCAGATTCTACAAAGTGGAATTTATGGTTGTAGATGAATCTGCAGATCAATGGCCAGGGTTACCCATCCAGTACGGACCCTGCGACTGATGAAGGCACCTCAGTATTTTTTTCCCCCTCGTATAATCATGAACTCAGCATTGACTACAGTCTCAGGTCAAAGATGGAGCCTTCACCGAAGGAGAACAGGGGAGGCAACAATTCGGAGGGCCAGAGATAGTGACGGGTGGAGAGACGTGACACCTGAATGCTGTGGGTCGATGAGGTGCAGTGAAGCTGCGCCGATTGCCATTGCCTCTTGGAGGTGTTCCACTGCGGGTCTGTGCGGAAGGTACCTGCACGGTGCGGATGGAAGGAGCCGCCTGCAATGAAGTTAGTTGACAGCCCATTTGGAGACTAAAACAGAAAGATAGAAGAATATGTTCAGAATTTTATTCACAGCATATTTTTTGAAAAAAACTGGGGGGGGGGGGAGAGGCTTGTAGGGCATTTAAGATACAGTTCCTCTATCCCGAGGACGGGGTGAAGCGCTTCACCGAGCTGCAAGCGGATGGGCATTGCAGAGAAGGGGGCGGGGCGGGGGAGGAGGGGCTGGGTGGGTGCGGCGCCGCCGATTGGCCCTGGCCGCTCACATGTGGGTACTAAAGGCCGGCTTTGCGGCGATGCCTTTGTTCTTTCGACGCAGAGCACCTCTCCATTGCCGCCCTCCCTCTCTCTCTCTTCCCCCCGCGAGAATGAGCTACGGTGCCGATTATTACCATGGCTCGTACCGCAAGGCGTTCGGCGACTGCCTTCGGTTGCCTGGCCGGTTGTCGGCGGGCAGCCCCTCCAGGAGCTCGGCGACCAAAGTGTCCGCGTCCCGCAGCGTCTCCCCTTTCTCTTACAGAAAGGCGGGCCGCTACATGGCTTCTTCCCCCGACTCGTTCGACTTGTCCCAGTGCACGGCAGTCAACAACGAGTTCAAGATCATCAGGACCAACGAGAAGGAACAGCTCCAGGGCTTGAACGACCGCTTCGTCACGTACATCGACAAGGTGCACCACTTGGAGCAGCAGAACAAGGTGCTGGAAGCCGAGGTGACCGTGCTGAGGCAGAAGCAAGCCGAGCCGTCCCGGCTGACCCAGGTCTACGAGCAGGAGATCCGCGACCTCCGCACCCGGCTGGAGGAGCTGAGCCACGAGAGGAGCCAGCTGCGGCTGGACTGCGAGCATCTGGCCAGCTGCCTGGACAAGCTGAAGGACAAGTACGAGCAAGAGGCGCAGCAGCGAAGGCAGGCCGAGTGCACGCTGAAGGCGTTCAGGAAAGACCTGGACGACGCGACTTTGGCCAGGCTGGAGCAGGAGAAGAAGATCGAGTCGCTCCTGGATGAGATCGCCTTCATGAAGAAGATCCACCAGGAGGACCTGGCCGATTTGCAAGCCGCACTGCAGACGTCCCAGGTAGGACCTTGAGGGAGGAGGAGGTGCGGGGGGGGGGGGGGTGGGGTGAGCCGAGGGCATTCAGGAGCTGTCCCGCACCTGAAACTTTCACCGTTTCTCGCTCCACAGATGCTGAATGTTCAGGGCTTTCGCTGATTTTCTTTCCCGCATGTTAACTTTTTGATTTCCACGTTCAGGACGGAAATGGGTAGATTTTTAGGCACTTTTGAATTTTTTTAGGCATTTTAAAATATTCCGGGATTTTTAAATATTAGACATTTAAAGACATGTCTGGACATTATAAAATATATTTTTATATTGTTTAAAAATATTTTATATGGTTTAGTATCGTTTTACATATTTTAGACATTTCGATATTTTTAGATATTGAGATGTGAAATTGACACATTTGATCTGAGGGCCGAACGGCCTTGCTCCTTCTTCCCCTCCCCCTTCCCCACCCCCCCTTCCCTTCCCTTCCCCCCACCCCCACTTCCCCTCCCCCCCTTCCCCGATAGAAACCATTGGTGTGGATCGAACGCGTCCGCTCCACTGGCCACACGATCGAGGAGGACGCAGAGAGGCAGCGCGTTCGCCGCTGCGCCCGTTTACGGACGCATGATGAATGGATCCCATCTAAGGGGGAGGGAGTTGGGGGGGGGGCGGGACACGGGGCTGCCTGAGGGGGGGCGGCTGCTCCCGGCTCACACTGGACCCTGTCGAAATTGTCCCCAAAGAGGGACGACAATTATATATTTTTACTAATTACGTCAACATTTCCCTCCCCTTTCTGGGTTCCTGCTATCAAGACAACGCCAGGTTTCTTCTGAATTGCGTTAAATATGGGGCGATTGACGTTCGACGTTTTTTTTTCTAAAAGGCGAGATTGCTCTGTGCAAATACAAATGAAGAGAATTCATGAAATGCAAATGAATTAAATGATGGTCCCAATGGATCTCCCAAAGGCCACCCATTTTAATTCCACTTACATTGCCTTGCCGATGTGTCTGGGCGTGGTCTCATGCCCTACCATTCTGAGACCACCTGCAAGTTGGAGCAACAACACCTTATCTTCTTTCTGGGCACCTTCCAACCAGATGGCATTAACATCCACTTCTGGCTTCCCCCTATCTCTATCTTCCCTCCCCCCACCCACCTTCACAGATTCAAAATCAATTCTCACCTTTCCGCTTATCATATCCAATAACACCTTTTAGATGGTCTGGACTCCTTTTCCCCTCTCCCCCCCCCCCCCCGCCAGTCTTCAGTCTTTATTCTGATGCCTTCCTGTTCTTTGTTTACTCCTTGAGGAAGTCCTCAGGCCCAAAATGTCGGCAATGTATATTTACCTCCTCTGGACTCTGCGAGACCAGCTGAATTCCTCCGGCAATTTGGTGTGCTTTAAATGATTAGCTAGGGACCGACAAGAGACAACAGATGCTGGAATTGGGGGCAGAAACAAACTGCTGGAGAAACACAGTGGTTCCAAAAGCATCAGTGGGGAGGGAAAGAATGGTCAAAGTTTGGGGGGTTCGAATTTTTCATCTCGATGAAGGGTTCTCGTCATTCTTGACCTTTGTCTTTCTCCCACTGATATTGGTGGGTCCACTGAGTTTCTCCAGCAGATTGTTCTTTTTAATGATTAATTGTTTAATGAGAAACCATAAAGATGATTTTACACACTTGAATTATGTTGCTATCTAGTTCAGGAAATATGACTCACAGTCTGAAAAGACTTGAGAGCAGATCATTCCCATTGCAATCAAATTTGATTAAATGGGGAAATCAGCAAGGCACTGCCCTCATTTTGTTTTGCAATCACTGGACAGTCTCCTTGCTATCCTTGTATTCAGCCAATAAGCCATTCACACAACACTGGAGAAATTCACCAGGTCTTACAGTGCACTTGGTATAGCAAAGATAAAGATACATGACCAACATTTCAGACTTGAGCCCTTCATCAAGGTATGAATAAACATCAGCACGTGCCTGAACAAAATGGTGGGGAGAGAGGCAAGAGGAGGGGCACTGTCCCACAGGCAGTAGGTGGATAAGGGAGGGAAGGCACACAGGGGGAGGAGGGTGGAGAGCTGCAGGAAAAAGAGGGGGAATGGGCTCGTGGAAACCGGAGGTTTATGCTGTCTGGCTGGAGTGTCCAGACAGAAAATTAAGTGTTGCTCCTCCAATTTATGGGTGGTCTTGGGGCAGGTAGGGAGGGACTGGACCAGGGGAGAACAAATTGAACTGAGATGAGATGATATCAGTTCAATGGAATAGGAGCATGTGGAAACAATGTGTTTTACCTGGATATTTGGAGGTGTATCTTGGGTAGGAGCCAGTGTGGGGATGGGAAACAAAGGTTGGAGGCTGTGGGAGGGAGATATTCACATGAGTGCTTATAATGCAAATGGGGGAGGAAATCAGTGACACTGAAGGGACCCTGAAATAAAAGCTTCTTCTGGCTCTGTCCCATAGGAGGATGATGGTTCCTTTCACTCAGTTTGTGGGGTTTGATAGGAGGATAACCCCACTCCTCTGAAAGGAACAGCATGTGTGCGAATAGATTTAGGTGAGTAGGGTCCAGACTCACCCTCTCGACATTCTGTCCCGTATCCAGCAGCCTGGTGAGGTCCAAGACAGCTGGGGGAAGTTCTTGTTGCAGTGAATGGCCAGACCAAGCTTCGATGCAAGGGATGCCCTTTCCCCGCTTCATGACACGTATTTGCTCGATGGCTGTTGATCCACAAGAGGGTTCATCCAGTATTTGACAGGTCTTGTTTTTCATCCTGCAGGGTATTTAGCCACCCTCTGCACCTCGTCGCTGACCACCTGGCCAAGCGAGAGGTAGTATTGGGTTGCATGTAACCGTAGCACTCCGGCGAGTGACCTAAATAAAAATAAAAGCCAATATTTCTGAAAATACCTAGTTGGTCAGGCAGCATTCATGGGGAGAGAATTAAAATGAATTTCAAGACTTTTCATCCAGAGTGAGCAAAGTTTAGAAAACAAATGTCTTCTAAGGAGACACTCAGTGACACTGAAGGGACTCTCTTTTTGATTCTCTCACTGTAAGGGCGACCCTAATGGTGACCTCTTTGCCTTAGGGCAGGCAAAAGGTGATTTTGTGCAATACTGCATGTTCTGTACTATTACATGACAATAAAGGAAATTTCAAAATTTGTAAATTAAATTTTTTTTTTTAATTTAGACATGCCACACAGTGACAGGTCCTTTCGGCCAACAAGCCCTTAGCCACCCAATTACACCCAATTGACCTCCAACCACAGTACATTTCTGAAGGGTGGGAGGAAACCGGAGCACCAGGAGGAAGCCCACGCAGAAATGGGGAGAACATACAAACTCAGTGGCGAATTCCAATTGCTGGTGCTATAACAGCGTTGTGCTAACCGTGACACCCTAAAATCTTGGAAATTTAAGTGCAGGGTCTTTTTTTTTGTTCAGAAAGGTAAGTGCTTGGAATGGAGTGTTAGGAGGCTTCCAGATCGGCACATGCTAGGAAAGGAATGGAGGGGTGCGTATCGTGAGGTCATCCTTTTCGTCACAGACACGTGTGCCAAGTGATCTATTCACCAGCTAGACTGGGTTCTGCTGTGAAGGTAATGCAATCCTACCTTCATCCCAAAGCTAGCTTTTCAAATGGCAGTCAGTGAAATAGAATCAGGAAGATTCTCTCACCCGGGGTTGACTAAATCAGCATAGATTGCTGGAGGATCATTTTTATCCTTTTGAATCCCACTCTTTTCCTGGGTTACTGGTACACTTGCATCGCTTCTGGGGCACCTGATGCACCAAACACTTTTTAATAAAACTCCTTGAAAATGTGATTGAAAAACCCACCTGATATATCCCAATATATACAAAAAACACAATACAGGTCAAACATTGTGCTTGAAATAGCAAGAAGATGCATAACCAACGATTCAGCCTTGATACGATGGAAACCAAAGTCCTACTGAGACCATCTGGTGGAAAGGGTTAACGGTTTAAAACTAAATGTTTAAATGGTTACCAAAGCGCAGTGGTTCTCAACCTTTTTCTTTTCACTCACAGCCCACTTTAAGGAATCCCTATGTCATCAGTGCTCTGTGATTAGTAAGGGATTGCTTAAGGTGGGATGTGAGTGGGAAGGGAAGGTTGAGAATCACTGCTCTAGACCCAGTTGTTACTGAAATATTTTGCTTGAGAAAAATTGTCATTGGCCCATTTCCTTTGGAGTTACAAAACCGAGCAGATAACGAGTCAATGAGGTATGATTAAAACAGTGGATTTCAAACTTTTTCTTTCTACCCACAGGGAATACCTAAAGAAAAAGCTTGAGAACTACTGGCTTAGCGCATTGCTCTTACAGTGCCAGCAACCTGGGTTCGAATCCGGCCACTGTCTATAAGGAGTTTGTACGTTCAAACCCGTACTGGGGGTGTAGGTCAATTGGGGTATTTGGGCCTCACGGCCTTGTGGACTGAAAGGACCTGTTTCCATGCTGTATGTTTAAATTTAAAATAAACCAGATTTATCATATTTGTTTGATGGCTGAAATATCTAACAATATAGAAAATGTGTGTCAAAGTGGTTCAAGATGTTTAAAATAAGTGATTGGTGCTGTACAAGTGTGAGTCTGCTTGTTACAGTCTTGGTTTGAATTTGGAGCTGGCTCTGTAAGCACATGTACTTTCCATACCCCAGGCAATGTGCCTGCTGTCCGAACAAACAGTGCTTCTAGCGGACACAGCGCCATTGGGTAAGAGGTCCAGGGATTTGAGGTTCCGAGTCATGTCACTTTGTGCTCTGGCCTCAACCTGTGCTCTTCCTTCCCACTGTTTTATCCAGGTGTCTGTGGAGATTGACGTGAGCAAGCCGGATCTGACTGCTGCTCTAAAGGAAATCCGATCCCAGTATGAGATGATAGCACTGAAGAACCAACAGACAGCAGAAGAGTGGTACAAATCAAAATTCGCCAATTTCACAGAGAACGCAGCGCGCGGTAACGAGGCTGCCCGAGCAGCCAAAGAGGAGATCTCAGAGTACCGGCGTCAGCTCCAGACTCGGAACATTGAGATCGAAGCTATCAGGTGCACTAATGAGTCTCTGGAGAAGCAACTGCAGGAGATGGAGGAGAGACACAATGCTGAGATTAACAGCCTCCAGGTACTTACTGAACACACTTCACCTCTCCAGACAATGGCAACGCCTCTATACAGTCCTACCTCTAACACTACAGTTCATCTTGCTCTTTTCCTAGGTTACTGGTACACTTCCACCTCCCATCACTTCCGGGACACCTAATGCTCCAAACATTTCTTTAATAAAACTCCTCAAAAACCTGACCCACCTCACCTATCTCAATCCCAGGAGAAATTCAGCAGGTCAAACCGTGTACTCGAGATAGCGAGGATAAAGTTACACATAGGGTAACCAACGTTTCGGGCCTGAGCTCTTCATCAAGGACTGAGCTTCATGGCTCCCAGCTCCAGTTGGGCTCCACAAGGAGGCTCAGACTTTGATGAAGAGTTCAAGTCCAAAACGTTGGTTATCTTGGACTTTGCTAAATGAAGTACACTTGCTGAGTTTCTCCAGCATTGTGTTTTTACTTCAACGATGGTGTCTGCAGATCTTTTGTGTTTTTATTGGTATCCCAATATCACATTTGGCTGTGTATAATTAATGTCTCATTCTGTACACATGGCATATTTTGGTTTTACTATGATCACAGATTAGTGTTAGTATATTTAGTGTATAGTAGGTATTTTCAGTTAATGTACAAACCTTGTATATACCAGAAAGTATGGGCCCAAATAATTCAGTCGTCTTGATTTCAAGTAAATGTCTTCACTTAAATGAAAGAATCAATTCTATTGTCATGTTTTTATTATCCTGGACTAAACACCATACATGCCTTTTTACACAAGTATCATGGTATATATTTTGTGTAGCCAGTGCTTTCACATGCATAACTTCATAATTCAATTTAAGGCCAATTTTATGTCCAAAGCTGAAGATGTTTGGATCAGTTAGGCACTGGTAAGTTGAAGATGCAAATCCAATATTATTCTTTATCGAGCTATGCTAGTGTAGTAGAAATGGCAATCATCCCCAAGATGGGTTTATTGTAAAATAAAATGAATTAAATTGAAAATAAAAAGCTTTAAATTGAATTAAACAATGCCGTGCACAGAATGATATACTCAACTTACGACCGTAATTGGGATTGGTCATAACTCGAATTGGTCGTAAGTCGGATTTGCATGTCTTAGCGAGGTATTAAGTCGATTTTTCAAAACAATTTTCAACGAATTAATCTTTAATGAAGAATCTCAGTGTATGTACAAAATTTTTTTAAATTTTGGTCATATGTGCGGGCGGACATAACTCACATAGGTCATAAATTGAAGACTACCTGTATTATTAATCAGGTCAAGCGTGTTATCCCAATTTTCATCTGGAATTGATTTATGCCTACTCTAAATTATTTCCATTAACCCTCATCAGTTTTCACCACTCACGCACACTAGAGGCAATTGTTGTCGCCAATTAACCTTCCATCACTGGGGTGTGAGAGGAAACAGTGTGTCCTGGAGAAACCTCTGCCATCACAGGGAGAATGTGCAGACTCCACAGACCACACCTGAGGTCAGGGTGGAACCTGGAGCTGTGACAACTACGACTTTCTGCTAGTGAGACAGGGAAATACAGACATTGAAATCTTAAGCAAAAGATGGAGGAACTCGATGGGTCAGACAACATGCATGGGTAGAAATGGTCAGTCAATATTTGGGGCTGGGACCCTTCAATGTCTTAATAAAGGGTCCTGACCTGGAACAGTGTCCTCAGACACATGGTGATAGACTTAGCAATCACTTAAAATTCACAATTAACAAAAACCGAAACTATCAACATGACTGTGTGGTTTTTAACTTCAACAGGAGACCATCAATCAACTTGAAAATGCTTTGCAGTCCACAAAGAATGAAATGTCTCACCATCTGAGAGAGTACCAAGATTTGCTCAATGTCAAGATGGCACTGGATATTGAAATTGCTGCATACAGGTAAACTGCTCCTCTGTAAAAATGTCTCAGTGTACTTGCTAACCAAGCCAGCTGACTTGGGTGCCTATGCAAACGCTTACAAAAAGCACTCTGTTTAACAGAACGTCAAGAAATTAATGGTGTTAGTATTTCAATATCCATCAATGTTTCATGTTTAATTTGATTAAATCTTAAAAGAATAGGTCAAATCTCTTGCCAGAAGCCGTGGGTATTACAAGGCTAAACAGTTCAACAACATGACTGGTGAAACCATTTGTTTGGTTCTTTTTAATATTCACTGGGATACAGTAGTAATAGACCAGTCACGATCTTCACGCAAAGTAACACCAACTGCTGGAGGAACCCAGCAGGTCAAGGCGGAAAGCGGGAGGGGGAGTGGTGGGAAAGGAATCGTCGATGACGCTGGCCAAGACCCTGCATCATGATCTAGATTGGGGAGTGAAAACTGCTGATTATAAAGAGGAGAGGTGATACAGATGCCAGAGGGTGTTGGTGGAGCGAAGAGGGGGGCAGGCAAGAGGAGCTGGAGTGGAGTAGGAAGAGAGGCAAACAGGTGATAGTTTAGATTTACTGTCAGAGTGCGTACATGGCATCACGTACAACTGTGAGATTCTTTTTTCTGTGAGCCAGGCAGTATTTATATTTATTGGTAGCGCAACAAACTATACTTAAATAAGAGATAGGTACACAAAAGAGTGAAATGTAAACAAACCATGCAGTATAGAAAATAAATATTGAATAATATATAGTGTGCAAGTAAGATGGATATAAGACAAGACTTAAACTTCTGATTTTTTTATTGACATTGTTTCATTCAAGTTGCCTTTATTTGAAGTTTTGAGAAATTCACTTGTGAAAAATGGACCTCTCAATGGGAAAGGCATTTTCAACTGCCTACCTTGTTGACCTCTGTTTTAATTCCAAATTGCACCTCAAAGTGCTACTTGTGCGATCACACACTCAGCAAATTTTAGAGAAAAGAAATGTTGCCCCCAAAACCAAGAGAAACCAACGCGATATTCTGGGTGTGTTTTTTTTTTCAGGAAACTACTGGAAGGCGAGGAGACTCGGATAAACACAGTAGGTAGCAGTGGTCCTGCATTCATGGTCTCAGCCTTTCCTTCCACCTTCTTGTCTGATACGAAGACCTTCACTGCTGTCGGCTCCAGGAAGGCCACAGGAGGGGATGGCGCAGAGAAGACACCAGCCACGAAGATGGACAAATCTGCCGAGGAAGAGAAGGCGGGAAAAATGGAGAGCAAGAATTAATGGTTGCCATCATTTTGCTGGGCCCTCCCATTCTTTTCACATATCTCTTGCACCCCATCCCAACCCAAGAAACAAAAAATACATAGAAATAAAGTCTCTAGCTAGCAGGAAGTAGTTTGCTTAAAAGAAGACAGTCGGGATTATTACAAAGTAATCCTCCTATTATATTCTGGTCGCAAAGAATAGCACATATAAAGTTAGCTCCAATTCTAATTGGTTCAGGTTAACTCGCAAAATCAGATGCATTCTTGATTTCAATAATTCTATATTTATAATTAACAGTCCTGTCCTTGAAGATATTTGTCAGTGTTTAGAATTCTTTCAGCATCCCTTGATATTTATTACAGACAGTATTTACAATAAGCTTCTACGTGGATGTTTTCAGAAGAAATCCAGTGACTGTTCTGCATTTGAGAATATTAAATATCGTCCATTTCCTGATCTCCTTTCCTTCCTCGTGTTGTTCACTTGACTACTTGTTGTTCCAAAACTTGCCTTAAATATAGATGTTCCATGGTAGTTCACAGAATTGTTATCAGATATTGGGGCCTAGTTTCAAAGGCATGTGGATTAATTTAAATTTAATTGCTCTTGGAAGATCATTTTATGTTATACTGTATTATGATATATATAATCATTATATTTGATGTATTATGTATAAGGATGTGTATTCGCAATGCTCTTAATTGGTGATAGGGGAGGACATTCCTTCCCCCACCCCATCATCACTGTGTTCAGCTGTGCCTAGGGATTTTCCGCAATTCTTCATCAAAATACCTACCCCGCGTAAAACTCGCCCTGCATTTGTATTAAACCCAAACCGGAAACCGTTCCTTCCACTTCTCTGTTGTGACCTCCACCTACAGACATGCTATGGATGTCTAGGCAATCATTGGTGAGTAGTGTGCTGCAGGGTTCAGTACTGGGTTTGCACTGTTCATTAATGATGTACATTAATGAAGAGGGGACTGTGTGCAGTGTATCTTCAGTTTAGGGATGACACTAAGTTGAGTAGAAAAGCAAGTTGTGCAGAGGAGGCGGAGAGATATAGATAGGTTAAGTGAGTGGGCAAGGGGCTGGTAGATGGAGGACAATGTGAGGTGATCCACTTTGGAAGGAAAAATGGAGGATCAGATTGTTATTTAAATGGAAAATGGTTGCAACTTGCTACCGTGCAGAAGGACTTGGGAGTCCATGAATTGCAAAAGATTAGTTTGCAGGTGCAGTAGGTTATCAAGAAGGCAAATGGAATGTTGGCCTTCATTGCTAGAGGGATTGAGTTTAGTAGCAGGAGGTTATGCTGCAATTGTACAAGGTACTGGTGATGCCAGATCTGGAGCACTGTGCGCAGTTCTGGTCTCCTTACTTGAGGAGGTATATAATGCAGGCAGTGCAGAGGAGGTTCACCAACTTGGTTCCAGGGATGAAGGGGTTGGCCTATGAGGAGAAATTGAGTTGTCTGGGACTGCATTTGCTGGAATTTAGAAGAATTTGAGAGGACCTTCTAGAAACATAAAATTTTTAAAGGAATAGATGTGATGGAGGAAGGTGTGTTTTTTTTCTGCTGCCAGGTGAGACTAGAACTAGGGGGCATAGCCTCAAGATTCAGGGTTGCAAATGAGGAGAAAGTGTTTTACCCAGAGGGTGGAAAGAACAAAGTGAATTTCTGGAAAACTCTGCTTTAAAGTCTGGAATGGGCCAGAAGGCCACATTATTGGCAATTATGCTGAATGCAAGATTCATCTGTCAGCTCCAAGGCCAGTTTACCCATTAAATAAAACAAATCAGATTCATTTTTGGTTTCTGGAGAGGAAGAGGGCGAATCTATGGAATCCGCTCCCCATTGAAGCTGTGGAGGCTACCTCAGTAAACATATTGAAGACAAGATTTGAATAGATTTTTTCATAGTGGGGGAATTATGGGGGAAAAAGGAGATAAATGGAGATGAGCCTATCATCAGATGTCATTGAACAGTCGAGCAGGCACAATGGGCTGAATGGCCTACTCCTATATCTTATGGTCTGTGATGGGGATGCACTGATTGTTGGAGCACTAATTGTTACCCCATCAAAGAGTGTTTGTCATTGTGTTTGGAAGCAAATTTCTCCAAGAAGAGCAGCTTTAACTCAGGCAGACATCAAAGACCACGGTATTGTTAAGCTAATGCTCAGCTACATGTTGAGGAGAAAATTACTAAAAGGAAATTCCAGTGTTTCAAATGGCAGCTGCGTTGTAATATTATAGAGAAACAATAGTTTTGAACTATTACAGTAGAATGGAGGGATGCAGAGATTGCAATGACTCAGTTCAATATTTAATTGGAGAATTCACCAATATTAACATCTTTCACTTTTAGCACAAGATAGCAACCCCCTGCCCTGTACACGGCAAGGGATGAAAGGCTTATTAGGTATGCCTGTTTTCTGCCATTGAAGCAAACATACAGCAAATCCAACAATGTGATATTCTCCAATGCAATTGTTCCACGTATAATCTGGACAGCCATCTGTAAAGTATTTCTGCTACACTCAGTTTTCCACTGCAGAGAAATGATAACGCCTCCCAATTCCAGATCGCAAATGTAGAGCCTGAAAAGTAGCCACGTTCTCCATTCTCATGAAAGTCTGCACTCACTGTGTGTGTAGTACAAGCAAAGAAATGTTGGAGGAACTCGGCAGGTCTTGCAGTGTCCAGCCGGATGTAATACCTTGGAGGCAGTACTCAGGCACGAAACATCGGTAATGTCACTTTACCTCCGGTGGACACTGTGAAAGCTGTTGAGATCCTCCCGAATTTCTGTGTTTTCACTCTATCTTCTTAACCCCCAACCTGTTTACCCTTCCCTTCTTTGCTTTGGTTTTCTTGTTAAATTTTCTTTGCAAGATACTGGGCTCTACTATAAAATTGGCTTATTTCCAGTTTAAAGAAAAAACACATTCTTGATTTCAGATTTTCTCAATGTATTGCTGAACAATATAAAATTAAACTCTTGTTTGAGGAAAAAACTCCAAACCAACCTTAAGATCATTAGAAAAGGTGGATGTCTAGGGTATTTCTAAATTCCAAGGATTCACTGAGTGAGGAACAACTTGTAATAATCTTTTAAGACTGCAATGCATGATGCAACTTGTAGCTTGTATGTGAAGACCAGCTCTGGAATTTACTTGCAGAGGAATTGCCTTAAGTTGCAGATATAAAATCCATCTGCATGGAATTGCAGCATGCTTATAATGGTCATGAAAATGAATTGCCCACTGGAAAAGTTGATCTATACAAAATGTCATTCAAATCTGTATGGTTTCACCCTATTGCAATACAAAACCACCACCTTCTGATGCCAAATAAAGCAATTAGCAAATAATTGACCTAGTCCTGTGTTTCTTTAGATTTAGGCATACGGTACGGTAACAAGCCTTTTTGGCCCAATTGACCTACAACCCCCAGTAAGTTTTGAAGGGTGGGAGGAAACTGGAGAACTTGCAGGAAATCCACACAGATGCGGGGAGAATGGACAAACTCCTTACAGACAGTGCCGGATACGACCCATGATCCCGATCGCTGGTGCGGTAACCATGTTGCGCTAACTGCTACACTAAGTGCTGTTTCATTCTTGCCTTTATAATGTTTACATTTATGATACAGCTCAAATTCAGCCATGTGCTGCAGTGCGAACAAACAAGCTCAAACTAGGAAGGCTGTATGATAGGCTTTAATTAGCTTAAAACTTGCACACACAAGGTTCTGTATCCTTTCCGGCTCTATGTGCTCTACTGCCTACACAAGGGTTGGTGTGAGCCTTTATATGGGCCCAGTGATTGGCAGGGACCAGCCTCCCAGGTTACATCCCTGCAGATACACCGGGTGCCCCCTGCAGATACACCGGGTGCCCCCTGCAGAAGGCAGGTAGGAATGCAGTATGGTGATATCAAACAACATGTCTGTGAAGTTGGAGACAGTCAGAGAGTGCAGATGCTAGAACCTGGAGCAAACATGGTCAAGGGCTTTGACCTGAAATGTCAATAATTCCTCCCACACCCACTGATGCTGCTTACCCTGCTGAGTTTATCCAGCAGAATGCTCTTTGCTTAAGGAAAGCTCCATGTCTCAGGAACCAGTCCCTGTTATCAACCTTTGTCCAGACAAGGGCAAAATTATTCTTGCCTTTTACTATTGAGCAATAGGTTTAAATTTCACTTCAGACTTAACATTTAGTGTTGATGTTGTACTGAGAACTCCACTCTGTCAGTATGCAAATGTTAACGTGGACCTGAAATTACCTGACAAACAAACACAAATACAGCAGCCAAGTGCTTTGCAGTGTGATAACTCCGTTACTACAAGAGGCACTGCCACCTGCAGTTAATCTCAGATTCAGATTTCAGATTTATTTTCAGAGCACATACATGACATCACATACATCCCTGAGATTCTTTTTCCTGTGAGACAGAATTACTACTTATTGGTAACGCAAAAAAAAATTTCAGAACATACACATGTAAACAAGTAAAGAGATGTAAATAAACTGATTGTGAAATACAGAGAGGAAATAAAAATGCAAACGTAAGAGTCCTTAAATGAGTCCCTGATTGAGTTTGTCATTGAGGCGTCTGATGGTGAAGGGGAGCAGCTGTTCCTGAACCTGGTGGTGCGAGTCTTGTGGCACTGATACCTCTTTCCTGATGGTAGCAGTGAGAACAGAGCGAATGCTGGGTGGTGTGGGTCCTTGATGATTGCTGCTGCTCTCCGACAGCAGCATTCCCATTCAGCCAAGCTTTCAATCTCCCTCCTGTATGCCGACTCATCGCCCCTTTTTATACAACCCACTACTGAGGTGTCATCAGCGAATTTGTAGATGGTATTGTCATACCTAGCCACACAGTCATAGGAGTATAATGTGTAAAGAAGGGGGCTAAGAACACAGCCCTGTGGTGCTCTGGTACAGATGAAGAGTAGCTCACAAGTTGCATATTTATATAGACAAATTTCCAGCTTTCCAGAACATTCTGACTTTTCCATGTAAGTACATTTTATTAAGATATTTTTCAGGATTCATTAATCAGGGTCATGTTCCTTACCCTTTGATTCATAGTCTTTTACTACCTTTGTCAAATATGTTGTTGCTTTTCTTTACCATCAGCTTTATCCTTGCTGAATGATCAATGCATCGAATGGAATGTTCTTTGGACGTCCACCCCTGCCACCATTTAAAAATTCACATTCTCAGTACCAATGGGTGAAGAGTCACAAAATGAACAGCTCAGGCATCAATTAAAGGGGTAGTGGACCTTACGGACTCAGTGAGTGTGCAGGTGAGCCTGCTCAATGTCCCCAGCACTTCTCACCTCCACCCAGGCCCCAATTCAAGTATCTTGTTCACACATACAGATGTCTGTAAGTTAAACATTCTTCTTCTGGGGGGCCCAGTCTGACTTGTCCCTGTCAGAGTAAGGCTAGGATTGCTGCACAAGTCAAGATTCAAGATTCTGAGGGGAGTCACGTGATGGAGTTGTGGCCGGTCGGGGAACTCCAGCCCTCTCCGGAAAAGTTTAAAAAAAAAGAGAAAACACAAAGGCACAAACTCTATAATAATTTTTAAAGTTTGGTAGTTGTAAGCATCCTTGTTTATACAAGACGACTTAGAGCATTGGAAAGATTTAGCACTAACACTGATAGGAAGGATAAACTGTATTAAAATGAACATTTTCGCAAGGAAACAATATTTATTTCAGACATTACCAATACGATTAACAGAGAAATTTTTCAAGGATTCAAGGATTTAAAGAAAATAATAAGGAAATTTTTATGGAAAGGGGGGAAACCGAGGATAGCACTAGATAAATTAACAGAATGATATAAACAAGGAGGCTTACAACTACCAAACTTTAAAAATTATTATAGAGCCACACAATTAAGATACCTATCAGATTTTTATAAAACAAGGGAAAAGCCAGATTGGACTAGATTAGAACTAGATAAAATAGAGGAGAAGATACCTGAAAATATATTATATAAATGGGATGAAAAATTGGTACTACGTAGGAATTCTCCGGTATTGCATCATCTGCTCAACATTTGGAAGAAGATTCATGTAGAAAGGAATAAAACAAATTACCAACTACCAAAACTAATACTGACACAAAATCAGCTAATCCCTTTTACAATAGATAACCTTTCCTTTAGAGAATGGGAGAAAAAAGGGATCAAAAGAATAGAGAATTGTTTTTCAGGAAATAAACTATTATCCTTTGAACAATTGAAGGATAAATATAATATAACTGACGATACAAGGTTGGCATACTACCAACTGAAATCCTACTTGAAGGACAAATTGAAAAACAGTCTGAGGTTACCAGAAGGAAGTAATTTTGAATATGTGATTACAGACACAATGATAATCAAAAAATTTGTAACAAACATGTATATTAAACTACAAGAAAAGGAGAATGAGGAAACAAATAGTAAAACCAAACAAAAATGGGAACAAGATCTAAGCATAAAGATAAAGAATGAAACATGGGAGAAACTATGCTCCGGAACCATGAGAAATACAATAAACACAAGGTTACATATGATACAATATAACTGGATACACAGGCTATACATTACACCTCAAAAGTTAAATAAATGGGACCCAACAGTATCTGACAGATGTTTTCATTGTTAAAAAGAAATGGGAACAACAATTCATGCAATCTGGACATGTGAGAAAGTAGAAAAATTTTGGGAAGATCTAAACCAGATATTAAATAAAATTACAGAAAACAATATACCAAAAAACCCAGAGATCTTCCTCCTAAGTAACATAAAAAACAAAGAATTTGGACTTGATTTGGATGGAGCACAAAAAAGATTTGTTAGGATAGCCCTAGCTGTAGCAAAAAAATGTATTATGTCAACCTGGAAATTAGAAGACAACTTGAGAATACAACAATGGAAAATAGAAATGAATAAATGTATTCCATTAGAAAAAATAACATATAATTTAAGAAATAACATTACAATATTTGAACAAATATGGGAGCCATACATGAAACACAATAGAGAAAACCTACCAGGGACATCTACCACCTAAAATGACAGAAGGAGAAGATAATGAAAAGAATTGACTCAGTGGAATTTCTTGTTTATTTTCATTGAGTGACAACATTGACGGGTTTAATGTATCTTAGATTCTGTACTTTAAATGAATGGGAGGGGAGGTAGGGAGGGTGGGATGGGAAGGGGGGGGGGAGAAAACGACACTGTATATATTTGAAAAGAAAAATGTATGTATCTTGATCAATGTGGTTTATAGTGTGAAAAATAAAAAATTTAAAATAAAAAGAAAGCAGAAGATTCAAGATTCTTTTATTGTCATGTAATAAAAACAGAAAATTCACTTATGACAGACAGATTTGCCATCGGCAGAAATTGCCTGAAGCACCTCTTACAGTCAGAGAAAGAGAAGCAAAAGAGAGTCCCCTCAGTGCCTCCGAATGTCCATGGATTCTCCTGCAGTGCTACCTCAGCCCCTGCGGCTACATATAGTCCACTCCAAACCATTAGTAGCCCGACCTCTAGATCAAAACCTCTGAAACGATCTGGAACCCTTCAGTGCCCTCAGCACCCTCTAACGTCCCAATTGCAATAGCTGATTCCCCCTTCAACTAGCCTCCAACCAGTCTCGAACAGAGGCAAGGAGGTTTCTTCAGCCAGAAGGTGGTGAATCTGTGGAATTCATTGTCACAGACAACAGAACAACTGACTGATCAGGTAACATCATCTGATGGTGAGGTCCATAAGAAAGGTTGGAGAGAGGAAACATCAACAAACAGAACATGAAATGTAGAGCTGATGAGGTTGGCCACAGCCAGAGGGATTAAAAATTGTGCCAATATTCCACTCTTGAATAACCTACAGAAGGAGTGACCTGTTCTGACACAACCCAAAAGAAAGTTATCGAATTCCACATTGAGTCGTTAAGGCTGCAACATCCCCTGGCATGAGAAGGATTCCCCTTTGATCCCATCCATATTTAGTCCTGGGTTTACATTTCAGGAAGGGCACATTGACCTTAGAGGGGGTGGAGGTGTACTTTTGCTAGAATGATACAGGAGCTAAAATTGCTACAGTGTGATGATAGATCATCCATGGTGTAAAAACAGAGATGCTGGAGGAACTCAGCAGGTCTCGCAGCGTCCACAGGAGGTAAAGATATGTATATAACCACTGTTTTGGGCTTTAACCTTTCTTCAAGGTATGAGTAAAAAGCAAGCAGGCTTTGAAGAAGGGCTCAGGCCCGAAACATTGGTGATATATCTTTACCTCTTACGGAGGCTGTGAGACCGGCTGAGTTCCTCCAGGATCTCTGTGGAAGAAGGACTCAGGCCCAGAACGTCAGTAATATATCTTCACCTCCTGTGGACGCTGCAAAACCCACTGAGTTCCTCCAGGATCTCTGTGGAAGGACTTAGGCCCCAAACGTCGGTAATGTATCTTTACCTCCTGTGGACACTGTGAGACTGGCTGAGTTCCTCCAGTATCTCTGTGGAAGAAGGACTCAGGCCCAAAACATCGGTAATATATCTTCACCTTCTGTGGATGCTGCGAGACCAGCTGAGTTTCTCCGGCATCTCTGTGGAAGAAGGGCTCAGGCCTGGAACGTCGGTAATATATCTTCACCTCCTCTGGACGCTGCGAGACGGGCTGAGTTCCTCCAGTATCTCTGTGGAAGAAGAGCTCAGGCCTGAAATTTCAGTAATATATCTTCACCTCCTGTGGACGCTGCAAGAATGGCTGAGTACCTCCAGCATCTCTGTGGAAGAAGGACTCAGGCCCAAAAAATCAGTAATATATCTTTACCTCCTGTGGACACTGCGAGACCGGCTGAGTTCCTCCAGCATCTCTGTGTGTTTTTACTGCAATCACAGCATCAGCAGACTTCCGTTCTTCACTACGCAGGTGCTACAAGTACTACTTATGGTGCGCTCTCGGTCAGAAGCAAACACACAAAACCAAAAGACTGTACAACAGGCTTTATTCGACATAAACTTCCACAGAGCTAGCGGTGAAGAGAGCTGCTGTAAACTCTGAGAGTATCTTCGAAGGCCCAGCTCAGGCTTATATCTCAGGGGGTGATTGACACCCAACCGGGTGGGCTTGGTCTGTTCAGGTCAGCTGATTGACAGCCGGCCAGGTGTTGTCTTGCCCCCATGCTCTTCTGCAGGTACAGAGGTTGCCCCCTGCAGTAGGTCAGTGGTGGACCACCACACTACTGAAACATCACTTTCTTTTTCTTGAACTGACTGCAACTGTGAATATTTATTTGTCTATCCCATGACATTTACCCCCTTGTCTGCCTGGCATTTGTGGGGTATTTTTATGATCGTAGTGGGTGTATTTTATGTTTCTGTTTGGCTGCAGCGATTAAGACTTTTAGTGCACCTGTACATTAAACCTGTATATATGAGAATATTCTGAACATTGAAGAAACTGCATCCTTTAATTTCTCTTTCTTTCTTTTAAATCACATTCCTTTGCATTGACCTCAGATTCAACTGTTGCTGGATGTTTCAGTGGTTTCTCCCATTATAAAGTGTCAGAAGCATCTGGTTCAGAAACTACTTACAGCTTCTTTCATGGAAGTACAAATGGTTCCTCAAGTAGATGGAGTGAAACACTGAAGCCTGCAGTCGCTGCGATTGAGGTAAAAATGCAGCCTTTTCATCCAGACGGGCTCCAGACTGGGAGATCACTTTGCCGAGCCCCTCGGCTCTGTCCGCCACAATCACTTGGATCTCCCGTTGGCCGCCCATTTCACATCTCCGCCTCATTCCTTTGCTGACATGTCTGTCTGTGGCCTCGTGCCCTGCCAGACTGAGACAACCCGCAAGCTGGAGGAACCACACCTCATTTTCTGTTTGGGCACCCTCCAACCCGATGGCATGAACATCGACTCCCCCAGTTTCTGTTAAAACGCCTGAAGCGCTGTCAATAACTCAAAAGACTAGAGTTACGAAACTGTAGGGTTTTATTCACAATAAACTTGAAGGTCATCCTGTGCTGTGACCCAGACTTTCTGGGGATGGGTGCCTTTATACAGGGTCAAGAGGGAGGAGCCACGGGTCCAGCGACAGGACGGGGCAGAGCTATATTACAGAGTGTACAGCAGTTCACCACATTCACCCCTTGTTTCTTTTTTGTCCGGCAGGGTGACGTTGGGCACAAAGTCTTACAACAGTCTTAGAGGTTAAGCCTGTCTGATAGCCTGGTCTTCCGTTGTGACTGGCAGAGAGTCAGTTGCTCTGCTGTAGCTGGGGCTGTTGATTCTTCCTGGACCTCCCAGCGCTGTGTTGACCTGCTGGGGGTTTAACCAGAGTGACTGGGGCAGGAGCAGGACTAGGGTGCCATGGTAAAAAGTGTGTGTCCATGTGAGGGGAGGGTGCAGTTTGGTGGATATGCTTCTCAGATGCCCCCGCTGCCCCCACACACATGAGGTCCTGGATGGAGACAGTTTCCTTGCAGCCATCCGGGTTTGCATGGAGGGTTTGTTTTATGGCTCCTCATGTGCTTTCTTGGCTGAACTGGCCCCGGGGATGTCAACTAGGATGGCAGGGTGGTCCCCGATATGGTGTTCCTGGGGAAGGAGAAAAATTTGTTTGTGAAGGGTGACATTGGTGGCAGTACATAGCAGCAACCTGATTGCGTGGAGCACCTCAGGTGATGGGGTCATTGAGGATAGAGGCTGTTTTTTTAGGACACTGTCTCATGTAGATGTCCTTGATAGAATGAAGTCTGGTGCCTGTGATGTTGCAGGCCGAGTTAACAACCCTCTGGACCTGTGGTTCTCAACCTTCTTCTTTGCACTCACATATCACTTTAAGTACATAGTTTTGCTATTATCTGATTCCACCCGCATTGAATTCGCCTATCGTTATTGAATGAAGATCTACCGGGACCAATGCCTGAAGAGGGCGCACAAAATCAGTGAACCGGTGCGGACTCGAAAGGCCAACATGGACTGTTTCCGCTCCGTAAATGATTATATTATTATATATGATTGGTCCTCTGTGACTACTAAGGGATTGGGAAGGGAAAGCTGAGAATCACTGATCTAGACCCAATTATTATTGAAATAATTTGCTCGATAGAAATTGTCATTGGCCCATTTCTTTTGGCGTTATGAAACTGTGCACATAACGAGTCAATTAGGTTCGATTAAAACAGTGGTTTTCAACCTTTTTCTTTCTATCCACATCCCACCTTAAGAAATCGCTTACTAATCACAGAGCACTGATGGCATAGGGATTACTTACAATGGTATGTGAGTGGAAAGAAAAAGGTTGAGAACCACCGCTCTGGAGTTTATTCTTGACCTGAGAGTTGGCCCCTCCACACCAGACAGCAATGCAACCAGCTTTGTGTTTTTACTTAAATATATTTAAGCCAAGGATGGATGGATTTTTTGCATAGTAGGGGAATTAAGGGATATGGGGAAAAGGCAGGTTGGTGGAGATGATCCAATCATCAGATCAACTATGATCTTATTGAGTGGCAAAACAGGCTTGATGGGCCGGATGACCATCTCCTGCTCCTATTTCTTATGTTCTTATCATTATTTGTGAGGTGTTTTCTCCACCAGAGCACTGCATTTGAGAACACATGGTTCACTATCAAATAAAGTACACTCTGCCTTTTTTTTTCTGACATTCCTGGACGAAGCATATAGTAATATTTTGTTTCAGGGCCAGAGGGAATTAATAGTTTAATTAATTATTGTGGTGCATTTATGATGTTTCCAATGAATTTGAAATGAGATGCTTGGATTCTCCCCTAACACAATCTACAGATTCAGCAATAAAAATCCAGTTGTGCTGAACCATTTTCTTTGAAAAAAAATGCTCATTTTAGCTTATTCCCAACATCTGGATTTGACCATTAATCTTTAAATAATCTTTCTCATTTCTTTCCACAAGCAGTTTTCACAGGCAAATTATTCTGATGAGTTTGCTGTGCCCATATCCTAGACACCTTGAAGACACGAAGACACTTTGAATGTTGAGCAGATGCAGAAAGGTGGCAGAGTCTAGGACAAGAGGGCACAACTTCATGATTGAAGGGCGTCTGCTTAGAACAGAGATGCGTAAGAATTTCTTCAGCCAGAGGGTGCTAAATCTGTGGAATTTGTTGCCTCAGGCAGTTGTGGAGGCCAGGTCATTGGGAAGAGATTGACAGGTTCTTGATTAGCCAAGGCATCAATGGGGAGAAGGCCAGGCAGTGGGGCTGAGTGGGAAAATGGATCAGCTCATGATTAAATGGCGGGGTAGACTCAAAGGTCTGAATGGCCTATTTCTGCTCCTATGTCTTATCATCTTATGCTTTAAGGACTAACAGATACACTGGAACATTTTACAGAGATTATCTGCAGACTGAATGATATAATAATGCATAAAATTCACACCAAAGTGCACAATTTGAACCAAACGGTCTCTAATCAATGTTGCCAACCTCCCCTGTCCAAGATCCTATTTCTTCCTCCTGTGTGCCCTTAGTTGGCTTTCACTTGAGGTGGCAAGTTCCAAATTCTCACCAATTTTGTTTAAAAAGATTCACCCTTAATGCTCTATAGCACCTTTTCTCATTAATAGACCACCTTAAGGATTCCTTTACCTATGGCAGATCACTGGAACAAACCCATAGACCACCAGTGGGCAGGGAAGCTAGGAACGCGAACCCCTTCCTAGATCACAACATTCTGGTGGGAATTTGTTTTTGAGAATTTTCTTTTTTTTAGATTTCAGATTTATTGTTAGAGTACATGCATAACATCAGATACAACCCTGAGATACTTTTTCATGCAGGCGAGGCAGAATTAATGTTTATTGGTAGTGCCAAAAAAACTGTCCACAATGTACACATGTAAAAAAATAAATAAGCAGATAAGAAATGTAAACAAACTGACTGTGCAATACAGAGAGAATTTTTTAAAAAATCAATAAAATGCAAAAGTAATTGTCCTTAAACGAGTCCCTGATTGAGTTTGTTGTTGGGGGGTCTGATGGTGGAGGGGGAGCGGCTGTTCCTGAACTTGGTGGTGCGAGGCTTGTGGCATCTATACCTCTTTCCTGACGGTAGAGGCGAGGACAGAGTGTGTGCTGGGTGGTGTGGGTCCATGATGATCTCTGACAGCAGCATTCCCTGCAGATGTTCTTGTCATCAATTTTACCACATTTCATATATTTCGCTTACTTTATCAGTAATATTTGTCTCCGCCGCATCACCGCTGACTGCCTATAAAAGAGAAAACCAGTGTTTGAGAAATACTGCTCTATGAGATTTATAGTTGATTGTTAACTGAAACTGTGACGCACTAAAACCATTAGAGCTCAATGCATTAGAAATGAGGGGTCTGTCAGTTTATGCCAGAAAGAATAAAAAATAGCATTCTATTAAAAGAGGCCACTTGATCTGTCAAGTCTGTTCGGGTCAATGAAAGCTCATGCAACACCACCTCATGCAACACCACCTCATGTTTTAATTTACTTTTACGTTGTTATTTGCTATCAATGATGATAGAACTTCCCAGGGAAAAGGAAAATCCTGATTTCTGTGCATTGTTAGACAAAGGACAATGAAATCAAGGCTGCAGACTTTGGAATTTCTGTGTGTCTGAGAATAAGTTTGTAGAAATTTAGAACGTTTTAGTGGGTGTGAGAATGGGAATGTATGCATTTCGAGGGTAAGTATGTGAGGACAAGGATTTGCCTATTAAAGGGAGTTGGATTGAACAGGTGTATACACACATAGTATAATGTTTGAGTGTATTACAAGGTGCCCGTGTGTCTCTGTGAAGTCTTGTCTGCTGTAGCCTTGCGGCTCCTGTCTTGCATGTTGCTAAATATAGATGTCTGCATTGCAGATGCACCATTTTCAGAGCCTGCTGTTCAAAAGACCTACTGATAATGCACATTATTTATTTCTGGGCAGTCTGGCAAATGCAAATTACTTGAGCTTCACTTGATTTGCTGCCTTAATAGAATCTGCTCCTTGTTTCATTTTCTGCTAGAAATAGATTGTGCGCAGTATTATTCATGGAGGTTCCGGCAATGACCTCTCATCTATGTGGATTCCTTCTATCAACCTCCAGGGGCCACAATTAACCAGAAACTCAGCTGCTCCAGCCGCACAAAAATTGCGGCTACATAAATGAGTGAAAAGAGGGGAAATCCTGCAGGGCACACCCCACATCTTTCCACATATTGTAGAGTCAAATACCATGGAAATAAGCTTTCGGGATAACTGATATTCTATTCTCATGTTATCCCCTCCTCTTCACTTGCTGCTCTATTTAGCTTCCTTTTTGACCTGAAAATTGACCTGAAAAAAATAAGGCATGTTTTTAAAAATATTCTTTACCTCTCCTGACAACAATCTCTCATCCTGGGTTCAGTTCTTCTGCCCTTCTTTTCTGTGGGAATGTAATTTGCCTCTATGGGAAACATCTTGTCTTGAAATATTTGCTGGTTCAGTCAGTGCAAATCAGTAACCTCCTCACTGACAATTAATACAGGTGCATCTCAGGATGCGGGCTTAGCTAACTGCTCCACTCACTCCAAACCCATGACTGTATGGCCAGGTGCAATTCGAATGCCTTCTGAAAATTTCCCAATGAAACCAAGGCCATTGGCAGAATCATATTCGGCAACAGGAAGTGAGATATAACTGATTGTGGACTTCAGGAAGGGGAAATCAGGAGAACACGAACCAGTCCTCATTGAGGGGTCAGCAGTGGAAAGGGTTAAGAATTTCAAATCCCTGGGTGTCCACATCTCTGAAGATCTGCCCGGGGTCTCCATGTCGATGCAATCATAGAATTAGAAGGCTTGCCAGCAGCTGTACTTCATGAGGAGTTTGAGGAGATTTGCTATGCTTCTTGCAGAAATCTGACACTGTCCGTTACAGAGGTGCCAATTTACAGGTCCGGAAGAGGTTACAAAGAGTTGTGAACTCGGTCAGTGCCATCACAGGCACCAGTCTTCACTCCATGAAGGAAATCAACAAGACGCAGTGTCTCAAGAAAGCAGACTCTATCCTCAAGGACCCTCATTCCCCAGGCCATGCCCTCTTCACTCTGTTATCATCGGGAAAAAAGTACAGGAGCCTGAAGGCAAACACCCAACAGTACAAAAACAGCTTCTTCCCCTCTGCCATCAGATTTCTGAATGGACAATGAACTACAGACACTGCACTACCTCACTTTCTCTTCTTTTGCACTAATTTATTTTTTAAATGTACTTTATAGCAATATTTGTGACTGTGACGCTGCCGCAAAACAATGAATTTCACGACGATAAATTCTGATTCACTTTTTTTCCTGTCGATATTACGTTAGCTCGGTCCCAGTTCACTTATTTGTATAAGTTTGAAAACTTCTGCTACATTGATGATGTAGAAGTCCAAAGTCAAGTGGGAAAACAGGAAAAAGTCTGCATCAGCATTAGTTTTGATGCAAAAAGCAATAAATTTTAGCGGAAATGATTGGTGCCATCTACTGCCTTGCACCAGAACAGCGTCATTATAATTCCAAGGGCTACAGAGCTCTCTGGTGGCTGAGGTGAGCAACATTATGATCATATGTTCTATGGCATTTGTAGCAGAAAGTTGCAGCAAAATGAATGGTGAATGCCAAAGAAAACAAGGGATATATTATTCAGGCGTATGTGCAAAGTGATCTTTGTCTGCCTTATGGCAGTCTAAAGCGAGTTTGTTTGATTATGTTGCAATAAATAGTATCAGACTTTGAAACTACAAAGAAATACCACCTTTTAACATAAGTCGCATGGAAGGCATCAGGCTGCAAAGTTTTTATACGTGGCACTATAACAGATCCACAAACAGTTCACTTTTCTGCATTGTAAAACATGAACCAATACCTGTCTGTATTAACCAGCAGGGGGTTTCTTGTCCAATGCTAGGGTCGCTGTGCATTGAAATCCCACCCAGATGGTGACGGTTGTCTAATGTTGAGAAGAACGGGACATTCTTTAGTGGAGAGAGTAGAGAGCACCAGATTCCTTGGAGTTCACGAGTTAACTCGTGACCTATCGTGGACACACAGCGTCTCCTCACTTGTTGGGAAGGCGCAACGGGGACTGCACTTCCTGAGGAGACTAAAGCGGGCCATTTAGGAGTGAGATAATAAAAAATGTGCTAAATTTAAACCTTTGGAGTTCCCTACCTTGGAGACCTGCGAAGGCTGTCATTGATTGAATCTGATGGATTTCTAGATACTGAAGGAATTAAGGGGTATGGGTTTGTGGCAGGAAAATGGAGTTTGAGGAAGATCAGACCTGTCATTGAATAAGAAGCTGTTGAATTGCTCAGCAAGATTGATGGGAAGGATTATCAAGATTCAAGATTCCTTTATTGTCATGTAAGAAAACAGTATTACACAAAGTTCCTTCTGCCAGATGTAAGGCAGACAGTTACCCATGAGAGTCATCCGGCACCCCTTAAAGTCAGAGAGAAAGAGAAGCAAAAGAGAGTCCATTCAGAGAGACTGAGTGTCCGTGGATTCTCCTCTGGGGCTCTGTGTGGAAGCCCTTAATTGGAAACTCCCGCTCCAGATCCAAACCTCCGACACAATTGGGAGCCCTTCTTGCCTTCAATGCCTTCTCAAATCCCAGCTCTGATACCTTGTTCTCCAGCAGCCTGCAGCCCTTGCTGATCCCCCGACTGGGCAAGGGATAAGATTTCTGGATCATTGGGATCTCTTCTGGGGAAGGTCGGACCTGTACAAAAGGGACGGACTCCACTTGAATTGGAGGGGGACCAATATGCTGGCAAGCAGATTTGCTAGAGTTGTGGGGGAAGGTTCAAACTAGTTTGGCAGAGGGGTGGGGAACAGAGTGTGAGAGCAGAGTCAAGGGAGCATGGCCACCTAGATAAGAATAAAAACGTTAACAAAGGTAGGATGGAGATTAGGGTAGAAGGTAGAAAAGAGAATGTATGTGAGGGTCATTCTCTGAAATGCATATATTTTAATGCAAGAAGCATAGTGAACAAGGTAGACGAGCTTAGAGCATGGACAGATACTTGGGGTCACGATATTGTGGCAATTAGTGAGACCTGGCTACAAGAGGGGCAGGACTGACAACTTAACGTTCCAGGATACATTTGTTTTAGATGTGATAGATCAGGGGGTAAAAAAGGGGGAGGAGTTGCTCTGCTTGTTAAGGAGGACATTACTGCCGTGAGGTGGCAAGATGGTCTGGAGGGATCGTCCAGTGAGGCTGTTTGGGTGGAATTGAGGGGTGAAGGAGACATGAGGGTGCTAATAGGGGTGTATTACAGACCACCAAATGGGTCAAGAAAACTAGAGGAACAAATGTGTAGAGAGATAACGTATATGTGTGAGAATCATAAGGTAGTGATCATGGGAGATTTTAACTTCCCTCACATTGATTGGGATACCCATACAGTTAGAGGGCTGGATGGTCTAGAGTTCGTTAAATGTGTTCAAGATTGTTTTCTAAATCAATTAGTAGAAGAACCGACTCGGGACGGTGCAATACTGGATCTCCTGTTAGGGAACGAGCTAGGTCAGGTATCAGACATTAATGTTGGAGATCCAATTAGGTCTAGTGATCATAATTCTGTTAGTTTTAAAGTAGTTTTAGGAGCAAGGAGGGGCCTAAAGGTGAGGTTCTGGATTGGAGAAGAGCACATTTCGAAGGAATAAGAAGGGATTTGGGGAGTATTGAGTGGGACAGGATATTTTCAGGTGAGGGTGTAAATGAGAAATGGAGGATATTCAAAAAAGAAATTTTGAGGGTACAGAGTAGATATGTCCCAGTGAGGATCAAAGGAAAGGCTGGAAGTCATAGGGAGGCTTGGTTTTCGAGGAATATTGGAAATTTGGTTAGGAGAAAAAGGGAGGTATAAAGAACAGAGAGCTGACAATTTGAAGGAGGATGACAAGGAGTATAGAAGAATCTTAAGAAAGAAATTAGAAAGGCCAAAAAAAGGCACGAAGAGGCTTTGGCAGACAGAGTGAAAATAAATCCAAAGGGTTTCTATAAGTACATTAAAAGTAAAAGATTAGTGAGGGATAAAATTGGACCCCTTGTAGATAGTGAGGGTAGGCTGAGTGAGAAGTCAGAGGAAATGGGGGAAATTTTGAATGATTTCTTTGCCTCGGTATTCACTAGGGAAAAAACTATTGAACCAGTTGAGGTAAAGAAAAATAGTGGGGAGGTAATGAAGCATATAAGGATAACCAAGGAGGTAGTGATGGCTGTGTTGAGAAAGATAAAGGTGGATAAATCTCCGGGACCGGACAAAATATTCCCAAGTACACTCAGGGAGGCTAGTGGACAGATACTGGGGCCATTAACAGAGTTATTTAGGATGTCACTGGCCACGGGGGTAGTGCCAAAGGATTGGAGGGTGGCGCATGTGGTTCCGCTGTTTAAGAAAGGGTCTAAATGTAAACCTGGGAATTATAGGCCCGTGAGTCTGACGTCTGTGGTGGGCAAGTTGATGGAAAGTATTCTGAGGGATGGTATTTACAAATATTTGGAGGTACAGGGATTGCTAGGGAGTAATCAGCATGGTTTTGTCAGGGGTAGATCACGCTTGACAAATCTGATTGAGTTTTTCGAGGGGGTTACAAAAAAGGTTGATGAAGGGAAAGCTGTGGATGTTGTCTATTTAGACTTTAGTCAAGCTTTTGACAAAGTTCCCCACAGGAGGTTAGGAAAAAACGATAACAAAGGTAGGAGGCATTAGGTATAAATGAGGAGGTAGTGAAATGGATTCAGCAATGGTTGGATGGGAGGTGTCAGAGAGTAGTGGTAGAAAATTGTTTGTCCGATTGGAGGCCAGTGACTAGTGGAGTTCCTCAGGGATCGGTCCTCGGTCCACTATTGTTTGTTATATATATTAACGATCTGGAAGTAGGGGTGGAGAATTGGATAAGCAAGTTTGCAGATGATACAAAGATTGGTGGTGTTGTGGACAGTGAGGAAGATTACCGTAGATTAAAAGGTGATTTAGGAAGGCTGGAGGTGTGGGCTGAGAATTGGCTGATGGAATTTAATACAGATAAGTGTGAGGTGTTACATTTTGGAAAGGCAAATCTAAATAGGTCTTATGCATTAAATGGTAGACTATTGAGATGTGCAGAGCAACAAAGGGATTTAGGAGTGATGGTAAATAGTACCCTCAAGGCTGATACTCAGGTAGATGGTGTGGTGAAGAAGGCATTTGGAATGTTGGCCTTCATAAATCGGAGTATTGAATTCAAGAGTAGGGAGGTTATGATGAAATTGTACAAGGCATGGGTGAGACCAAATTTGGAGTACTGTGTACAGTTTTGGTCACCAAATTATAGGAAAGATATAAACAAAATAGAGAGAGTGCAGAGAAGGTTCACGAGAATGTTGACAGGATTTCAAGGTTTGAGTTACAGGGAAAGGTTGTGCAGACTGGGGCTTTTTTCTCTGGAGCGTAGAAGATTGAGAGGGGACTTGATAGAGGTGTTTAAGATTTTAAAAGGGACAGACAGAGTAAATGTGGATAGGCTTTTTCAATTAAGAGTGGGGGAGATTCAAACTAGAGGGCATGGTTTAAGATTGAAGGGGGAAAATTATAAGGGGAACATGAGGGGAAATTTCTTTACACAAAGGGTGGTGGGGATGTGGAATGAGATTCCGACAGACGTGGTCGAGGCGGGATCATTGGTTAGATTTAAGGAAAGACTAAATAGTTACATGGATAGGAGAGGACTGGAGGGGTATGGACCGAGTGCTGGTCAGTGGGACTAGGAGGTTGGGGATTTGTTATGGCATGGACTTGTAGGGTCGAACTGGCCTGTTCTGTGTTGTAAGTGGTTATATGGTTATATGGTTAAAGTCTCCTGCAGCCTATGTGGAGTTCTTCAGCTTCTGAGCCCCTTGCTGATGTGCTGCTGTGGTCACCTCCTTGTAGGGTCATCTGCTCTGCTTCTCATTCTCAGTGGAGGGCATTCTCCCTGTTTCTGGTGCCCTGTTGTTCTCAAAGTAAAATGTTGATTTATGGAATTTGATTTCTTTTCAATTATCCCACTAAGCTGTTTCACAACCATCTTGAAGCCACTGTTATCATTATTTGCAAAGAATTGAGAACACAGTATCTAATAAAAGTCTAGAAGGGACATATTCAATTAGGAGTCATGTGACTAAAATATTGCATCCCATTCTTTAGTGTAGTTCAATTATTTTTTTTCTAGCTTTCATCAATAACCTATAAACATATATATAAATAAATAAATATATATTTAAACATATTTTAAAAGTTTTTAAGATTAGTAAAGAATTTGATTGTCTAGCCATGGACAATTTAATTCACAGATGGTCACAAGTGAACTTGACAGGTAAATCTGTGTAAAGCCAGAGAGAGCTTAGAATGGAGAATTCATTTTCATTTAGCGTAGTTGAGCCAAGCTGGTCAGATCCACATTAAAAGAAAATAATTATAGCATAAAGAGAGAAAGGGGAAGAGACTATTCAAAGTTCAAATTTATTGTCACAGTACATTCATAACATCACATACAACCCTGAGATTCTTTTTCCTGCAGACGAGGCAGAATTGCCACCTATTGGTAGTGCACTAGAACTGTACACAAGAAAATACATATAAACCATGTAAAGGAATGTAAACAAACTGATTGTGCACACAAAGAGAAAAAAAATCAATGAAATGCCAAAGTCAGAGGCCTTAAATGAGTCCCTGACTGAGTTTGTCATTGAGGAGTCTGATGGTGGAGGGGCAGCAGCTGTTCCTGAACCTGATGATGCGAGTCTTGTGGCACCTATGTTCTTGATGGTGGGGAAGGCTTTGCCTGTGATGTCCTTGGCTGTGTCTAGTATCTTTTGCAGGGCTTTACATTCAGGGGCATTGGTGTCCCCATACCAGACCGTGATGCAGCTGGTCAGCACACCTTCCACCACACATCTGTAGAAATTTGCCAGGGTTTCAAATGTCATCCCAAAATGCCGCAAGCTCCTGAGGGAGTAGAAGCTCATGTGGAGCACCAATGGCATTTGGATCAGTCAGGCTGTCACTCATAAAGCAACTAAGAATGGTTGCTTAGTTCAGAAAGAACTAATACTAAGGGATCTACACCAGGAAAGAGGTATAGGTGCCACAGTACTTGTAACACCAGCTTCAGGAACAACTGCTACCCCTCCACCATCAAATTCCTAAACACTCAGTCAGAGACTCACTTAAAGGTCTCTGACTTTGCTTATTATTGTTTTTTTTACATTATTTTCTTTGTTTACTTTTGTCTCCTTTATATATGTATCTTTCTTCTTGAATTTAGTTTCTGGTTGCCGATAAGTAGAAATTCTGCCTGGGCCACAGGAAAAAGAATCTCAGGGCTGTATGTGATGTCATGTATGGACTATGGTAATAAATTTGGAATCTGAACTTTGAACTGAGAGAAATAACTTTGTCACCATCACCAACGTCCTGAGAACAAACAATAAAATACTGATCTGTGAAGGTGAAGGACGGGTGAATATCTCAATCAGAAACATTTTTTTCACAGTAAGGAAGTTGCAGGAATAAACACAGCAACTAAAAACCAGTCAGTTCACTCTCAGTACCGGGTCAACTTATGGAAGTAATAATCGGGAACAAAATTATCAGTCATTTGAAAGAGTGTGGAATGATTAAATAAAGTCATCTTGTATTTGCTAAAGGTAAATAGACCAACGAATTTGTTAGAGCTTTCACATGATGGAAAAGGGGCAATGACAGTGGATACGAATGTTCCTGGGACTGGAGGACTTGGGTTACAAGGAGATATTGGATAGGGTGGGACTTATCTTTTCAGAGCAAAAGATCAGAACAAAAATATTTATTGTCATGTAATAAAACAGAAGTGCAATATTACACAAAATTGCCTTCAATCTGCCATAAGGCAGATAAAGATTTGCCACTTGCATTGCCTGCCACTCCTTACAGTCAGAGAAAGAGAAGCAAAGGAGAGTCTCTTTAGAGTCACTGGGTGTCCAGGAGTTCACAGGACTCCAGTTCAGTTCAAACCATTGGCAACCCGAGCTCAAATTCAAATCTCCGACATAACAAGGAAGCTTTCAGTGCCCTGGGCCCTTCAGGAGCCCTTCTTGCCTTCAGCACCCTCTCGAACACCGATTCCAATACGTGGTTCTCATGAGTCAGACACCAGCCACCCACAGCCTGGTGTGAGTCCTTTGTCCTCAAGTTGTCAGGAGCCCACGGCCTATGTGGGTTCCTCGCCCACATCACAAACAGCTCGTCGCCTATGTGAATCCTTCAGCCGCAGAACCCCCTCGCTGGTCCGCTGCCATGGTCACCATCTTTAGGGCCACTTCCTCTGCTTCTCCTTCTTAACAGAGTTACTGGTGACCTGCTCCCTGAGAGCTTGCAACCCCTTGTGGCTACAGCCAAGTATAGGTGCCATCATCTTGGATTCAGACCCTGCAGTGGCAGGATTTTAAATAAAATGCCATCGGCTCCTTTAACAGCTAATTTAAAGTCTGTACGGAGCAGTCGGTTGTAGGACTGAGAGGTAGGATGCTTCAGGAGAGCAATGTGTCTCCACTATCTGCTCTCCCTGAGTCCACAGTAGTGGATTTGAGAGGGGAACCTAACATGTTTTATAAAATCATAAGGGGCATGGAGGAAGATGAACCGAAAGACTAATAAATGTGAATGTTATAAATATAAATGGCATAGGAGCAGAAATATACTACTCAGTCCATCGATCTATTCCCCCACTTAGCCCCACTCTTCAGCTCTCTCCCCATAACCTTTGATGCCCTGGTTAATCAAGAATCTCTGTCTTAAATACACCCCACAACTGCCTGTAGCTTTAACACCCTCGAGCTGAAGAAATTCCTACACAGCTCTGTTGAAGTGAAGTTGAAGTCCTTTTACCCGCACCCACAGGAAAAAGGAATCTCAGGGTTGTATGTGATGTCATGTATGTACTCTGACAATAAATTTTAAATCTGATTCAACCCCCCTCAATCTCTTAAATTCCAACTGGCAAAGAGCTGTCAAATGCTCCTCATATGATAACTCTCATTCCCTGAATTGTCCTTATGAGTTTCCTCTGACCCCTCTCCAACATCAGCACATTCTTTCTTAAATGAGGAGCCTAAAATTTCTCACGATATTCCAAGTGAGGTCTCACCAGTGCCTTATAAAGCCTCAACATCACATTCCTTATATTCTGTTCCTCTTGAAATGAACGCCAGCATTGCATTTTCCTTCTTCTCTATCATCTTAACCTACGTTTACCTTCAGGCTACCCTGCACAAGGACCCCTCGGTCCATTTACATCTGGGTATTTTCAACTTTCTCCCCATTTAAAAAATAGTCCACCCGTTTATTTTTTTCTACCAAAGGGCTTTGTTCACCAAGTGACAAGTCAAGGTCTAGGGTAGTGAAATCTAAAAGCTTTTAAGAGGAAAAAGATTTAAAATTGACCTGAGGATCAACTTTTCACAAGAAGGGGTGAGTATATGGAATGAGCTACCAGAGGAAACTGTAGAGTAGGGTACAATTAACACATTAAAAAGATATCTGGATGGGTACATGGATAGGGAAGGTTAAGAGAGACACGTGCAAGCCTATGGGAAGAGCTCAGATGGGTAACTTTGTTGGCCAAGACAAGTTGGGCCAGAGAGCCTGTTTCCTTGATATACTGTATGATTCTATAAAAGGTTGATGAGGAAAAGGTAGTTGATATGGTGTATATGAGCTTCCAAAATGTGTTTGATGAACATGTCAAATGATACATTTGTCATTAAAATTGAATGCTAAAGAACAAAAGGGGTCATAACCACATGCTTAAAACTTTTGCTCAGTTAAAAAAAAAAGCAGGAGTGGAATGTTGTATTTTGAACTGGAAGGAAATTGGGCGATCTGCACCAATGCCTTATAAAGCACATAAACCAAGATACATACATTTTCCTTTTCAAATATATACAGTGTCATTTTCTCCCCCCCCCTTCCCATCCCACCCTCCCTACCTCCCCCCCCATTCATTCAAAGTACAAAATCTAAGATACATTAAACCAGTCAAACAATGTTGTCACTCAATAAAAATAAACAAGAAATTCCACTGAGTCAATTCTTTTCATTTCCTTCTCCTTCTGTCATTTTAGGTGGTAGATGTCCACGGTAGGTTTTCTCTATTGTGTTTCATGTATGGCTCCCATATTTGTTCAAATATTGTAATATTATTTCTTCTAATGGAATACATTTATTCATTTCTATATACCATTGTTGTATTCTCAAATTAACTTCCAATTTCCAGGTTGACATAATACATTTTTTTTTGCTACGGCTAGAGCTGTCTTAACAAATCTTTTTTGTGCACCATCCAAATCAAGTCCAAATTCTTTGTTTTTTATGTTATTTAGGAGGAAGATCTCTGGGTTTTTTGGTATATTGTTTTCTGTAATTTTATTTAATATCTGGTTTAGAACTTCCCAAAATTTTTCTACTTTCTCACATGTCCAGATTGCATGAATTGTTGTTCCCATTTCTTTTTAACAATGAAAACATCTGTCAGATACTGTTGGGTCCCATTTATTTAACTTTTGAGGTGTAATGTATAGCCTGTGTATCCAGTTATATTGTATCATACGTAACCTCATGTTTATTGTATTTCTCATCGTTCCAGAGCATAACTTCTCCTATGTTTCCTTCTTTATCTTTATATTTAAATCGTGTTCCCATTTTTGTTTAGTTTTACCATTTGTTTCCTCATTCTCCTTTTCTTGCAGTTTAATATGCATATTTGTTATAAATCTTTTGATTATCATTGTATCTGTAATCACATATTCAAAGTTACTTCCCTCTGGTAACCTCAGACTGCTTCCTAATTTGTCCTTCAAGTAGGATCTCAATTGGTAATATGCCAACACTGTATCTTGAGTTATATTATACTTATCTTTCATTTGTTCAAAGGATAATAATCTATTTCCTGAAAAACAATTTTCTATTCTTTTGATCCCTTTTTTCTCCCATTCTCTAAAGGAAAGGTTATCTATTGTAAAAGGGTGTAACTGATTTTGCGTCATTATTAGTTTTGGTAATTGGTAATTTGTTTTATTCCTTTCTACATGAATCTTCTTCCAAATATTGAGCAGATGATGTACTACTGGAGAACTCCTACGTTGTACCAATTTTTCATCCCATTTATATAATATGTGTTCAGGTATCTTTTCCCCTATTTTATCTAGTTCTAATCTAGTCCAATCTGGCTTTTCCCTTATTTGGTAAAAATCTGATAGGTATCTTAATTGTGCGGCTCTATAATAATTTTTAAAGTTTGGCAGTTGTAAGCCTCCTTGTTTATACCATTCTGTTAATTTATCTAGTGCTATCCTCGGTTTCCCCCCTTTCCATAAAAATTTCCTTATTATTTTCTTTAACTCCTTGAAGAATTTCTCTGAAAAGTGTATTGGCAATGCCTGAAATAGGTATAGTATCCTTGGGAAAATGTTCATTTTAATACAGTTTATCCTTCCTATTAGTGTTAGTGGTAAATCTTTCCAGTGCTCTAAATCGCCCTGTAATTTTTTCATTAGTGGATAATAATTGAGTTTACATAGATGGCCGAGATTTTTATTTATTTGTATACCTAGGTATCTTATTGCTTGCATTTGCCATCTGAACGGTGATTCCTTCTTAAATTTTGAGAAATCCGCATTATTCATTGGCATTGCTTCACTTTTATTTGCGTTAATCTTGTAACCCGACACTTCTCCATATTCCTTCAATTTCTTATATAATTCTTTTATTGATAGTTCTGGTTCTGTTAAGTATACTATAACATCATCCGCAAATAAACTGATTTTATATTCCTTGTCTTTTATTTTTATCCCTTTTATATTATTTTCTGTTCTTATCAATTCTGCTAGTGGTTCTATAGCTAACACGAACAATAAGGGTGATAGTGGGCATCCCTGCCTTGTTGATCTGCTTAAATTAAATTGCTTTGTTAATACGTTGAATAAATAATTCCATTCTACTCTGTCAAAGGCCTTCTCTGCATCTAAAGCAACTGCTACTGTTGGCGCTTTACTCCCTTCTACTGCATGAATTAAGTTAATAAATTTACAGATATTGTCTGTTGTTCGTTTTTTTTAATAAATCCAGTTTGGTCTAGATTTACTATTTTTCGTACATAGTTGGCTAATCTGTTTGCTAATAGTTTAGCTATTATCTTGTAATCTGTGTTAAGTAAAGATATTGGGCTATATGACGCTGGTGTAAGTGGATTTTTCCCTGACTTTGGTATTATTATAATTATTGCTGTTTTACATGACTCTGGTAAGCTTTGTGTTTTATCAGTCTGGTTGATTACTTCCAGAAGGGGAGGAATTAATAAATCTAAATATTTTATAGAATTCTATTGGGAATCCATCCTCTCCTGGTGTTTTATTGTTCGGTAGTTTTTTTTATTATCTCCTGTATTTCTTCTATTTCAAATGGTTTTGTTAATTTATTTTGTTCCTCTGTTTGTAATTTTGGTCGTTCAATTTTAATTAAAAATTCATCTATTTTATCTTCTTTCCCTTCGTTTTCAGTTTGATGTAGTTGTTCGTAGAATTCTCTAAAGTTTTCATTAATCTCCGTTGGATTATATGTGATTTGTTTGTCTTTTTTCCTTAATGCCAATACCATTCTCTTAGTTTGTTCTGTCTTAAGCTGCCACGCTAGAATTTTGTGTGTTTTTTCTCCTAGTTCATAATATTTCTGTTTTGTCTTCATTATGTTCTTCTCCACCTTATATGTTTGTAGTGTTTCATATTTTATTTTTTTTATCTGCCAATTTTCTTCTTTTAGTTGTATCTTCCTTCATTGCTAATTCTTTTTCTATATTTACTATTTCTCTTTCCAACTGCTCTGTTTCCTGATTGTCATCCTTCTTCATCTTGGTTACATAACTTATTATTTGCCCTCTAATGAACGCTTTCATTGCATCCCATAGTATAAATTTATCTTTCACTGATTCCGTATTTATTTCAAAGTACATTTTAATTTGTCTTTCAATTAATTCTCTAAAATCCTTCCTTTTAAGTAGTATGGAGTTTAATCTCCATCTATAAATTCTTGGAGGGATGTCCTCTAACTCTATTGTCAATATCAAGGGTGAATGGTCTGATAATATTCTAGCTTTATATTCTGTTTTTCTTACTCTATCTTGCATACGAGCTGATAACAGAAATAGGTCTATTCTTGAGTATGTTTTATGTCTACCCGAATAATATGAATATTCCTTTTCCTTTGGGTGTTCCTTCCTCCATATATCCAAAAGTTGCATTTCTTACATCGATTTAATTATAAATTTGGTTACTTTGTTCTTTCTGTTAATTTTTTTCCCAGTTTTATCCATATTTGAATCCAAATTAAGGTTGAAATCCCCTCCTATTAATATGTTCCCTTGCGTATCTGTTATCTTCAAGAAAATCTTGCATAGACTTTTGATCTTCTTCGTTAGGTGAATATACATTGAGTAGATTCCAAAACTCCGAATATATCTGACATTTTATCATTACATATCTCCCTGCTGGATCTATTATTTCCTCTTCTATTTTAATTGGCACATTTTTACTGATTAATATAGCTACTCCTCTTGCTTTTGAATTATACGACGCTGCTGTTACATGTCCTACCCAATCTCTCTTTAATTTCTTGTGCTCCAATTCAGTTAAATGTGTTTCTTGCACAAATGCTATATCAATTTTTTTCTTTTTTCAGTAAATTTAGCAGTTTCTTCCTTTTGATTTGGTTATGTATTCCGTTAATATTTAAAGTCATATAGTTAAACGTAGCCATTTCATACTTTGTTTATCTTGCCTTTCCATTTCTCCATCATCACCTTTCCTTCTTGTCCATTTCTGCTTTCATGTTTTGAACACTTTATAAGACAACATTTCTAAAACATCAAACATTTTCCTTATTCTCCTATTTAAAACTTCTTTAACCCCATTCTCCCCTCCCCCTCCTGAGTTGCCCTTTATCCCTTGTCGGGCAACCACATCTCCCCTCTCCATTTGGATTTGCGAATTCACTCGCAAGCGTCAACTGATTTTGCAGTGACCGTAACTCCTCCCAACCCAGCACCCCCCCCCGGAAAAGATTTCAAGTTTCATATATAACAAAGGTCACTCTTTTAATTCCCTCCTTATTCCCTCTATTCCCTTTCATTCCCTTATTAATTCTTATCTATACTCTGTATATTTTCCTCTAAATACAAATACACTCATGTATACACATACACATCTATATATATATATATATATATATATATATATACCCATATACACACATACATATAGTTCGTGGTCATTTTTACTCTCATTACATGTCTTCATCTCTCTGCTTGTTTTGTAGTTGTTCTGCAAATTTTCCTGCTTCCTCTGGATCCGAGAATGGTCTGTTTTGTTGCCCTGGAATAACTATTTTAAGTACCGCTGGGTACTTTAACATAAATTTATATCCTTTTTTCCATAATATCGTTTTTGCTGTATTGAACTCCTTCCTCTTCTTCAGGAGTTCAAAACTTATGTTTGGGTAGAAAAAAATTTTTTGACCTTTGTATTCCAGTGGCTTTTTGTCTTCTCTTATTTTCTTCATTGCTTTCTCCAATATATTTTCTCTTGTTGTATATCTTAAAAATTTTACTAAAATGGATCTTGGTTTTTGCTGCGGTTGTGGTTTCGGGGCAAATGTTCTATGTGCCCTCTCTATTTCCATTTCTTCCTGTAATTCTGGTCTTCCTAGGACCCTGGGGATCCAATCTTTTATAAATTCTCTCATATTCTTGCCTTCTTCATCTTCCTTAAGGCCCACTATCTTTATATTATTTCTTCTATTATAGTTTTCCATTATATCTATCTTCTGAGCCAACAGCTCATGTGCCTCTTTAACTTTTTTATTAGATTCTTCTAATTTCTCTTTTAAGTCCTCTACTTCCATTTCTATAATTATTTCTCCTTCTTCCACATTATCCACTCTTTTTCCTATCTCTGATATGACCATTTCTATTTTATTCATTTTTTCTTCTGCACTCTTAATTCTTCTTTTTATCTCATTAAATTCTTGTAATTGCCATTCTTTCACTGATTCCATATATTCTTTAAAAAAAGATATATTCATCGTCTTGCCTTTCTCTTCTTCTTCCATTTCTCTCTGTTCTTCTTCTTCTTCCTCTGGGTTGACCATCTGTTGTTTCCTTGTTTTCTTTTTACCCTCTTCTTTCTTGTTGTCATTATTTTCTATGTTCTGCTCCTGTTGCTGTGTTGCAGCTGTCACTCTCAGCTGTGGAGATCGACTCCGCAGCTGTTCCCCCCTCCCGTCAGTGTGTTTTTTTTCACTTTTACTTGGCTCCGCGAGCCATTTTTGTAGTCTGACTTCCACAGTCCTGAGGGAGCGGGCTTCTCTCTCCGCAGCGGGCCTCCTCGGACAGGTAAGGCCTTCACCTTCTTCTTCCGACGTTCTTTCATCTTCTCTTCTTCCCGTTGTTTTCAACTTTTCTCTCTTCGCTGCCATTTTCTTCTCACCTTTATTTTTACTTTGTTTTAATTTTTACTCTTGTACCTTTGTGTTTTGTGCGTTTTTTTTCAACTTTTCTGGAGAGGGCTGGATTTCCCTGACCGGCCACTACTCCATCACGTGACTCCTCTGATCTGCACTCTTCTCAATGGTTTACTTAACATGCGTATGTCACTGACTTGGAGTTAGGGGTAGGTAGAATGAATTCCTAACCTGCAGTTTAATGAATTTAACATGTTCATATGCACTACTCCATCCAACTTTCCAGCTGATCTATGTCCTGCTGTGTCCTTTTTGCCATCTTCGCTGCTGCCAACGTTCATGTCAAAGTCAAATTTACTAATCAAATCACTTACATTCCCACCCAAACCATATATTACAGAGAACAGTCCCAGCACCATGCCAAACTACTTCTTGTAGGTTTCCAGTCAGAAAAGTAGTTTCGGAACCAGTTTGACAACACTCCTTGTGCTTCAACCTTTTGGGTGAGCCTACCAAGTGGCACCTTAAATTTCAATTTAGGTATACAGCACGGTATTAGGTCCTTCTGGCCCACAAGCCCGTGCTCCCAAATCCCCCAATTAATCATACATTTTTTGAAGGGTGGGTAGAAACCAGAGGACCTGGAGGAAACCCACGACAGACATGGGGAGAACGTACAAAACTCAGATGGAAAAGGGAAAAGAAAGGTAGAACCAAAGGGAAGGAGACAGGAGGAGAAAATAGTGAAGGATGCTTTAATGGAAAATGCAGATCTCTCTCCCCTTTTCCCTCTACCACCCAAAATCAGTTCTCACCTTTCCTCTAATCATATCCAATTACAGTAAAAGTCCTAAAATCTGGACTGCTTGGGGATTAGGTTAGTCCATATTTTCAGATTCTCGAGCAGCACTTCTAAAATTCAATTACATGGAGAATAAACAGGTAAATTTTGATAGTTTAACAAAACATTTTTTCACACAAAATACAAAGTACAAAAAAACAAATTAATATTTTTCTCACACTTCCGTGTGGTCACTTTCGATACTGTGCATCTGTGGCGCTTTCGCGTGCACACACACACACACACACACACACACACACACACACACACACACACACACACACACACACACACACACACACACACACACACACACACACACACACACACACACTCAGAATCCAAGGGTTTTCAAGAAGTCTCTATTCTCGGGCGGTCTGTATTTCAGCCGAGAGTTTTCAAGAAGTCAGGATTCTCAGGTGGTCCATATTTCAGCCATGAGTGTTTTGAGAAGTTTGTATTCTCGGGCGGTCCGTATTTCAGCCGAGAGTTTTCGAGGTCATGAATCTTGGACAGTCCAGATTTCAGTTGAGAGTTTTCAAGAAGTCTGGATTCTCGAGCAGTTCAGAATTCCGGCATATGGATTTTTGGACTTTTACTGGAACACCTTTTATCTGTTGGTTTGGTCTCCTTTCCCTCCCATTCTCCCACCTTGGGGACATTTAAGAGAGTCTTAGACAGACATATGGATGAAAGAAAAATAGAGGGTAGTACTTCTATTTAGGAAAGAACATATGGGCTGGAACAACTCTAAGGGCCTGAACTGTGCTGTATTGTTCTACGCTCAATCTCAGTCTTTAATTCAGATGCCTGTCTACTTTTTACTCACACCTTTAAGAAGGGCTCAAGCCCATAACGTTGGTAATACATCTCTACCTCCTATGAACTAGACAGGCTGAGTTCCTCCATCATTTCAGTCTGTTTTCACTACAACTACAGCATCTGCAGATTTTTGTGTTTCGATCTGGGTTCAAATTTTCCTGGTCACTGCTGTTAATATATTTTTTCTATTCACCTCAGACTAGCTCGCGTAAAATGTGTTATTGAGAGATATGCTTTAAGCTTAGCGCACGAATGAGATTGCAATGGCTAACAGCGGAACACAATGCAGAACGTCCTCTTCATGCAGCTGGTGGCAGTTGTCAGTCCCGTCTCTTCTCACACTAAATGTTCCGAGAGAACCCGCTATTAAGGCGCTGCTGGTGTAGTGGTATCATGCAAGATTCCCATTCTTGCGACCCGGGTTCGATTCCCGGGCAGCGCACACTTTTTTTTAACGCGTTGGGCTGTGTTACGGTCTACCCCTGTAACATTAAAATCGTCACTCTTTAAAATGCACGACGAGTCTATTGCAAATTAACCAGTTTAATGGTGTTGACTTTCCAGTGACGTGCAATAAGAATTGCAGATGCCGTGATCTTGGGCTGTCGGCAGAACGCAGCTGAATCCTTGGTTGGAAATTCAGTCCACGTTTCAGGATGGTCCCCTTTGTTGAATCGGGACCTTGTTGCAGAAGTTCACCCCCCACCCCCGATCCCCGTTTCGGATGCAGACAAACTTCTGCGCATTCAAAATTCTGACAATCTTTACTTCCATTTGTAATTCCCCAGTTAACAAAGCAGTCGATTGCTATATGCAAAACTCACTGCAGTGGTTCTCGACCTCTCCACCCCCCCTCCCCCACATACCACCTTAAGTAATGCCTTATTAACCACAGAGCACCTATGGTATAGGACGACGCCTATTGTAATTTTATTTATGTGTTTATTAATTTCTCCATATTACTTTGTCAATATATGGTTTATGGCATATTGTAGTCGTTTTAATCTAGACTTGCCTATATTTTTTTGCTTTCAGTGGCCGCAGGAAGGAGTAATTTGGAAATATACAAATTATTGCTTTCTTGCAACAGAAAAAGAAAATACTGCAATTATACACGTTTAAATGTATACATATCATTACTGTACTCATAATAAATATATATAGTGTGAGTACAGAAAGAAAAAGAAAGAAACAGTAATAGAAACAAAATATGCTGCAATTATACACGCAAATGTATTTTGCTTTATATACATCATGTAATGTATTTTGTTTTTCTATCCTATAAATGTGTATACTGCAAAATGTATTTTGTTTTATCTCTATATCCTATAAATGTGTATACTGGAAAATGTATTTTGTTTTTAGCTCTATATCCTATAAATGTGTATACTGCAAAATGTATTTTGTTTTATCTCTATATCCTATAAATGTGTATACTGGAAAATGTATTTTGTTTTTAGCTCTATATCCTATAAATGTGTATACTGGAAAATGTATTTTGTTTTTAGCTCTATATCCTATAAATGTGTATACTGGAAAATGTATTTTGTTTTTAGCTCTATATCCTATAAATGTGTATACTGGAAAATGTATTTTGTTTTTAGCTCTATATCCTATAAATGTGTATACTGGAAAATGTATTTTGTTTTTAGCTCTATATCCTATAAATGTGTATACTGGAAAATGTATTTTGTTTTTAGCTCTATATCCTATAAATGTGTATACTGGAAAATGTATTTTGTTTTTAGCTCTATATCCTATAAATGTGTATACTGGAAAATGTATTTTGTTTTTAGCTCTATATCCTATAAATGTGTATACTGGAAAATGTATTTTGTTTTTAGCTCTATATCCTATAAATGTGTATACTGGAAAATGTATTTTGTTTTATCTCTATATCCTATAAATGTGTATACTGGAAAATGTATTTTGTTTTTAGCTCTATATCCTATAAATGTGCATAATTAAACCATATTCTGTTTCTATTGCAAACAACTAATAATTTGTCCATTTCAATATTGCACTAAAAGTTTTGCCAAAGTTTCGCGTTCACTTGTGGCTCGCGGGCGACGGTCGGTCGCGCGCCGCGCCGCCGGCAGAGCCCGCGCAGGCGCACTGGGCCTGGCCAGGTCGCCATTTTCTCCGCCCGGGTCTGTGGAGTTATTTTTCTTTCTGGCTTTGTTCTCCTGCTGCTCGGCCGCTTCCCTCAGCTGAACCCCCGGCAGGAGCGGGCCGCGTTTAAACATTAGAAGAAGAATTCGTTGCGTCTCCCCCACCCGAGCCCTCAGCGCTTGCACAACGCTCCCGCCATGATGATGGAGGACGACGGGCAGCCGAGAACCCTGTGAGTCCGCGGCCGAGGGAGGGAGGGAGGGAGGGACAGGCCTTCGCCCCTTCCCTTTCCAAACCAACCGATCAAAACGGCCTCTCCGGACCCTTGCGGCCCGGGGAAGCCTTTCAACTGGGTCCGAGGCCGCTTCGGGCCTTGTCATCTTCCGCCCGAAGGCCTCGGGCCTCGAGTCGCCTGCTGGTGGTGACGTGACGGTGCTCCGAGCCGAAAGCCGCCCTTCCCTCCCCTCCCCGCAGCTCGGTCTCGGACACGAGCTCCCGCCCCCCGGGGAAAAGAGTATTTCCCTTCAGCCAAGTTGGCTCCGTCTTCAGCGTTGCCCAATTTCCCTCCCAACACCGAGTTCCTCATGTCTGAGTGGATTTATTTGTCCTTGAGTCGCGCGTGTCTGCGTGGAAGGACAGCCTTCCCTCCGTTTTGTTCGTGGCTCAAGCTTCTTGGGGATTTAACTTCAGGTAGGAATTGTCTCCCACAATTTTGGAGCTGAACCTTCCACGGTTTATCAAGGCCCACGTAAAACCAAACGCAGCAGCTTGGACTCTTGCTTTTCTTTTCGTTTGTGCGTGGCCAACATTTCCTGGGGGGGTGTTTATTTTCTATTTTAAAAAAAAATAAAGACCGGCTGAGTTGTGACAAAGTCAGGGCAAATAATATAGGCTCTGGTGGAATTCGTTTGTGTTTCAGTTTGCATACAGGTCAGCAAGATAGTTAATTTTGAGTGATATTTTAAAGCCCCGATCACATTCTCTTTGGCCATTTGTCGGGTACCTTCTTTCGTTCTCACCTTGCAAAGTTATGCTGTATGTATGCAGTTATGAATATTGACTATTGTTTTAAATCCGTGAATACATAGGGTTGTTACTATTGTCCACAAATTATTTACAAAACAATTTCTAAAAAAGCTTTTTTATATGTGTAATAGAACATAGGAAAAGGTCCAAGAAGCTTCATGAGATTATTATTTAGCATTGCAAAATCCAAAAAATTGGTCAGAGGCGAATTAGACAAAGCATTTTCAAAGAAGAAAGTTGGGAGTAAATTCCAGAGTACATCGCCCTGAAAGCAGAAAGCATGCTTGAGATTGTCTCTGTCCAGTATCAGAGTTGGAGAAACGCATTTTGTTTTTATTTCATTCCCTGCATCTGCAGACTTTGTGTGTCACTTCAACACATATTTAGAAGTTATAACAAAGTCAGGGGGTGGGGTGGAGTGGAGGCCACAGATACGGAAGCAAGATGTTCAGTTGGAAACAAAATCTAGGTGAACAGTCATGGCGTCAAAAGATAGAACAAGGTTGTCTGCCAGGTGTGTAATAGAAAGTCATGAAAAAAAGAATTACTGGTAGATAGGGGGGAAAAAAATAATTTTCAGTATTGTAATTTTTCAACTGTGTCATAGTTGTATGGATTCAAGGACAGAATCTGGAATTGCTAGGATACAACTGTAGTCTTTGGTGCAACTCCCTATGGGGAAATAGATGGAAGAGAAGGTCATTCAGTCCTACTCCATCATTCAATATGGTTATGGGTGATCATATGACTTTGGTTCCTTATTGCTGGTTTCCTTCCATACCCCACATCCAACTCCCAACTGACCTCAACAGCATTTTGTGGTAGGGAGTATCATAAGCTCTTAGCTTCCAGAATGAAAAAGCTTTTCATCATCTTAATCCTTAAATAATTAAACAATTAGTTAGAACAATAGTATATGCAGATAAAATTGGTTCGTGGAACAAATACAGTATTTTACAGATCTCCCTAGAAAAGGAAAGAAAAATGAAAGCACTTTGTACACATTTTGTACATGATAATTGAAACAATTTTTTTTACATTAAAAGAGATTCACTAATTTGGTGTGAGAGAATCGTTTCATTTGGTGAAATGAATGGGAATCGTATCAGATCAAGACAGTGATAATATTTTTCTTCGGATAAGCTTGCATTTCCATTGTGGAAGGTTTTTTTAAATTCCATTATTATTTTAAAAAGGCACATTAATGATTGTGGATTGGTATGTGCGATATCAGGGACTATTCAGGTGTCCCTGTTGACCATGTCTGCAGCAAGTGTCCTGCTGCAATTCCTCTGTTGGAGGAGCAGTGGATTCATTGAGTAGAATCCAGGAGGCAGCAGCAAGTGTTGATAGGAATTTCAGGGAAGTGGTCACACCAAAGAGAATTTTGGAAGTTGAAAAAAACAGGACCTGTAGTTTTGGACATCCAGATCATTCCCTGCACCATATGCTAGAAACAGTAAATAGAAAGTTCTTTTTTTCCACCACCCCCCCCCCCCCCCTATATAGAACTCACCATTTTGCACCTCATCCTCCAATATTCCAAAGAAAAAAAGTTTGGTCTACCTTATGCAGTAGAAGTCAAAAAATCCAGCTGCCAGCAATCCGGACCACCCGAGAATCCAGACTTTTTGAATACTCTTAAACTTTTAAAATTTAATGGACTTTTGTGTGCATTCATGCGTAAGTGCCACAGATGCATAGCGGCAATAAGCAACCACGCTTACTGTCCACTTTCAGGGAGCTAAGGACTTGCAAACCAAAGTCTCTGCATCTCAATACCTCTAAGAATTCTACTATTTACTGTATACTTGCATTTAACCCAAAACAAAAAATGGTCACACTCATCCAGATTAAGCTACATTTCTACTCCAACTAATCCACATCCTGCTGAATCCTTTGAGAACATTCCTCACTATCCACAACTCTGATAATTTTTGTGGCATCTGCAAATTTACAAATCTGTCCACCTACATTTTAATACAATCATGTATATATCTCACAGATGTCCTAGCACTGATCCTTGCCTAACATCGCTGATCGCAAGCCTGTCAGACTAACACCCCTCCATCACTACTTTCTGTCTTCAATGCCCAAGTCAGTTTGAATCTAATCTACCAAGTCTCCATGGATCCCATGTGCCTTAATCTTAATATTTAGTATTTTGATTAAGATAAATGTATATCAATGGATGAAAACAAATTTTCATAATTCATCGTTTATATATTCAACTAAATTTGTAATTGTAATGATTTTCCAATTGAGGCAGCCAGGGCTCTCTGCCAGTATGCCTGGTTAAAAGCAAAAAAAAAATTACTTCCTCATTCAGTATTGCTAAATATTATTTCATCATCATTCCTGTTTATGGATTCTTGATCTGTCAAATTCCCTGCAGTTGTAACCACACTTCTTCCAGGACGTACTGAGATTGTGAAAGGTGCATTAGAAATAAAAGTACTCTATGAAAACAAATTGCCAGCATGCCAGTATTGTGCTTGTGTGATTAAATATGTCAGTTCAGGTAGTTTAAAGGGGAAATGAAGTAAAACGTAATGTAGTAGCAGTATGGGCAAAGAGCACTTCAAAATGGCCGGAAATTTGAGCTAATGTAACATTTACAGCATTCCTGAAAGATCAATACATGTTAAAGGCAAAAAAAAAAGTTGGAATGTTTTGGAACAGGAACAGCTGAAGGGAAACTTAATTGAAGTGTAATTTAAAAGCTGCCTAAAGAGTAAAGAACTGTCTGTTTCCTTCACCAGAGGAGTTAAAAAAAGATTTAAAGCCATTGTTAAAAAGATTAAAAGGGGAATGAGGAAAACAATTTTAATCCACAGGTGTTGATGTCTGGAACTTGCTACCTGGCAGAATCCTTGTTTAACCATCTTTGAGTATATACAATAACCTTTTGGATTATAGACCAGCAAGCTGAATGCCCTGATGAGTAATTTTTTTTTACAATTGTAGAATTGCAAATGTTGAGTGCCTCCTGTACAGAAACTGTATACATTCATATTTCCTTTAGATTTGTCTGTTTCAGTTACTCCAAAATTTGCTAAAAATTTCCTGTAGACCAAAATGAATGACCACAGTGAAATTGGTGTATGATAGGGAGAGACGTGTTCTCTTGCTGTTCAGGCCTAAAATATTTTTTCCCAACATCTGCAGTGTTTTTTCCTTGACAATTTTGTGTTGATTCATGTGAAACTGCTATAATTGGTATGTTGAAAGCAAAACTCTGAAAATTGGGAAATGCTGTCTTTAAATGTTAATTCTTGTTGTAGGACTATCATTTGTCAGGCAGACATTCATGGTCTTTTTTTTTGAGAACGTGATGATGAGCCATTTGAAATGCTACATTAAGTTGTGGTCAGTTAAAAATGAAAATCTGACCACAACCTTTTGCAAAAAAGTGGGGAATAAAATCGATGTGGTAAAACTAAGCAAATCATCTTGACCTGGATAAAGTGCTAAACTACATTAGCCTAGCCTTGTGTTTTTTTTTGTGTATGTATATCAGAATGCCCATTTGACGTGAACTAGCACATATAGTTGGGTCAAGTCTTGACTGGTTTAGTCCACATTGGTAAAATGTACAATCTAAAGGAATTGCTTTATGTAATTGAGGTGAATAGCATAAATTTCCACTGCATCAAAAAATGAAGTATGTACTTTCACTGTTTTTTTAAATTCCAACTCAGGGTGAATTAAGCTCTAATTATGTTGACAGCAATTTAATAAGCACATGATAGTTTCAGATTATTGAAAATCATTTGAACTTTATTAACTAGCGATGACATTTTATGTCAATTTCATTGTTGCTTTTGATATTAATAATTGTTGGTACACAGGGCTGAAATATGGATGCTTAATTGGGAATGTTTTCTCACAAGATGAGTTCCTAGTCACCAAAATAATTCTATTGAAGGAAAACAAATTAAAGATTTAGAATGAATTGATACTTAAAAATTATAGTAGCTTTGTTTTTGGTAAAATGAGTTCTGAGTTCAGTAACAAATCATTGCAATAAAGATTATTATTGGATCACATCTGTCTGAAAATTATGCAAGGGACTTTGGTACTTAAAAATAATTACCACTGTCCCAGAAGCTCAATGCAAGAGTATAAAAGTTGGGACTTGTTCAGTTTTGCTTGACAAGTCTCCAGTTTGTGTAGTTAGCTGATATCACATCATTGCAACATTAGAGTTCAAAAGTAGGGGACAGATTACCATTCAGAGATCCTGCGACTTGGAAGGAAAATAAAAGAATGCTTGCATGCAAGGTGAGAACAGATTCTTAGAGACAAAAAGTCTGCTAGAACAAATTATTCATGCCGACATGAAAAATGGAGGATGGCCACTACTCATTGAACCATAACTTGTTTTATTTTGCCTTCAGGAAAGAAAGTAACTATATATTATGATTTGGTGTCTGCTATTTTTGTACAGGTACACAATCCTTTATCCGGACATCTAAAATCCAGAAAGCTCCAAAATCCGGCAAGTGGGGCAAGAGACCAGCAGCACGAGTGGGACGGGGTGGGGGGGGGGAAGACTGGCAGCACGAGTCGGGTAGGCGAGAGAGAGGAGACTGGCAACTTGAAGCGGGCGAGGGTGGAGGGAGTGGATACGGCAGCACAATTCGGGTGGGCTTAAACCTGGCTTTCTGAAATCCGGAAAAATCTGAAATTTGGAACACACTGTTCCCCTCCGGACAAAGGATTATGCACCCGTACCTGAGGCTGCTGCCTGAATAAAATAAATTAAATAGAGAAATAGAAAAGACTGACATCCTCATAGTTAATGTTTCAAGTTGACGTTTTGTCAGAATATGCTTTCTGGTTTTTGAGCTCATGGAATTTTTATGGATAGTAATTCTACATCTCAAAACACCTTTTATAACTTAAAATATGAATTCATGGACTGTAATTAATCTTTTGTCTCTTACCAGGTACAAAATCCTTAGTATTGTTTTTAGGTGGAATACTTTTGCTTCTCTTGGAAATGTAATTCTGCCCTTGTATGTAGATTATGCAAATCCTCTGTTGGTTAGTTGAAAAGTAACTGATGTCCTGCATTATTTTGTGACTTTTTTTTCTCTGTTTTTCAAAAGCACCTTTGAAGTCATCAGCAGGGGTAAATTCTTTGGATGAGCACTAGGTAGAATGGTTAAATTCCTTTTTTAATATATTTTCCTGAATCTTTTTCAATTATAATTATTTGACTTATTTGTTCCCTGATGGGTTTTCTGCAAATTAAACGTGTTTTCCTGCCTTCATGTGTACATTCAGCATTTATAACATGTAGTGTTCCTTTTCTTCCTTCTTTCATTTCAAAGGAATATTAATGGATTTCAGTTATCCTCTATACTGTGGTTTATAACCCGACATGATCAAATTAATTTCTCAGACTCTACCATAGTTGACTTGATGTAAAACTTTGAAAGTCATCTTTTATGAATGATAGCAAACTGTCAGTTGAAAATAGCATTTTAATTTTATTACACTAAATACTTCCTTCAAACAATACTATTCATTATTTGCTAATTATATTTATATCTGAATAACTTGCATTTCTTTTTTTTGCATGTTTTTCTACCATAAGCTAAGAAATGTTTGCTTTAAATGAAAAGTTGATTTTAAAGTAGTAGCTGTTAAATATTTGAATGGATATTTTAAATAGGAAAATCTTAACATCACCATTGGCCTGTGTTTTTGAGGACATAGGGTTTGTAGGGAAAAGTAACAAAAAGTATTTGCAGGTTTCTTTAAGTTTCAGAACTCTTACCCTTTTCTGTAATGATGTTTTATTTTTGTTTCGATAGATATGTGGGGAATCTCTCCAGGGATGTGACGGAAGCTCTAATTCTTCAACTTTTCAGTCAGATTGGACCATGTAAAAGCTGCAAAATGATTGTTGAGGTGTGTTGAGTATCCCATTTCAAAGAATCTTTGATTACCATTTGTTTGTTGACAGATACACTTGTGACATAGAAGGAGCAAAACTAAATATTGTTGAAGCTATGCATGAAAAGTGATTCTTTGAGATCATTTCTTGAGCAGCTCCTTGAGCCTTCACATGGACATGCTGCAATTCCTGCCTAAAAGAAGTCATAGCAGCTGTGAAACCTGTCAGGACTTGAAAGAGTGCAAAGATTGACTAGGCTTTTGCTGGGACTTGAAGAACCAAGTTACAGGGAAAGGTTAAACAGGACTGTATTCCCTGGAGCATATAAAAATGGGAAAGATTTTTCTTAGACGTATACATAATTATGGATATAGGCTTTTTCCACTGAGGTTATATGAGATACAAAACAAAGGACATGGTTAAAGGGTGAAAGGGGAGAAGTTTAGGGGAATTTCTTCACACAGAGATTGGTAGGAGTATGGAATGAGTTGCAAGCTGAAGTGGTGAATGAGGGCTCAATTTTTCCATTTAAGAAAAACTTTGGACAGGTATATGGATGGGAGGGGTATGGAGGGATATGAAATAGGTGCGTCACTAGAATGAGGCAAAAATAATAGTTTGGCGCAGACTAGAAGGGCCAAACATGCTGTTTTCTGTGTTGTATTGTCCCATCGTTCTATGGCTCTTGTGTTGCAAGACAAAATTATAATTGAATCACATGGGCATAGAGATTAAAATGTACAAATTATCTTGCACTTTGTTACAGAAAGGTTTATCCTTTTTAAGGGTAGAAGTGTTACCTTAATGGCAAGTTTTTCTTCAGGGATTAATCACGATGGTGTAATTTCCCTTCCATCTCACTTGTGAAAGGCAGCATTTCTATTTGTTGCATTAACATTAAGATTTTTTTGTTTATAAACCCATTTTTATTTACCAGTAACTGGTAAAGAGGAATGAATCGCAAATGTTTGCCACCTCTGTTACAATTGGTTATCTTTTCTATGATCATTGAGGATGCTATTGTAATTGCATTATTAGTGCATCTCCCTATTGGGACAGTTCTTAACGAGGTCAACTACTGATGTATGTCTTGGCTTTCATGAGTTAGCAGAAAGAAATCATGTGTAGGGCCTTTCCAACAATTCCTGCTGGATTTATCTGTATCTGGTGAAAAACACAACCTTGTTTTTGCAGATGCAACTCTTGCTGGCTAAATAAGTGATAGGCCCTATTGAGCTGTCATTCATGTCCTGCAAGATGTCATTTACTTTAAAACCAGATGAATTTTGTCAAACTGACACAGAACTGGGATTCAATTTAGATTATGCTAGGTTTGTTATGCCACTTTCATTTAGAGCCCTTTTGACTTCCTTTCCTTGTCTTAACTGGTCTTTTTAGGTTTTTCAACCCACTTTTTTCAAAAATTGTGTTCAAGTATCAGTTTGATTTTTTTTTTCCCCCTATTCCAACAGACTGGCAATGATCCGTATTGCTTTGTGGAATTCTATGAACACCGGCATGCAGCAGCGGCATTAGCAGCTATGAATGGGCGTAAAATTATGGGTAAGGTAAGCTATCATCTAGTCTACGGGTGAGTGGTAATTAAAAGGGAAAATGCATGTGTGACTTAATGTTCAGTTGTCAGAAAATAATCAGTCTGAAACCTTTTGAACTGCTTCAATTACAAGTGGATTTTCTTAGTTATTAAGTTACATCCTTTCTTGCTTTTATATCAGTTTCTTCATTAAGTGGCTACTTTGGTATCATGGCCTTCTGATTTCAGATTTATTGTCAGAATACATGGATGATATCCCATATAAGCCCGAGATTCTTTTTCCTGCGGGCGAGGCAGAACTTCTACTTATTGGCAGTGCAAGAAAAAAAACTACACAATATACACATGTAAAAAAACCATTGTAAACAGATAACGTATGTAAAGAAACTGCAATAAAGAGAGAATAAAAAAGCAATAAAGTGCAAAAGTCAGAGTCCTTAAATGAGTCCTTGACTGAGTTTGTTGTTAAGGAGTCTGATGGTGGAGGGGTAACAGCTGTTCCTGACCTGGTGGTGCGAGTCTTGTGGCACCTATACTTCTTTTCTGATGGTAGCAGCAAGAACATTGTGTGGTGGGTGGTGTAGATCCTTGATGAGTGCTGCTGTTCTCTGACTGCAGTGTTCCTTGTAGATGTTCTTGATGGTGAGGAGGGTTTTACCTGTCGTCCTGGGCTGTGCCAACTTCCTTTTGGAGGGCTTTTTGCTCAGGGGTATTGGTGTGCCTATTGTGACAGAATATAGATATGTTTATGGGAGATAAATTGGGGTGGGGTTTTTAGAAGTTAGGTTAGTTAAGTTAATAGTGATAAGTTAAAGTGTGATTCTGTTTTCATGTTTAAAGATGATTAAAAGCAACCTTTGTTTAAGTAACCATTTGTCTTGGTGAATATTTATTGCTGCTGGTTTTTGGGGTCCTCTGGGCTCGTAGCACTATATCAAACTGTGGTGCAACCGGTGAGCACACTTTCTACCACACATCTGTAGAATTATGCCATTCTTTCTGATGCCATACCAAACCTCCGCAAACTCCTGAGGAAGTAGAGCTGGTGACGTGCTTTCTACTCCATTAATCTCAATTATCTTTTAAACAAATATATTGTTTGCAGTAAAGTTGTGCTCTGGGTCAAATTATCAAGTTTTTTGACTTGATCAATATTTAATTTAAAACAAGTTTGTTTAGGTTGTTTAAAGTACCAGTGTTCTTTTTTGATATGGTGTAAAGAACAAATCCAGGGAAGAAAGTCCATAATAATCTTCTTTATATCTGAAGATAAAACTTGTGCTTCTCCCCAAAATGTGAACCTTTTATTAGCTACTTTTCTGACTCTAATGACACTATCTCTCTCTCTCTCTCTCTCTCTCTCTCTCTCTCTCTCTCTCTCTCTCTCCACCCCCCCTATGTTCAGCCAAAAGAGCCAAATAAATGGCTTTCTCCTGAGATAACACCATCACAGAAGCCAGGCTCCAACCTCTTCAATTTTCAAGCCTCCTAACAAAACTCTTCCAGCATACAAAAGGAACAAGTCAGACTTAAGTACAATGTAAAAATGCAATGAAAATATTACTTCCTGCACAGGTTATTTGTATACAATATATATTGGTTTAACCATGTTGAAATTACAGCACTGTGGCGGCCTGCTAACCGGGAAGCAACTCGGTACACAAAATGACCGATGAACATGGCAACCACGCAAACCCTGCTGGGGGCCAACGACCTTCGTCCCAGGTGTCCATCCGCATGGTAGGAAACAGCGAGCAAAGGTGGGAACGCTGCCCAGTCAGATATTGTCGCTGCTGTGACATCACTCCCAACATCAGCAGTAAGGAGTGAATATATGCAGAACTACCAGTGCAATAAATCAGTCCTCGACTCCTTCTTTTGTGTGTGTCTTCTTTCTACACTTTGGGGTAGCGCGCACGCTACATTGGTGACCCCTACAGGTCCTTCTGGCAATTGGACCCGAAGATGATGGAACAAGTAGCTCTTCATACAGTTTCATTGAAGCTGTCAACTTTCTGGACGTCGCAGCCACACGTGGTTTGAACAGATCGAGGCCCAGTTCCACCTTCGACAGATCAACGCCAATGACACACGTTACTACATGGTAAGCTTGCTCGACTAGGAAACAGCAGCAAGGGTCGTTGATTTCCAATGGCAGCCTCCGAAGCAAGCAAATACAATCCTCAAGGAGCTATTAACCCACACCTTTGGGCTCTCGCTGCACCCAAGTGCTGTATATGGATGGATTGGGGGACACAGGTCTTGTCTGGTCTTCAACCAGATTTTCCTGGAGCAGCTGTCTGAAGATATCTGACTCTTGCTTGCTGACAAGGACTTCAGTGACCCCAGGAAATGCTCTGAAGAGCGAAGAAAGAAAATGGCGCCTCGGTGGAGCCGGTTTCTAGGCCCTGCACACAGCCAGCAACAAGCCCATAGCAAACAGAGTTGCTAACATCATCAAAGATGGGGTGCAGTGGCCTGTCGATGCCGCCCACCCTGCACATTTCAGGGAAATGCCATGGACAACGTCAATGTCTATGGAGGTTGGCCAGTGTGACAGCCTCCTCCATGTGTGGGACTCTCTGTCAGGAAGACACTTCCTCATGGACACGGCGCTGAAATAAGTGTCCTCCCCCTCCCCCCCCCCAAAAACGACATCCAGAGCAACAAACCAGGCCTGGCACTGTGGGCAGCAAATAGCACTACCATACAAATGTTTGGCACCCACACCATCCCCTTCCGCTTCAGCAGCAACCAGTTCATGTGGACATTCATGATTGTGGCTGTGGCACAACTGCCCTTGGGAGCAGACTTCCTGTGAGCCTGCTGGCTCTATACATAGTCCCCACATTTCAGGACACCATAATGTTTGGGACATTTGGCTTCACAGGTATGTTTAATTGCTTCATTGGTACAGGTATAAGAGAGCTAGGCTTGCTTCTAAGCTTGTGTTCGCCTTTGGAGCCTGTAGTGGACATTTTTCAACATGAGGACCAGAGGCTGAAAATGAAGAACACCACAGTAAGAGACATCACCCAAACTCTAGGGTTACCAAAATCAACTGTTTGGAATATCATTAAGAAGAAGGAGCTTACTGGTGAGCTCAGTAATCGCAAAGGGACTGGTAGGCCAAGGAAGGCCTCCATTGCAAATCACAGAATTCTCATCCTAATGATGAAAAATCCCCAAATACCTGTTTGGCAGATCAGAAAAGCTCTTTTAAGAGGCAGATGTGGATGTGGCAATAACTACTGTCCACTGAGACTTAATGAACAGAAATAGGCTACACTGTAAGATGCAAACCACTAATTAGCCATAGAAACAAGATGGACAAATTACATTTTGCCAAGAAATATTTAAAAGAGCCTGCAGAATTCTGGACAAAGGTCTTGTGGACAGATGAGACCAAGATTAACCTGTATCAGAGAAATGGCAAGAGCAAAGTGTGGAGGCGCAAAGAAACTGCCCAAGATTCAAAGCATACCTCCTCTTCTGTGAAATGTGGTGGGGGTCTTGTTGCCTGGGCATGTACGGCTGCCACAGAAACTGGCACGCTTATCTTCATTAATGATGTAACTGCTGATGCAGTCGCAAAAAGAATTCTGAGGTGTTTGGAAGCAAGACAATATAGTGCCAAATATACTGCTAAAGCAACAAAGGAGTTTTTCAAATCTAAAAACTGGAAAGTTCTTGAATGGCCAAATCAGTCACCCGAACTAAATCCAATTGAGCATGCTTTCCATTTGCTGAAGAGAAAGCTTAAGGCGACAAGCCCCTCAAAACAAGGAGGAGCTGAAGACGGCTGCTGTAGAGGCCTGGCCGAGGATCACCACAAAAGATACTCAGCCCCTGGTGATATCATAGACTTAGACATACAGCATAGTGACAGGCCCTTTCGGCCCATGAGCCTGTACTGCCCAATTACACCTAATTGACTTCCAACCCCCAGTACATTTTGAACAGTGGGAGAAAGCTGGAGCACCTGGAGGAAACTCTCACAGATCTGAGGAGAACGTACAAACTCTTTACAGACAGTGCAGGATTCGAACCCAGGACCCAATCGCTGGCACTGTAACAACATTGCGTTAACCACTACCCTAACTGTGCCACCCTTTAATGTACTGTACATACCATTACTATGTCTCAAATATTATGGTGCCCAGAAATGAGCAGACGATGAATAAAAGGTGCTGTAATTTCTACATGGTCAAATCAAAATGTATACAAATGACCTTTACCCCTGGGTGATGCCTTTACTGTTTGACACAACTTTATTCAAACAACTGCTATTAGCAAAACACGTCCAAGACATTCTGCTGTCTGAATATTTGCTCCTATCTTTGCCAAAGGTTTGTGTGTTGTTTCAGAGAACGTTTACTTTAACAATTTTAAACTTCTGTATTTTTTACCTTATTATTTTTTCTTATTTAGTTGAATTTTTAAAATTTATTTTCCTTTTTTGCCGTTAGCTTGAGGATGCTGGTTGCTTGAATTCCAGGTGCCAGGGGTTTTACTGTATTCTAATCGCTCTATAAATATTCAACTGTAGTGCCCAGTGGCCGAGTCGAGAAGTGCAATGTCAAATTTTAATGGTATATTTTTGCTTTATAAATGAAACTGACTAATCTATTTTCTAATCACTGTACAATAACTTTCAGGAAGTTAAAGTGAACTGGGCAACAACTCCAAGTAGCCAGAAGAAAGACACAAGTAGTAAGTATTGGATTGTTGTCATTGTTTTTTTTTAAGCCTGCATCGTTTGTGGTTTAGTATGATGTTCGAATCCTATGCTGTCTGTAAGGAGTTTAGATGTTCTCCCTGTATCTGCCATGGGTTTTCCTCGGTGTCTGGTTCCCTCCCATTGTTCAAAACGTACCGGAGATTGTGGGTTAAATGGGTGGCATAGGCTCGATGGGCTGAAAGGGCCTGTTACCATGCTGTATGTCTAAATTTTCAAAGTTATTTCTGAAACTTCATTTCAAATTGTTGCTGTGCAAAAATTCTGCAAAGTGTTAGAAGTTTTGCAGCTGTTCAATTAAATTATTGAAGAATACAGCCTTTGCATCAGGTTTAAACAGTTCACATTGTTTAGGAACCAGGAAATTAAAATGCCAGGGTTATGATCATTGAAAGCAGAAAATGTAATTGATATTAAATGGTTATAAATTCAATTAGGGTTAGGGTTCGGGTAGGATGCTCCTACTTCCTATGTTCCTATGTTTTGTAAGGTAAAACATCATGAGATGGGAATGTGTAAGGAGTTACCCTGTACAGGGCTGTAACAAGAAGGGGAGGTGTCCTTGTACTCCTGTTAGGTAAAACATCATGAGATGGGAATGTGCAGGGCTGTAACAAGATGTGAATGCATCCTTGTACTTACAAGATAAGAGAGACATTGATGGATTGAGAGGCAGGAAGCTAGCAGGGAAAGGATAGCAACAGTTTTAGTCATTGGACAAGTAATGATATGATGATGTTCTAAGCACATATCCAAGGGTATAAAAAATCACCATTTTGCTGATAACGGCAGAATGCATTCTCCGACTAACATGGTTAGTCGCAAGTGTTACAATCCGGTAATAAAGAACAAAGAACCCTGATTTCGACTCAGCCTGGTGTTTGTCTCACTCATTCATGAACAAAGCAGACCTAACAGTTTGTATGTATTAATGGTAGTAAGTATTGGATTGTTTTGGACTGCATGGTTAGTAATCTTAAAATTTAGGCATGCAGCACAGTATCAGGCCCTTTTGGCCCTCGAGCGAGCCACCCAATTGTCCTACAGGAAAGTCACGCATACAGCGCCGGTTTCGAACTGCACTGTAGCAGTATTGTGCTAACCACATTACCCTAGTTAGTTTTGTGGTTTTAAAATTAAACATCCAACATTTACTCTTGTATATTTTCCCCATGATGCTTCATGTTTTTTTTACATTTAACACAAAAATCTGAAATGGATTTGATTTTTTTTTCCTTGATGTTACATGTTATGATCTGGACAATTTTACTCCATTGCCTAATCTATCAAAGAAGCACATAAATCAAATTTTAGAGCCAAAGTGACGGGAAATATTCTTAAGATCCGTTTTTAATTTTAAGATCAATAATTTTAGGCCACATTCTATTGCATATTCTTTTTGAATTTGTGGATAACAGCACAAGGCATCCTGTATTACTCAAGCTTGGAGGAAATCACATTTTTGAAAAGCATCTTTGTGGATCGTTAATAGTCCACAAAGTAATAGTCAAACATAAACCACCTACTATTGTTATAATAATTGTGTTCAACAGCACTCTTAACATTCACAAGATGCTTCTTGCTTTCAGATAACGACAACTGCTCCTTTGGGACTAGTGTCAAACAACTGATGCAAGAATATTAATTTTCAACTTTTCCTTTGAACATGCAAAGTTTGGTAAAATGAAGGAATTGCATTCTGCTGATACTATCAACGATTAGGAAAATGCATAGCTGTTAAAATTTTCAGTACGTAAGGAGTTTTGAAATCTTTGCAAAGCAAATAGCCTATGTTAATACACTTTTGTCTGTTCTAACTGTTTAAATACTTCTAGATTTGTCGGATAGTCACCCTTTTTTTTAATGACCTAAATTGAAAATAAACTCTCATCCACTCAACAGATCATTTCCATGTATTTGTTGGCGACTTGAGTCCAGAAATTACCACAGAAGATATAAAAGCAGCTTTTGCACCATTTGGAAGAATATCGTAAGGACATTTTGGTTTGAATTTTTATAGTGTTTGGCTTTAAACAACTGACACACATTCAGGGCATTAATTCTGTGTACTTCTTTTTTTCTGTGGGTTATATTACATTGGTATCTCTACAATACTACCCAGGGGCCTTTTAAAGCTTACCTAGATGTGATTGTTTCTGGTGGATTGATGAGTTTAAAATTTTTTAAAAAGTGATTAATCAAGAAAATGTTCTCTTGAACGTCCTTTTGAACAGCATCAGGAAAAACTTTGCATTACTTTCATAACCACATTTTCAATGTGCTTAATTCGGTAGTGAAATCTGGTACTTTTGTCCACAAGGTTGATTTATATGTTTAAAAAGAAAACATTTATGTGTTCTGTTTCAAAAATAATTATGTACAAATTAAATTGATAAGCTATTCTGAAGTTAAAATTATTTTTAAAAGCTTAAAGCTGTGACTGAGCTTTTATAAGATTGTACAAAGCAACACTATCCCTTTCTTTTAACTTGTTTACCTGCTATTTTTCATGAACAGAACTGCAGATGTGAAAATCTTTGTGTATATGGATTAGACTATCATCAGGCCGTTTTGAATTAATGTAGAATTTTAAGTATCCACTTTCAACTGCAACTATATTTTCTGTTAGACGTTAACAAGGAAATTGCATCCTTTTGCCACCTTTTGAGGGAGGTGATCATATTTTAAATAGTTCAGTAAATAATTTTCTGTAATTCTTTTGCTGTTCAGGTGCATTCTGAATAATTTTTTTCTCATTTTTAGTTCATGGATTGGTTTGTAAAATTCACTTTGGCAGTATTTATTCTAAAAATTCAGACAATCCAGACTGGCTTGTGTCATGTGTCTTTTAGATAAATGAAGTCAATCAGGATGCCCCACTGGAAGGAACAGTGGATAAAATTATTACTCTTTCATTCCTGTATTACCAGCTGTTCATTGCTTAATATGGGTAACATAGTTTGTGCCAAAATAAACACTAGTAACTTTAAACCTTTGAAAATCTTATCATGGTGTTAATTTAACATGCAGATAGGTTTAACATTTTTATATTTGATGTTTTGTGAAGAGTATTGTGTTGATGGTCATGTGTTTGATAGTAGCTTAATTATTTTTAAGTTAAATTTCTTAAATATTCTCACATCTGGAGTAATGAGTTTCTTTTTTTTGGATTTAATTTTCCTTTTTATTGGAAAATTACGTTAGTTAATAAAATTTCAGTAGTATATATTTCTAATAAATTGAGAAGACGAGGGCCACTAGGAAGTGGCACACCTATACCCTGTGAAGAGTTGTTGATTTTGGCAGTAAGTGATTCTGTTCTTCAAGAGAAAAGTGGTTGTGGGCAAGTTTTTTAATTACAGAAGCATGCAGAGTCATTCAGGTAACAAGTGAAACACTTGGAAGAAACAAATGGCAGCTGTTTTATTGGGTTACTTTTGCCCACAAGGAAAGCAGAGGGTTTGAAAGATCACAATGTTTACTGCAAGACAATGGAGTGGGGAGCATTTAATTTTGAAGGCCATTTTCTCTTGAACTGTAACATTTGTAATATTTTGTCTATTTCAGTACAAAAGGGAAAATTCAACTTTGGATTATTTTTATCACCTAAAAATTAAAACATTTCTGTGCTTTTAGATTTGATCAGTGCGTACTGTACATAACTTTGGAATTTGGCAGTCAATGCAATACACTGGATTTTACACTGTCACCACATGACTTGGTTCAAAGTCGGACATTTGGTTATGTTAAAATAACCAAATGGCCAGGACTTCTGGTACGTGGATTTACTTCTTGACAAAATCTTAACATTCTATATGTGAAAGTACTTGCTAGTTAGTTTGTTAGAATATTTTGGAATGTTAAACTGAAAATCCAAGATCTGTGTTTGAATCCTGGGTTGATGTAGTTCCCAGTGCCTGAATTTGCATTATAAATTGACTCTGGGAAACTTACAGTACAGTATTATCAATCACATTTTAAATAGAGATGTGTTCTGATCTATTTAACACAACTCTTTAACCATCATTAAGATCAGTTGCCTATCCTTTCAGGAGGTTAGAAAAGATCTCATGGCTTTTTAAAGGAATGAAGATTCTCGGTTTCCTTGAAACAACATCACTAAAATAGATGATTTGGTCATTTATTTCTGTGCTGTTTCGTGCAACACTAAGCAAATTGGCTTGTGTTTGCTTACATTACAGTAAACATCAATAAGTATTTGATTGGCTATAAAATGTTTTGGAACATCTTGGAATTTTGAAAAATTCATTTCTTTTTAACAATCATAATGCAGTCTCCTTTTGAATGTGTTTTCTGTTGACCGATGACCAATCAAGGTTGCTTAAATTATAACTAAGTTTTACATTGAAAATAGACTTTTTTTTAAATATGTGGGTATTTTTCAAAATCTTGGGTTGCTGCTGGGAACCATGTGCAGCATAATAATTTGGTTGTTTTTTTTCATAAATTAAAGCTTTCTTATGCTCTGATCTTAAAGAAATCAATTTGAAATGCACATTGGTTTAAGAAAACTCTGTGCCATAAAAAAGACAGTGTTATTTCAGGGAAACACCACTTACTGCAGAATATTTTGTTTGCATGGATAATCTTAAGTTTTGAACAGAAACGTTGATGTTAAATTCTTTTACGGGTTGGCTCTGTTTGATTCCCTTCAAGTAACATTTTTCTTGTTTAGTGTAATTCTATCTTTTACTTTGCTGTATTCTTCTAAGCCTTTTGTTTTCAAGTTTACTGTTCAGGTAAGTCAAAATAGTTAATATCCATTTATACTCGAAATTGCATCTGAGCTCAATTTCTGTTTCTTAAGCTATTTCACTGCATTGGTAACAGCTTGTGACAGCCCAGAATATCACTTTCTTCGAGAAATACTGAAGCCCTATATCAGTTTCAATTGCTTTATGGGTTTTTATGAATTAACAGTTTAGCTCTGAAAATACATTGATCTAGCTTTTTGCAATGAGAACTACTGTAATCTTTGAGGTAGCATAATTGAAATAGCAAAGGCTTTGCTAAAGTAGCTGCTGTTTTCCATCTTTGTACAATGAGATTTTTAGTCTAATGCCACTTGATAGAAGTTTCAGTCATGATGGGAGTAAAATTTGGCAATATTTGCATCATTACTCCTCTGAAACCTGTTGTGTAAATGTAGTATAGAAACCACAGGCAGAAATGTTTATAGCTGAGACTTCAGTTGGTATTTGTAAAATAATGGGGTCAGCTGATGTGGGGTATGTCATAGAATTGTACAGCCCTCCAGCCATCAAATCTATAGCCAAACATCAGGCCCATCTATACTCATCCCACTTACCAGCTATAATTCCATATCCTTCTGTGCCCTGTACATTCAATTACCTGTCAAAACACCTCTTAAATGTTGTTACTCTCCTACCTCCACCATCTCTTTGCCCATTCCAGCCTCCATTTCTCCAGGGTAAACAGACCAAGCCTATCCAATTCTTTTTATAACTCAAGCCCTCCAATCATGGCAACCTACTTGTGAATCTTTTCTACACCCTCTCTTGCTTAATCACATTCTTCCTATGGTGTGGAGACCAGAACTGAACACAATACTCCAAGTGTAGCCTAACTAATGTTTTTATAATTGTAATGTGATATCTCGACTATTGTAGTTACAGCTTCGGCTGATGATGGCAAACATGCCTGATGTTTTCTTCTCCAAATACATCACGTTTCTTGTCTGAGTTAAATTCTATCTTCCACTTTCTTAGTCAATCTGAATCCTAATATAACCTTAGACAGCTATCTTTATTGTCCAATTACACCACCAATTTTTGAATCACCTACAAACTTAACTAATCATACCATATTCTCATCTCCATCATCGATATACAGCTGGGGGGGGGGAGCAAACCACTGCTTATTGGACTCCAAGAATGAAAACATCCCTCTTCCTCTATCCTACCATCAAACCATTTTTATATCCAATTGGCCAGCTAACCTTGGATCCCATATGTTTTCACCTTCCAGACCAACCTACCATGTTTGTCAAAGGACTTGCTTAAAAAAATCACTAGAGACAACATATACTGCCCTTCTTTTATCATGAGGATTGAACACATGGGATCCAAGGTGAGCTGGCCACCTCATGGTCTGCTCTTCAATAACTCTGTCAAACTTGTGAGAGACAATTTCCCGCATGGTGATTATCTGTATTAGTCCATGCTTTGCCAAATTGAAATGAATCCTGTTTGTCAGAATGGAGGCAAGCAAGAAAGACTGCAGATGTTGGAAAATGGTGTTGCTGTCTGTTAGAATTCCTTCCAATAACTTTTGCTCCACTGATATAAGGCTTACTGGCCTGTAGATCCCTGGCTTGTCGTTCCCTTGCACATGCACACAGACTTGCATGCACAGGAACACATAGGCACATCTCTCCTGCTTGTCACATTTGCAGACAAACCCTACCAAATCAAAAGCATCAGACGTGATGAGGCACTGATTGCTCACAGCTATACTGGCACTCAGTGAGATGACAAACTAGGGAATAGGCTCCTCAGGACATCCATCATCACTTGCTGTACAGAACCAAACAAAATTACTTACAGAGAATGCAAAGAGAAGGATTTAAAATGTAGCACAGACTTGCTGGTTGATGGGGTAGGTTGAGTATGTGGGTCCAAATGAGTTCAAAAGTGAACTTCCACTTTCTGTGGGAGGATAAGATGCAAGAGTGATTGTTTAACATTCCATCCTAGTATTCAAGGTCATCTTCAAAACAAGAGAAAAGCACAGGTTGGGATTCTTGAGACGTTTCTTTCCGTGCAATGAATTGTGCTTCAACCAAGAGTAGATCGCTAGCTCCCATTGCCCCTCCAGTAAATGATCTATGTGCGCGCGTGCAAAGATTTAGGCATGGATTTATGCCCCGCCTTGCATTAATTCTCCAACCCCTCCTTGCAACTTTTTTTGGATACCTATTATGATATTTGACATGTATATGCTGTTGATAAGATCTTAAGAGATAGCAGCAGAATTAGGTGATTTATTTGACAGCCAACAATTTCTCGGAGGACCTTCAATATAATTTTCAGCCTGAGTGTCATGTTTTAGAATGGCCAGGCTATTGTTTAAATTCATTCCATTTACAGATAATGCAGCATTTACATTTTTTGAATTGCTGAGTTTTTCTGAGCTTTTTGGAAATTCATAATTCAGGAGTTTCAAGCTTAACAAGAAAACACCCATTATGTGGGTTAATGGGTTCAAATAACTTGATATCCAACCATTGATGTGCATTTATCGCTTTGATACCATTCGGCTGCCATTGAAATCATATACCAGGATATAGTCATTTGGTTTAGGCTTTCTGATTAATCACTGGGTCATTGGCATTATACAATGATCCAGATATTTGGATATCTTCATGGAACAGTTGATCCTGCATATTGCAGAGACCAACATCACTGCAGACTTTGCAATATTTTACGTTCAAGATATGCGAACAATATAATATTTGAAGTGGTGAAGCAGAGTATGTTGTGCAAGGCAGTAAAAAAAATGACTTTTTTTTTCAGATTTGTTAGGGGAGGGGAATATTTGAGCTTTCTCACAAAGGTAACCTTAACTTCAAATATTAAACTAACTCTTCTTTCCTTTGGAAGACTGCAGAAGCACTTCTGCATTGAAATGAAAAAGTAATCTATATATGTTTGTATTGAATGTTTTGAAGGTGTTCTCGCAAAGGGTGTGTAATTTGGTGGTTGAAATAACCTTCCAGTACTCAAAGGGCTCTAGGAATTTTAATGCATTCCTCCCGTTGTCCTTCACTTCAGTGTGTTTGCAGAATGCTGCCCGTCTGTTCCATGTAGAAGGTACAGGTTATTGATTCTTTTTAATACTATATTAACATCTAGAGCAGCATTACAGTCTTGGCTTCACTTTGCTTTTTATCATGTTAAACATTCATCCACTTGAGCTTGAGAAGATGTAAATATTTGTTGGCCCTCATGGATGTGTTCCAGCAGCAGCCAAGAGAAGGCTTACAGTAATAAAATATGTTGGCAAAGTTGCTGTTGGTTAGTTTTAGCATTAGTTTTTGATTCTGATACATGAATGCTACCAAGCAAGTTACTTAGTTGACAAAAATTTAAGCTTCCTTGTTACTAATAACTACCAAATAAAACTGGTATGGTGTGAAGTGATTGATTGTGAAGCCATCTCAGAACTTTGGGTATTTTTGGTAACTATTTCAAATTAGTCTTGAGGGTACAGGGGTGCATTTGGCACCCCACATAGATTAATATGTGGGTTCTATGCCATAAATAACCAACAAAATGGTAAGTTTCTAAACTTAGCAAGAAGGTCGATGGATTTCAAGCAAAAATGAGGAGTATCCTGATTCAAATGGAAATCTCCCTGCGTCGCTACCAAATGCCATTTGTGATAGGGGATGAGTGCTGCTGCAGACCTGGGAGTCAACCAAATGGGCGTCTCTTTGGCACGTATGGCATTTGAAATGAAACCTGAGAATTGATTTCAAATTATGCAATTCTTTGTTATTTTCTTAATTACATTTGATGCAACTTGGATATTACCTAATGACTTCCTTTTCCTTAAGTAATAGGTAGGTGGTGATGATACTACTGTGGGGTTTTTTTTAAAGTAGGATAAAATCCAGTCTATGTGGGCCAACAAAAGCAAGCGGTAATTAGGTTTAAAGTGATGGAGCAGTGAGACAAAATACTCTTACAAGATTAAACAACACATCCTCATAGTTTGTGTTTTCTACTCTTGATCCACACAGAATTGGTATTTTCACGTGCGGTTGCGTGGTAATGTTACATTAAACACAGACTGCAAATGCATTTTGTACAGTGCATGTCATAGATGTTATCAAAGTATTCACATCTGAAGGTAAAAAAAAAGCAATTTATTCATACTAGCAATAGATTTTTTCTTTAAAAAAAAAAGCATATTTACAAAATTATTCTTGAATTAACAAATTGCCTGAGAAACATTTTATCTGGATGTCCACATAATTACCAATAATTGGGGAAAAGAAAGATACGCCATAGATGAGTTCTGAATCAATTTCAAATAATAGGGCTCTGGTTATTTTACAGAATGTCTCTGAAGAATGGACAGGATTTCCATGGCTAACAGCAAGGGACTGTCACAATGGATAATCGTTCACTCAGTTGTAGTTTTCTTATTTCCTTTTGTCTTTGTAAACAGATAATTGACTTTGTTTTTTTTTTCAAGTTTGCTTAAAGTAGTTCATGATCAATTCTTTAGTGATCTGATCCTGTCTTTATATAATGCACTTTTCATATATTTATGCTAGTCTGAGTAGTTCTGTTAACACTTTTGGAAGTACAGTGTCTTATTAGTTTTCTCTGAATATTGCAACCGTTTCTGAAAATCTCAATTTCTCAAAATTTACAGCTGCCCACAGCCAAAAAGGGGGTAACGAATTCACCCTACCGAGAAACTAAAAGAATTGTTAACAGGCGATGTATGCCTTTTAATTCCTATTTTTTATTTTTCTAGTTTTTTTTCTATTTCATATACTGTATTTTTAAGAATAGGTAGAAAACTTGTTGGCAACAAGTACAATGTATTGTGCATGGTTAAGGAAAGCCATTCAATTAATTTTGCAATCTAAAATGTTTTTTTTTCCTTTTTGATTTGGTCTGGTGATTTATACAACTGGGAATAGCTGCTTTGACCATGCCTTGCAGACATTTTAACTTTTTTTTTAATTGAATGAACTTACAAACTATTGAGTAGTTTTTAAAAACAAAAATAAACTTCTGTAAGTACATTAGCCAGCTCAGCCACAGTTTGCATGTTTACCACTTTAAAGTTAACAATGCTATTATAACTGATTAGCAGATCAAAATATAGTAAACTAGCAGTTGAAGATGTACATTTTATAGTGGAGAGGAAGAAAGGTGCTTTGTAGCTCTTGTATGGCGCTCTTGCATTAAGTGGTCCCTTTTTCGAAGGTGAGATGTGATGTCTTGACAATAAGCATTGTGTGTGTGTGTGGTTCCTGTCTTTTATTCTCTACAGTAAAGTTATTCCAGCAGGGAATTTATTTATTCATGATGTCTTATTTATTTATATTTTCAGTGATGCTAGAGTGGTCAAAGATTTGGCAACTGGAAAATCCAAAGGTTATGGTTTTGTGTCCTTCTATAACAAGTGGGTAAGAGAACCTTCATATTCGGTAATATTCTGTACTTTAATGGCGACGTGGTTAGTGCAGTGCTATTCATGCACCAGCGACCTGGGTTCGAATTTGGTGCTATCTGTAAGGAGTTTGTACGTTTTCCCTGTGTCTGTGCATTTCCTCGGGTGTTCTGATGTCCTCCCACTCTTCAAAAATGTATGGGGGTTGTAGGTCATTTGGTGTATTTGGAGGGCAGGGGCGTGTAGGCCGGAAGGGCCCATTATTGCGCTGTACGTCTGAATTTAAATTTATGAAAATGGTTAATTTGTCAGCTTTTTACAAATTTTAAGACTATTTATGGAAGAAAATAACAGATCTATATATCTGTCTGAATGGTGCAGAAGAATTCATAAGAACCATGGCAAAGGCCAGATAAACTATGATTGCCACATTGCAGATCCTCATGACTGTTGGTATTTACCCCTGTCTAGTTATGCATTTATTAATATATTTTTGCATGTTTGGGTTCCTGTAGCAGGACATTCAATATTTTCAGACAACGCTGGTTCTACCGAACCTTTTTGCTGTTTTCACCCTCTTAACAGTCCCTCAACTTTCATGATCTCCCTTCCAATGTTTGCTAATTGTGTATCCAAAGTATTAAAAGAATACTTTTCCCAAAAGTGGAAAGGACTAATGCTATTAAGTTGGAAGAGACCTGTATTAGCTAACTGTGCCTCTTTTGGCTGAGCATCACTGCACAGTCTAAGGAGTGACAGTCCCCTGTCAGATTTACTGGATGTATTGGCTGGTATCTATTAATGAAAACTTGTCACTGTTTTATAAAAATGTTGGTCATTTCATCCAGTTATTGTTCCATTTTATTTTCCTGTCAGGATGCTGAGAATGCCATTCAACAGATGGGTGGGCAGTGGCTTGGAGGAAGGCAGATCCGAACAAATTGGGCAACCCGCAAGCCGCCTGCACCAAAGAGTACATCGGAACGTAAGTGCAGCCAATAGCATATTGGAGATGCAGTGTTCCATATGTTTTTAAAAAAATCCAAATATATGCTTTGTAATGAAACATTTTTGTCAACATTAAATAGTACAACTGTACTGATGAGCAACTTTCCTCGGTTGGTATTTTTCTTGAAGGCTGAGGAATATGGGTATGAGAGGCTATTGTCATACAAGTACAATATACAGAAGGACTAAAATGTTATCTTGCTGCAACCACACAGATACAAAAGAGACACCAATAACAATAGTATAAATTACCATAATATGCCATGAGACAGGCAAAGAAAGAAATATTCACAGTTGCAGTTGGTTTAACAAAAAGGTGATGTTTCAATAGTGTAAGCCAGCCATTCTCAACCTTTTTTTTTAGCAATGGGCCACCCTTAGGTCTCTGCTCAAAGTTTATAGGTCCCCTTCCATCCTTCCATGTGAAGCTCAAGTTTTGTTTTGTTTTACTTCTTGCTTACCTACCACATAATCAACATTTATATTATGTGATGTGAAAAGAAAACAAGATTTTCAGTTAAATGTGCTGAAGTTAAATGTCGTAGAGACCCCATTGAGAGTGGCTGCTCTAACATATCTATTCTTGTATAGAGAACTTTTAAACCCTTAATCATATGCCAGTCTCCCCTCTAATCTCTCCCCAGTGTCTCCTTTTATAAATATTACAAACAGAACCAATATTCAGCAAAATTATTGGTGTACACAGATCTTTTGGTGGATTGAAAGCTTATTTTGTGAATAGTAAAGAAAAGTTTTAAGAATGCAGGTAGCGATGATTATTACTTTTCTTTTAACTTGCGATTTTCCCTACTACAGCAAATACCAAACAGCTCTCCTATGAAGAAGTTGTCAATCAGTCCAGTCCCAGTAACTGCACTGTTTATTGTGGTGGCATAGCCGTTGGACTTACAGGTAATAAAAGGATAGAAAAAAAAAATCAGGAATCTATAAGGCAAGGGTAAAGGACAGTGGGAAGAGAGGCAAGCAGGGCCATACGACAAAGGGCTGAGCCTGAAGGCACTGTCTCAATGTGTGAAGTTGTCAAAGTAAGGTACATGAAATAACTGCACATTGATTATATACTGTATAAATGGATATGAAATCGTTGAGATTACTGGGATATGTTGTAGGGCAACAATAAATGGGAAATGTATATACATGGGAACTTGATATTCAGAAAAAAAGGAACGGAGATAGAAGAGTTCTCAGGAAAAGAAGGAATTGATACGGTTATGAGAAAGAATATTGGCTCAGAATACTGATAAGGAATGCATTTTGGTGGAGCTAAGGAACTGCAAGGGGCAGAAACTTAGTGGGAGTTGATGGTAGATCCCCTATCAATAGTGAAAAAGTTGAGATTGCACTAGCCAGGAAGTTAGAGATTTGTGCAATGTGAGTATAATTCTAATTATGCTGACTTAAGTTGACTTGTTATGAAGAGGAGGAATTTCCTGTGTGCATTTGGGTTGACTGTTCAGATTAATATATTGAGAAATCAATTAGAATGTGGGGCATTCCTAAAGTGGACGTTGCATGATGTGAAAGGATTAATAAACAGTCTATTTGGGGTCCTGTGGCAGAGGAGAAAGCATAAGAATTCTTCATTAAGATGGAGAGTGAGGGAGCTGATTCTGAGGCTGTCCTGAATCTACATGGAGGAAACTATGAGGCATGAGTTATCACTGATAGATGGAGGTACATTACATAGAACCATAGAACATAACAGCACAGAAACAGGGCCTAGTCCCACTGACGTGCACCTAGTCCATAGCCTTCTATACCTCTCCCATCCATGTACCTGTCCAAATTCTTCTTGAATGTTAAAATTGAGCCCTCATTCACCAATTCAGCTAACAGCTTATTCCATGCTCCCATCACTCTGTGTGAAGAGGTTCCCCCACATGTTCCCCTGAAACTTTTCCCCTTTTATTCTTAATCCATGTCCTCTGGTTTGTATCTCACCGACCCTCAGTGGAAAAAGCCTATTTACGTTTACTCTGTCTATCTACCTCATAATTTTAAATACCTCTATCAAATCTCCCCCATTATTCTATGCTCCAGGGAATGAAGTCTTATCTTGTTTAAGCTTTCCCTGTTACTCAGTTCCTGAAGTCCAGGCAATATCCTAGTAAATATTCTTGGCAGTCTTTCTATTTTACTGATATCTTTCCCGTAGTTAGCAGACCAAAACTGCATACAATACTCCAAATTTTGGCCTCACCAATGTCTTATACAACTTTAACATAGCATCCCAAGTCCTATGATTTATGAAGGCCAATATGCCACAAGCTCTCTTTACAACCCTATCCACCTGTAACGCCACTTTCAGGGAAGTGTGTATCTGTACTCCCAGTTCCCTCTGTACTACCACATTCCTCAGTGCCTACCATTTACAGTTTATGTCCTTTTAAAATTTAAATTTTAAATTTAGACATGCAGCAGGGTAACAGGCCATTTTGGCCCACAAGTCGTGCCGCCAAATTTACACCCCGATACATTTTTTTTGAACGGTGGGAGGAAACCAGACCCCCTGGGTGAAACCCACCCATACAATCTCCTGACAGACAGCACGGAATTCAAACCCTTGTCCCAATCGCTGGCACTGTAGCCAACCATGCTGCTCCATTCTTGGTTCTCCTTCCAAAATGCAACACCTCACACTTGTCTGAGAAGCAATCATCCACCATTACTCTCTGGCTTCTTCTGTCCATTGTTGAATCCAGTTCACTACTTTACCATGAATACCTAGCATCTGAACCTTCTGGACTAACCTCCCATGTAGGCAACATCCACAGCTTTTCCTTCGCTAAATTTCCTCGAAAAATTATAAGATTGGTTTAAACACGATCTACCATGCACAAAGTCATGTTGACCATCCCTAAACATTCCCTGACTATCCAAATACTTGTGTATCTGATCTCCTAGAACACCTTCCAATAATTTACCTACTACTAAAGTCAGGCTCACCGTCCTATAATTTCCAGGGTTACTTTTGGAGCTTTTTTTAAAAACAATCGAACAATGTGAGCTACCCTCCAATCCTCTGGCACCACACCTGTGACATTTTAAATATTTCTGTCAGAGCCCCTGCAATTTCTACACTGGTCTCCCTCAAGGTCCAAGGGAATATCTTGTCAGGCCCTGAGGATTTTTCGACCCTTATGTACTTTAAGACAGCAAGCACCTCCTCTTTAATCTGTATAGGTTCCATGTCCTCACTGCTCGTTTTCCTTACTTCCCATGACTGCGCCTGTTTCCTGAGTATAAAAAATAATTTTAAGATCTTCCCCATCTCTCTTGGCTCCATACAAAACTGACACTCTGATCTTAAAGGAGACCAACTTTTGTCTCTTACTATCCTTTAGAAACCCATAGGATTTTCCTTCACATTGTCTGCCAAATCTCATGTCTTCTTTTAAATTTAAAAAAAAATCATACATACAACAATGAAACAGACTCATTTGGCCCTCCAAGCCAGTGCTGCCCAATTTGCACCCCATTAACTTACACCCAATATGTTTTTGAAGGGTAGGAGGAAACTGGATCCCCCAGAGAAAACTCTTTACAGACAATGCAGGATTCTAACCCAGGTCCAGTCCTGATCGCTGGCACTGTAAAAATGTTGCTGTAACTGCTACACCAACCTGATTTCTTTCTTGAGGTTTTACTCACATTTTTATACTCCTCAAGTACCTCATTTACTCCTTGTTAACTGTACCTAATATACATCTCTCTCTTTATCCGAACCAGATCCCTAATATCCCTTGAAAACCAAGGTTCCCTATGCCTGCTAACCTTGCCTTTAATCCTGAGAGAATCATACAAACTCTGTTCTCTCAAAATTTCACCTATGATGGTCCTCCACTTACTCGCACAACCTTGCCGGAAAACAACTTAGCCAATTCTTGCATTCTAGATGCTCTCTAATTTACTCAAAATTTGCCTTTTTCCTGATGAGCAATGGCACTGCTCTGCTTTTCATCCCCCCCGTTCTATCGCATCTAAAGCTGGCAGTCCTGTCCCTCCTGCAGTTTCCACAATGTCATAATTCCACATTCAATCTACGTTCTAAGCTCGACTACCTTTTCTACAATGCTCTGTACAAACTGTATTGAAATAGATGAACCTGAGAACATTTCCATAAAGTGCAATCTGTAGAATTCTATTGGTGCAAGCAATTTTCACCATCTTTTCCTTCTTCACTCCTCTAAATGCTCTGGCGCTCTTGTTCCCATCCCCTGCAAATCTAGTTTAAACCCACAGGAGTAGCACTAACAAACCTTCCCTTAAGGATATTACTCTCCCCTCCAGTTCAGATGCAAACTATCCCATCGGAACAGGTCCCACCTTCCCTGGAAGAGAATCCAATGATCCAGAAACCTGAAGCCCTCCATCCTGCACCATCTTTAGCTATGTGTTAAGCTGCATTGTCCTCCTGTTTCTAACCTCACTAGTACATGGCACCTTAGCAATACTGAGATCACAACCCTGGTGATCCTGTCCTTTAATTTAGCACCTAACTCCTTGATGTTTCCTTGCAGAATTTCCTCTCCCTTCCTACCCACATCATTAGTCTTTTTATGGACCACAACATCTGCCTGCTCACCCTCCCTCCTGAGAATGCAGTGAACGCGATCTGAGATATCTCAGACCCTGGCACCAGGGAGGCAGCGTACCATCCTAGATACTCAATCTCTTCCACAGAACCTCTTATCTCTCCCCCTAATTATGGAATTCCCGATCACTACAGCTTGCCTCTTCTCCTCCCTTAGCCACCGGACCAAATTCTGTGCCAGAGATCTGATCACTGTGGCTTCCCCAGACCTGCCCCGCCCTGCCCCCAACAGTATCCAAAGTGGCATACTTGTTATTGAGGGGAATGGCCACAGGGGTGTCCTGCACTGTCTGCCTGTTCCCTTTCCCTCTCCTGACAGTCTAGCTTCCTCTTGGTGTAATAGTGTCCCTGCAATTCCTTTCACCCAAATGATCCAGGGTACATCCAATTCCGCTCCGATTCCTTAACTTGGTTTGTCAGCAGCTGCAGCTGGATGCACTTCTTGCAGAGGAAGTTGTCAGGGATACTGCTGGGCTTTCCTGACCACCCACTTTCTGCAAGAGGAGCATTTCCCTGCCATTCCCATTGTCTATGACAAGAGGAAAAAAATTAATTAAACCTGCCCCTACCTGCTGAATCCTTTTTTGTTCCTTGAATAGGGTGGCCCTTTCTTTTTTCAACTCCTACACCACCACCTCAGCCCCTATTTGCCAAAGCCCCTTGAGCCAAGGCCTTTCCACCCTGACTCAGCCCACTCCAACAATGCCCAGCTCTGCTGCACAGACCCTCACTTTTATAGTGATGTTTGGGTCACCTGACCTCCTTTCCCTTCAACTGTTGAACTCGATTGCTCATTAACATTAATTGTAATGTTCATTCATTCACGTGTGGAGAAAAAGTAAAACAGAAAAGGTAGTTCAGCCATGGATTTCAAAGAATGTGATAAATAAAATCTAACAACGGACTTAGACCAATTGAGGGAGTGGGCAAGTACATGGCAGATGCAACATAATGTGGATAAATGTTATCCACTTCTGTGGTAATAACTGGAAAGGAAAACATTATTTGAATGACAATAAATTGGGAAAGGGGAGATACAATGATACTTGGATGTCCAGTACACCAGTTGCTGAAAGTAAGCAAGGAACAGAAGAAGACACATGGTATAGCCTTCATAGAGGATTCAAGTACAGGAGCAAGGATGTCTTGTTGCAATTGGTGAGACTGCACCTGAAGTATAGTGTGAATTTTGGTTTCCTTATCTGAGGAAAGGTGCTTTTGAAGTGGAGGGAGTTCAGTAAAGGTTCACCAAAATGGCAAGACTGGTACGTGTGGAGAGATTGAGTCAAATTAGGCTTGTATCAAGAGAGTTTAAAAGAAAGATAGGATCTCGTAGAAATCTAAAGGTAAAGGTTCCATTATTGTCATGTAATACTACATTTAGAATGTAACATACATGAAATTCTTTAACTTTGTCTACCATAAGGAAGACAAAGTTTCCACTTCTGTCAAGTGCTGCTCACAGAAATGAGGCCCCAGCGAGGAACAAACTTGCGACCTCTGGTTTTCAAGACCAGTGCTCTAGCCACTGAGCTATTGGAGCCTCTACAAAATTTGAACAGGATTGTACAGATTAGATCTAGGAAAGCTATTCCTGATGGTCAGACAATTCGTGAGCAGAGGCCATCATCTAGGATAAGGAGTAAGCTGTTTCAAACAAAAAAGGAAAAAAATTCTCCCTCTGAGTGGTGAAGCTGTGGAATTCTCCATCACAAAGTTGTTGAAGTCAAATAACTGAATAGTTGGATGTTCTAAAAACCAGAGGGACCTATAAACCTAGAAATGTGGAATACTTTGAGGTAACTTGTATTCTGGGAATATGGAGAGTATTTACAATGCATACCATATCCATTAATCCTACATCTGCTGAAGTATTCTATTTAAACCTTGCATTCAAAAGATTTTTTTCTTTTTTAGAGCAACTCATGCGCCAGACATTTTCACCTTTTGGACAAATCATGGAAATCAGGGTGTTTCCTGAGAAAGGATATTCATTTGTACGGTATGTTCAGGGCATGAATAATCAGTCGTAAAAGCAAAGTGCTGGAATTGATTTGCTCAAGGAGCAGTGGAGAGAGGAACAGTTGACATTTTGGGTTGATGACCCTTCAGAAATTCGGAACATTTAATTTACTATCTTCACTCAAGTCCATCAAACTTAGGAAACCAACATGGAAATTAGATACAAATGTAGCAAAAAAGTACTGATGGCTCAACAGGAATATTCACAGTGATATAATCTGGAATCATTATCAAATGAAAAACCTTTATGCCATCCAAACATTTTATTTGAATATATTATTGATGCAAGTTAACAAACAATGTAAATCTAACATTTGCAAATCATTCATTAATTTCATTATAAATGGTTAAGCATTTTAGAAAAAAATTGGATAAATAATAGATGATAAAGGTATCAGTCCCTTAGAAATCTGTTGCAATAAATTTAAAACCAAGATTTTTATGCTGCTAAGGACATTAACACTTTTTGTAGATTTAGCAATTGTTCGACATTTTATGACCATCTCTGGCAGACGTCAGACTAAATTTAACAATTTTTTAAAATGTTGCTTTAAATTTTAATTTTACCCTTTCAGAATTAATTTGTTGTGCAGAAGAAATGTCCGGCAATTTTACAACCAGTTCCCTCCAATGGCTCGATTTATCCCTGGTGTAAAACATAATTGCAGCATGAAAGCCAGTACACAACGTTTTGTTTGTTTTTCTTAGTTTTTCATCACACGAAAGTGCTGCACATGCCATTGTCTCGGTCAACGGAACTACCATAGAAGGACACATTGTCAAATGTTACTGGGGAAAAGAAACTCCTGATGGAATGGGACAATTTCAACAAGTGAGTTAAAATCTTTTTTTCTTCTCTATTAGGCAGATCTAATCACTGACAAGTTGTTTATGAAAAAAAGAATCTCAGATTGTTGTTGCTTGGATATATTTCTAATTTGAGAGGCAACTTTGGGTAAGGGTGTTTGCCTTATGGCAGACAAAAGTTGAAGCATATCATGCACATTAAAACCCCTGGGATCCAAAATTCAAGCAACTGGCAAAAAAATTTGAGGAAAATATATAAGAATGCAATAATAGGTAAAAAAAAAAAAAAAATGCAAGTTTAAAATTGTAACACTAAATGTTCTGTGAAGTAACACAAAAACCTTTGGTGACGATGGGAGTAGATATTCAGCAGGTCATGCTTTGCTCGTAGCAGCTGTTTGAATAAAGTTGTGTGAAATAGCAATAACTTCGCCCAGGATGAAGAGCTGATTGATGCTGCTATCTGTTAGAGTGACTCTCTTAAAGTGTCTCCTTATCCCTGCTTGTAAGAGTACCCCGGTCAGAGGCTTTATCTGTAAATTTGGAGGGAGAGTTAATTATGTTATTGATCATCTCTTGGGAAGTTCAGTGGAGGGGGAAGAACCTGCAGATGCAGTGGTGGTTAAATTTGTTCAGTGTAAGTTCAATATAGTAGGTTTGTCTTTTAAATTGTTTATTTTTATTGCAGAGCTATTGGGCTAGAGTAAGTTTCTAGCAACTGGAAAATACACTTACCAGTATCTTCCAATCCCCATAGGTGCCAATACCAGGGGTTTTGCTGTATATTACATTTTTAGTGTATTATTAAGTGACAATAAAATGAACCTTTTTTAATAATTTTTTATTTTTCACACTATGAACCATATCAACCAAAATATGTACAAATGTTTCTCATTAAATTTACACAGTGGTCTTTTCTCCCCTTTTTTTTCCCCTTTTCCCTCCCTCCCCTCTACCCACCCCCCTCCAAAACCTATAAATATTCAACATTTACAATACAATAAAACCATAAAACAATATCTTCACACAAAGGAAAATAAACAAGAAAATTGTGTCATCTATTTATTACACACTGAATCTAGTCATTTTGTCTTATCATTTTCATTCTCATTTTAGACGATGGAGGTTGTAGGCAAACTCTCTCTGATATGTTCCATGTATGGTTCCCAAATTTGTTCAAACATTGTGACTTTACTTTTTTAATTGTTATTTTTTTCCAATGGAATACATTTATTCATTTCCATGTACCATTGCTGTATACTCAGGCTCTCTTCCATTTTCCAAGTTGAGATTATATATTTTTTTTGCTATAGCTAAGGATATCATAATGAATTTTTTTTTCACTATCCAGTTTGAGGCCTAATTCTCTACTTATGTTACTTAAAAGAAATATCTCTGGTTTTTTTGGTATGTTTTTTGTAATTTTATTTAGTATCTGATTTAATTCTTCCCAAACATATTTACTTTCGTACATGCCCAAGTTGCATGTAATGTTGTTCCCATTTTCCTTCTTGCAGCGAAAACATCTACCGATAATGTTGAATCCCATTCTTTTAATTTTTGAGGAGTGATATATACCCTGTGTAACCAATTATACTGTATCATGTGTAACCTTGTGTTTATTGTATTCTCCATAGTTCCAGAACATAACTTTTCCCATACTTCATTTTTCATCTTTAGATTCTTTTCCCACTTCTGCTTGGATTTATAGTTTATTTCATTTTCCTTATCTTGCAGCTTAATGTACATGTTGGTTATAAATCTTTTAATTATCATTGTGTCTGTAATCACATATTCAAAGCTGCTTCCTTCAGGTAATCTCAAGCTGTTTCCCAATGTATCCTTTAAATAAGCTTTCAATTGATGATATGCAAACATTGTACCATGAGTTATTCCATATTTGAACTTCAACTGTTCAAATGTTAATAAATTATTTCCCAAAAAACAATTTTCTATTCTTTTGATTCATTTTCTCTCCCATTCTCTAAAGGAAAGATTGTCTATTGTAAAAGGGAATCGCGGATTTTGCGTCAATAGTAATTTTGGTATTTGATAATTCGTTTTTTTTCCTTTCTAAGTGGATCTTCTTCCATGTATTAAGTAAATGATGCAGTACTGGTGAGTTTATATTGCACCAGCTTTTCATCTCACTTATAAAGTATATGTTCTGGTACCTTTTCCCCTATTTCATCTAGTTGTATCTTAGTCCAGTCTGGTTTTTCCCTTGTCTGGTAAAAATCTGATAAATACCTTAATTGTGCGGCTCTATAATAATTTCTAAAATTTGGTAACTGCAAACCGCCTTGATTATACCTCTCTGCTAATTTATCTAACACTACCCTTGGATTCCTTCCTTTCACAAGAATTTCCTTATTATTCTCTTTAGTTCCTTAAAGAATTTTTCTGTTAAAGGAATTGGTAACGTTTGAAATAAGTATTGTATCCTTGGGAACACGTTCATTTTAATGCAGTTTACCCACCCTATCAACGTTAGCAGTAATTCTTTCCAATGTTCTAAGTCTTCCTGCAATTTCTTTATTAGTGGCTGATAATTTAGTTTGTACAAGTGGCTTAAGTTATTATCTAACCTGATCCCTAGGTATTGGATTGCTTGTGCTTGCCATTTAAATGGGGATTCTTTTTTAAATTCTGTATAGTCTGCGTTACTCATTGGCATCACTTCACTTTTATTTACATTGATCTTGTACCCCGATATTTCTCCATATTCCTTCAATTTCTTATGTAATTCTTTTACTGATACCTCTGGTTCTGTTAGGAATACTATGATGTCATCTGCAAATAAGCTGATTTTATACTCCTTTATTTTTATTCCTTTTATTTTATTTTCTAGTCTTATCAGTTCTGCCAAAGGTTCTATTGCTAAGGCGAACAATGAGGGGGATAGTGGACATCTCTGTCTAGTTGACCTACTTAATTTAAAGTGACTTGATACATACCTTCTCCAAAGGTCCATTATACAATGCTTTCATCCAATTTATATATTTTTCTGGTAGATTGAACTTCTGTAATACTTTAAATAGTAATTCCATTCTACTCTGTCAAAGGCTTTCTCTGCGTCTAGAGCAACAGCCACTGTTGGTTTCTTATTTCCTTGAACTGCGTGGATTAGATGAATAAGTTTGCAGACATTGTCCGCTGTTCGTCTTTTCTTAATAAATTCAGTTTGATCTTGTTTTACTATTTTAGATACACATTCGGCCAATCTGTTTGCTAATAATTCTGCTATTATCTTAAGTCTGTGTTAAGTAGAGATATTAGTCTATATGATGCTGGTGTTAATGGATCCTTCCCCGTCTTTGGTATTACTATAATTATTGCTGTCTTACATGAATCTGGCAAGTTTTGTGTTTCTTCTATCTGGTTCATTACTTCCAGGAGAGGAGGAATTAATAACTCTTTAAATGTTTTATAAAATTCTGTTGGAAATCCATCCTCTCTTGGTGTTTTATTGTTCAGCAGTTTTTTTTAATATATCCTGTATTTCCTCTATTTCAAATGGTTTTATTAGTTTGTTTTGTTTCTCTTCTTGCAATTTCGACAAATCAATTTTAGCTAAAAACTCATCTATTTTGTCATCATTCCTCTCGTTCTCAGTTTGATACAATTATTCATAAAATTCCTTAAAATTTTCATTAATCTCTGTTGGATTATATGTAATTTGTTTGTTCTTTTTCCCTGATGCCAGTATCGTTCTTTTAGCTTGTTCTGTTTTAAGTTGCCAGCCTAATATTTTGTGTTTTTTCTCCCAGTTTGTAAAACTTTTGCTTTGTTTTCATTATGTTCTTCTCCACCTTGTACGTTTGTAATGTTTTGTATTTAATTTTTTTGTCTCTCCTTTTCGTTATATCATCCCTTTTTACTAATTCCTTTTCTGTACTTACTATCTCCCTTTTCAACTGCTCTATTTCCAGATTGTAATCCTTTTTCATCTTAGTCACATAACTTATTATCTGCCCTCTAATGAAGGCTTTCATTGCGTCCCATAATATAAATTTGTCTTTCACTGATCCTGTTTATTTCAAAATATGTTTTAATTTGGCGTTCAATAAACTCCCTAAATTCCTGTCTTTTTAGTAGCATGGAGTTTAACCTCCATCTATATGTTCTTGGTGGGATGTCCTCCAGTTCTTTTGCTAATAATAGGGGTGAATGATCTGATAGTAGTTTAGCTTTATACTCAGTTTTCCTGACTCTCCCTTGAATATGGGCTGACAACAAAAACATATCAATCCTTGAGTAAGTTTTGTGCCTACTCGAATAATAATGAAAATTCCTTCTCTCTTGGGTGTTGCCTCCTCCATATATCTATAAGTTTAATTTCTTGCATTGATTTATCCATGAATTTGGCTACTTTATTCTTTTTACTTGTCTTTTGTCCAGTTTTATCCAACATTGGTCCAAATTAAGGTTAAAATCCCCTCCTATCAATATATTTCCTTGTGTGTCTGCATTCTTCAAAAAAATATCCTGCATAAACTTTAGATCCTCCTCGTTAGGGGCATATATATTGAGCAAATTCCAAAATTCTGAGTATATCTGACACTTTATCATTGCATACCTCCCTGCTGGATCCATTATTTCCTCCTCTACACCTCTAGCTTTAGAATTATAGAATTGTAGGATGCTGCCGTTACTTGTCCTACCCCATCTCTCTTTAATTGATGTTCTGCTTCAGTTAGATGCGTTTCCTGCACAAATGCTATATCTATTTTTTCCTTCTTCAATAAATTTAGTAGCCTCTTCCTTTTAATTTGGTTATGTATTCCATTAACGTTTATGGTCATATAGTTCAACATGGCCATCTTGTATCTTGCATACACCTCTTTTCCACCTCCATCTCCCTTTTCCCCATTTTCATCTCTTAGTTTTCTCTTATTACACTTAATGTATGATAACACATTTAAAACATAAAGTATCTCAGCAGTTCCCACATCCACTAATACCTTGACCCCAAAATGTCGTTCTCCCCCCCCCCTCCCCCTCTGAGTTGCCCCATATCCCTTGCCGGGCAACCACAACACCCCTTTTCATTTGGATTGCGATCTTGTTCACAGCATCAACTGATTTTGCAGTGACGGTTATTCCTCCTCAACCCAGCCCTCTCCAGAAAACACTTTTAAAATTTTTTTTTATTTTTCACACTATAAACCATATTGACCAAGATACATACAGATATTTTTCTTCTTAAATATATACAGTGTCATTTTCTCCCCCTTTTCCCCCCTCCCTTCCCTCTCTCCCTCACCCCCTTCCCCATTTATTTGAAGTTCATTCTATACGATACATTAAACCCGTTAAACAATGTTGTCAACTTAATAAAAATAAACAAGAAATTTTACTGAGTCAGTTCTTTTCGTTATCTTCTCCTTCTGTCATTTTAGGTGGTGGAAGTCCATGGTAGGATTTCTCTATTGTGTTTCATGTATGGCTCCCATATTTGTTCGAATATTGTAATGTTATTTTTTAAATTATATGTTATTTTTTCTAATGGAATACATTTATTCATTTCTATATACCAGAAAACACTTTTTTAAGCACACATAACAAAGCTCTCTTTTTCCCCTTCCTTCCCTTCTCTTTTCCCTCTTTAGTTCTTTACATATACATTGTTTTTACATCTTTATATATTCTTTATCGCCATTCTTCATTCTTGTTACATCTCTTCTCCTGTCCTGCAAACGTTCTGCGAATTCTTGCACTTTCTCTGGATCTGAGAACAGTCTGTTTTGCTCCCTGGGTATAAATATTTTAAGCGTGGGGTTGTTTTAATATGAATTTGTAACCTTTTTTCCATAAAATCGATTTTGCTGTATTAAATTCCTTCCTCCTCTTTAAGAGTTCAAAACTTATGTCTGGGTAAAAAAATATTTTTTTTGTCCCTTGTATTCCAATGGTTTATTGTCTTCTTTAACTTTATTCCTTGCCCGCTCCAGTATATTTTATCTTGTCATGTATCTCAAAAATTTTACTAAAATGGATCTTGGTTTTTGATGTGTGTGTGGTTTCGTAGCTAATGCTCTGTGTGCCCCTTCTGTTTCCATTTCTGTCATTCCCAGGACCTTCGGGATCCATTCTTTTATAAATTCCTTCATATCTGTGCCTTCTTCACCCTCCTTCAGGCCCACAATTTTTATGTTGTTTCACCTAATATAATTTTCCAACATATCAATTTTCTGAGATAACAACTCTTGTGTCTCTTAATTTTTTTTTGTCACTTTCTTCCAATTTATTTTTAAGTCATTCACTTCCATTTCTACAGCCATTTCTCGTTCTTCCACATTTTCTACTATTTTCCCTATTTCTGTCATGACTAGCTCTAATCTTTGCATTTTATCTTCTGTTCTTTTCATTTGTTCTTCAAAAAAAGCTTTATCTATATTCTGTCCATCTGTTTTTCTTTCTATCTCTCTGTGAAGATCTTGGTCTTCTGTGTCTGTGCCTGTGTTTGTGTCTTCTTCTCTTCTTGCTGGGTCTCTTGTTGCTGGTCCTCCCCTCCTGGGCTGCTCGTCTATTGTGCTTCCTGATGTTGATCTTCTCGTCGGTCATCCTTCTGTCTACCTCCCTCTTCTGCTGGCTTCCTCGTCCTCCAGCTGAGCGCCTGTTGTCGGGCATCCCTGAGCCGTTCGCTCTGTGACAGCCCGCTCCTCTGCTGAGCCCCTCTCCTGCCAGTGTCCTCTTTCTCCTTTGATTGTGCAGTTGCGCACTTTTGTTTGGCTCCGAGAGCCATTTTTGTAGTGCGCTGGCTGGTGGGTCGCGACTCTGCAGGGCAGGTACTGACCTCAAGGGTCGGGCGCTCCTCGCCACCACAGCATCCTGTTCCTTCGTGCAGGTAAGGCCTTCTTCTATTTTCTCCGGTGACTTTTCAACTTTTTTTCCAGTTGCTTTTACTTTCTCCTTCTTGGGAGCCATCTTCTTTCTCTTTTCTTTATCTTCTATTTCTTGTATTTTGTTTTTGTTATGCTTTGCTCTTTCCTAACTTTTTTTCCTATTTTCCTGGAGAGGGCTGGTTTTCCCGACCGGCCACTACTCCATCACGTGACTCCTAATAAAATGAACCTTTAAACGATCAATCAAATACTGTGCATTCACAAAATGTGATCCTATCCATTGAATCATAAATTGTTTTAACCAGCAATCTTACACTGTCAATATGAGTTACTTTGTGAACATCTCAATGAGAGGAAATGATTCTAACTGAGGCAAACAATGCAGTGTTAATTGCTTGGGCCTTAAATTGCTGAAAAGAGTTTTTTCAACCGAGCAAATGACAAATGAATAACTAGCTTGTAAAAGTGCGCATGATCACTGTAATAAGATTTATCCAGCAAACGTATTCTTGTCACATCCATGGATCACAGCATCTTATGCTGCTCTCCAAAGTCTCAATTTGATGGCATGTTGCGATAGGATTCAGTCAGAACCAACTTGAAAAGAAGTCGCGTTCAGTCAAATGATGTTTAATTTTGGGAGGGAGAACTGAAAATTGTTAAACGTGTACAGGATTACTGCAAAGCAAATCTAGCAATGTTTTGCAATCTAATGCATGTTTCAGGAAATTTATTATAAACACATGATATAAGAAATTTTGTATGTTTTGAGAAAAATATTGTTATTTCTTAATGTTTTTGTTTAGCAAAATCAAATGGGTTATCCTCAACCTTGGAGCCAGTTTGGTCAGTGGTATGGAAATACTCAACAATTTGGGCAGTATATGCCTAATGGCTGGCAAATGCCTCCATACGGAGTTTATGGGCAAGCTTGGAATCAACAAGGATTCAGAATGGAGTAAGAGAATTTTTTTTCATATCTTGATATGGAATGTTATCTGCTGAATTGGCTCTTGTTGAGGGAACTGGCTGACATGTTGAGGAATAATTAATAGAACATAGAGCATTGCAACACAGTACAGGTCCTTCAGCCCTCGATGATGTGCCAACCTATATATTCCTACTAAAAATTAAGAAACCCTTCCTACCTTGTAACCCTCTATTTTTCTTTTATTCATGTGCCTGTCTAAGAGCCGTTGTTGTTCCAACCGCCACCTCCTCCCCAGGCAAGGCATTTCAGGATCCATGACTTTTATATTTAAAAAAAAACCCCTGTTGTCTCCCCTAAACTTTCCTCTCTTTACTTTGGACAGATAACCTCTGATGTTTACTATTCCTGCTTTGAGAAAAAGGTGCTGATTGACCACCTTATCTATGCCTCTCAGATATCCTTCTTCGCTCCAAAGAGAAAAGTGCTCAATCTGCTAACCTTGCCTCATAAGACTTATTTTCAAATCTAGCTATGTTCCGGTGAATCTCCTCTGCACCCTAATGCTTCATTGGTGATGGAGCTCCAGTTTACAATATGACAAAAGAAAGTACCTTTCTTTACTGGAGTCTCCTTTTGTGTTTTGCCTTTAGAACACAGGCAATCAGTGTATTGTATGAAGGAATTGAAAAAGTAAATAAATGAGAATCTTTTTTTCTTATAAACTAGGAATAGAATGAAGTATTTACCATTCTATCTGATGTTTTATTTGTGATAGGGTCATGTGGTCTTCTTTGGACCAGCTATTCATAATTTTGTTAAGTGACTTGGATGAGAAAGGAGTGTAATGTATCCACGTTTTCTGCTGACTAAAGCCATAAGGGAGAATAAACAGAAAAGAGATATCATCCAACAGGATGTTGATGAGTTAAGTGACTGGGCAAAATGATGGTAGAATAGAAAAAGGAACAGATTTTTTTAAAGATGTGAAACTGCATAACATTTGTTCATAAATGGAGCAGATACGTTGACTTAACTGCATCATTTTAACATGCAGGTATGACAAACAAAAATAACCTTTCTTTCAAGAATTTTGGATTTTCAGCAGTAATTGCAGATATTTTGTCACATTTATCGGAGTGTGTTTCAGATGTATGGGAAAGATGTATTTTCCTGAGTTGTTTTTCAAGATTTTCTGTCATGGGGATAATTGAGAAAGCTTGGTCTGTAGTGGCCAGAAAGTGGGAAATTGTTTCATTTAGGCAGAAGATCAGAGATGGCCTGACCAGTAATTGCTGAGAGGCAATTCCCAGAATAAGGAATCAGATATTTCAGACTGTGATGAAGAGAAATTTCTTTAGGCACATGGTGGAAATCTTTAGAATCCTTGATCTCAGGGCATTGAGGTGAATGTTCAGTCGTTGAGTATATTCAAGGTTCCAGTTGACTTTGGGACACTTGGAAATTAGAGGGTATAATGAATGGGCAAAAAAAAATGCAATTGAAGCAATCTTGAATGGGCGTTACTTCACTTGATTTTATTTTTAAGTGTTCCTTTCTCCCAAATTTTCCATCATAAATCTACAAATATTTTCTGGCAGTGGTTAATGGTGATGGTTATCTGAAACAGTGAGATTTTTATTTAATAATTGTCTTCCTGAAGTGCTGAGTAATTTGGTTTAGCATCTGTTTGAATTAGTGATTCAGTAGGCATCTTAGAGCATTAGGGTTTGGAAGAGGAGGCAATTTTCTGGGTTCCATTTATATGAAACCAGTAATTTTGTGTAATTTTTTTTCTCTTCCCTTTCTCTTGCAGTCAGACACCGTCCACTGCTGCTTGGATGGGTGCTAACTACGGAGTCCAACCTCCACAAGGTCAAAGTCCCAGTGTGATAACCAACCAAGCAGGATTTGGCATGGCAGGCTACCAGACCCAGTGAGCAGAATGGACTCTCTTCCTACCTATAGCCAGTGGTTTCCTGCCACAGTGGACACGTCAAGCCTTTGTTTACTTAAAGATTTTTTTCAAAGCCAGATCAATGAAAGATGTCAACTGCATTGTATTTATTTTAAAAGGAAAGCAATTCATTTTTAGAAATCATGGAAATCTGCCTCATCCAAGCTATCTAAAGATGCTGGATGTTTGCCAATTTTTTTGTCCCAGTTTCTTATTTTTTTAAAAAGATTACAGTCTTTCCTATGGCCATTGAAGAGTATAAATAAAAGCAGGGGTTTCTAAGTGATGCCTGCCACTTTTGTAAAATGAAGCAGACAAATTGCACAATGTTAGATGCCATGTTTCTATACAGACACTAGGCAATTTAGTTTTGCATTCCACAAATTTGATTTTAAACTATAAAATTAGATAATCCTGTTTTCCACCTTTCTACTGTACAAGGCCATACTTTGTAAATGTAGTTTATTCAGGGATATTATGATCCCTCAGAAAAGACGAAAAATTGTAGAATCCCTTGAGCTCTCAGCATGTACACAGCATAGTCTATAGCAATGAAAGCATTTATTTCTGTTATTTCGTTATTTTCAAGTAGTATTTTAATAATTTTGATTTTTTTAAAAACATAGTGAACTCATAGCAAAAGCACTTCTTAGTGTGGACTTGGATTTGATACTGGGAGACAGTATCATCTAAAACATCTATCATCTGGGACCATAGTTCCCGGATCATAGCAGTGCAAATACACATGGCACTGCAAAACAATTTCCTCAGGAGCTGGTTGAAGCTGAAATTTCCAGATGTAAAGTAACTATGAAGAAAAATCATTTTAGTGTATCTGTCAGCTTGCTTCCAAAATCTGAATGAATTTCCATTTTAAAATGAATACACCTTTGCATCATTTTTTTTAAAAGTACAGCCGCTGGCAAAATAAAACTAGCACCATTTCTGCCAAATTGTGTTGGATTGAAGGTGGTGGGTGCATCAGGAAGCAGGACTAGAATAATCCTGATGCACTCAGATATGTGGTTGTTAACTGATTTTCCAGAATATGCAATATGCATGTAAAGATGATTAAAATATTTACAACCTCCACCAGTAACACATGGCAACGATACTTTTTTTGTGTTTTTGTAAATGATTTCAAGAGGCTGATGGTAGGAATAATTTTACTGTTGTGATTGATGACTGAAGTGTTGGCTTGTAAACACTTTGGGCAGTTGACACAGCAGTGTCTGAAGGCTGCATTTTATTGTTAGAGATTGCTAATGCATCTCTGCCCAAAATAAAAGCCTGTGCACATGATTGGTGGGGGAGGGGGGGTGGGTGCAGAATTTAAATATTGTCCGTGATGTGGCATTTGCACCCCTGACTTAACCAGGTAATTGTGGGTTTTGTTACATGGCCAGGGATGTCCAAATCATGCAACAAGCCCACCTGCCACAGTTGATGTGTTTTGTCTGTTCTTGGCTAGGTCACTATTTGGAGCACCTCATAAAAAAAAAAGTACTTTTAAAATAAAACATTCTCTTGACGTGTCTCTTCAGAGGGTGTTCAGAATGTAGTATATTCTAGTGTAAATGATCGGCTAAGCTCGCAATATTGGCTGCATATGCATAAGAGGTACTGTAAATGTATTTTATCGCATATCAGTTGTACATTGTTTTAAAATGCTTTTTCCTAGGTTACCAGGGGAAAATTTGTGTTTTCCGCCTGTTGTCTCCCAGACAGCACAATGTCTTGGAAAACCTTCCAGTTGAAATTTTCTGCAGTCACAAAACTGAGAAGACTGCCAACCTCACAAGCTTTCATCAATATCGTCTTAATGTGATTGTCACATTTGCCTGGGCTTCTGGATCAAAGAGGGCTGTGCCAATTCTACTGACTGAAACGTTTTAATCGATTAAACTTGAGACAACTGACTTGCAGAGGTCTGGTTAGTGTGGTGTACATACAGGATCTCGTCCTTCTGATGCTCTTCTGTAAAATATAGTTGCAGCATTAAGTCAAATGTGAAAATGTTTTCTCTTCAAAATATGTTCACATGACAGCTTGCCTGTGTATTATTTGGAGAAAATAGTATCTGGGCAAAATAGTGATATGCCCCAAATGATATGTTTGCAACTTTTGCCAGAATATATGCATATTTAAATGGGTTGATGTTTTTTTTAATCCATTGGATTGTTTAGCAAATTCTCTTCTAATACTGTTTTGAGTTACCAAAATGACTAGTAGCACAGCACCAGGAGTTCAAGTAAATTGTTGTTGCAGTGGTGTGATGCACTGCAGATTAACCATACTCAACTAGTGGATTTTTTTTAAGGCCCCCCCCCCCAAAATTAGAAAGAGCTGGAAACTATCCCTTTTGTTAACATTCAAGGGCTGGCACTTGGAAAATACAATGACAAATTTTGTTAATATTAAGCTTTCTTTGGGTTAAATTTTTGATGTGGAACTTAAACTTTTATTGCCTTCATCTTTATTAAAGTTGGATGTTGAAACAAATGGAACAGAGTTCTTTCCAAGATGGAAATATTTGTTTCAATTTCATTTGTTCATGTTGGGTCCCTTCCTCCATCCCTACCTGTTAGAATGGAAGATAAGATGGAAGTGCTGGTCATGGGATGGGCAGCTTTTACCTCTTGCAGAGTCGGTGCAGTTGTCTGGGAGGGGGTGGTGCATCCAGCATCTTCCCTGGTTGTCATTGAAATGGTTGGTAGACTAACCTGTTGTTACAGACACTATGGGATGAGCACAGATGGTAAAAGCGGGTTTTCAATCAAAGTTGTAAGAATAGATGCAGGCTAAACAGGCCATAAAAGGAAAAAGTCTCTATTTTCTGTTTAAGCCGCATCAGCATTAAAATAAAACTTCACCTCAGGGGATATCTATTCCAGGCAAAAATCACATGAACTAGGTTTGTGAAGGACCAATTGACTTGGATTTGGGTTTGTTAACTGCACGACCTTGTCGGCATTAAAACTGTAGCAGTTATTAATGGTCAATAAATAAAACGGTCATTGGGCCATCGTACTGAACTCCTTTATTCTGTTTAATCACAGCCACAAAAAATCTCTGCTTCATTTTGTCTGCTTTTAATAATTACATTCTTGATTGGAGCTAAAAATTGTCAAGACTTTGATACAAGAATTGTATAAAAACCTAGCTACCAGTTGACAGTGTTGATGGGAGTAAAACACTAACGTCTTCAGACTTCATGATTGAAGTTAACACAAAGCTGGAGAAACTCAGCAGGTCAAATAGTGTTTATATAATAAAGATACATTAGCAATGTTTCGGGCTTGAGCCCTTCTTCAAGGTCTGAGATGACGCTATTGATAATTGAGAAATGCAATACATGGTTGTCTAAATATTCTGTTTCATGGCTTCACACAACTTGTCTTGGATGCCTTAATAGCTTTAATTTTATTATAGTAACCCCAATGAGTTTGCTTTCAACCTGTGTTAATGTGATACCTTGACCAGAGAAAATGTCCTCAATCCAGGCATGTGCTATCTCTGGCCCCTCTTTCAATCCATTGCATTGTTCTGCCACACAATGTTGAATCTGAAGTGTGGTTGATTTATAATCCTGACACATTTCACCTCCCACCACCCACCCCATTTTGCCTTCCTGGAAATGTTGCTGGAGCAATCTTGACCTCATGGGACAAACAAGAAATGCCAAAAGTATTTTGATTTAATAATGTAAATTGAAATGAACCATAATAATATTTCTCTAGACTGAAATTAGAGGTCAGTTTCATGTAACTACAGTTTTAGTCATTTGGGGAGCTATCATATTTTTTTATAAATGGTAAATTGAGGCTTGCAGAAGTTGAAACTGAAGTGGAAGGATATGCTTGCTGGTAATGGTGAAATCTACATCAATAGTATTGACATGTATTCTAGTTTAAAGAGCATGGCATGGAGGTTAGGAGGAAAGCAAAATATTTAAAGAGGAGTTAATGCAGTTTATGATGGTAAACTCAAACGTTTAAACCAGCTTAATTTTCATTTCAAATTTATTCGGGTAAATCATGTGCAGTAATGATTTAGTCAAGGTTATTGTGATTTGATTGAACAAGTACAATCAGACACAACACACATACAAGCCATACATATGTAGGTCAAGTATTAATGTACAAATAAATAAATATGGTTTTGTAAATGTGAGAGTCTCCTGACTAGTAAGGAGATATTGAGTGTCCATGATTCACAAATTGTTTAAAAAAGGAAAACTCTTCAAAGTCTTCCCATCCTTAGTGTCATATCCATGCATTTTCATCAATGTACATTGTTACATCTGTTCTCTGACACCCTTACCACCACTGTGGCACCTTGTCACTTCACACTTCTGTTGTTTGAGGGACTTCCCCTCTGTCTCAGCCCTTCAATGCCTAGTAATGGGAGGACTCTAAACTGTGGTCCTTCCCTACAGTGACCTCACGCTGGCTGTGCCAAGCCTCACTATGTCCCTCAGCAGTACTCCTGCAGCCTGGAATGTGCTAATTGGCAGCAATTCCCTTGTCGACATCTCTGCGCTGAAAGAGCAACAGTTTTCAGACAGATCAAAGTGTGTCTTTCACTGAGTTGCTGGTCTTCCAGCAGTTCTAGATGTCTGTCCCTGGGAACAGACTGTAAGTCAGTTCTCTGTCACTGCTGCTGGGTTGAACCGTAACAAGGACGCTTGCATCCTTCTCCACACAATCTTAGCTAATCTGCATTCTGCAAACAGGTGAATGACTACTTCCATTCCACCGCTGACTTCTCAGGGAAAAGGTGCTTTTGTGGGTGATGTACAGGAAGGATCTGCCGGGGAGACTCCTCTCCCCACCAGCCTGTCGAAGTTCTGATGCTTGTTAGCACTGGCAATAAGGCTTTCCGGCAGATGACCTGGATCAGAGAACCAAGTCCTCGACTGCAGGATATTCCATGCTGACCACTACTTGATGGACTTGTGGCTCAGAGACCTTTTTCCACTAAGGTTAGGTAGCGTGGCCAAATGCAATTGACTGGGACATGGCTCAATAATGGGGTCAGGACCATCCTTTGAATATGTAGAACCTCAGCGCATAGTAGCATTTGATGCCCTCATAAATCCCCATATGAAGTGAAAGACTGCCAGGGTTGAGGTGCAGGGCCACATCTGTGTAACATACAGCAGTAGTGTTATGAACTAACAACCCTTTTAATTATTTTTGGGACTAAAGTGACTGCTAGCATTAACAGAGGAACAGCAATGGAAAATTCACCAGACAATAGTTCAAAATAATTTTTTTATTAAATTATTACCAACATTTACTTATCTCTAAACTAACAACTCTAAACTTAATCACACTATGCACAAATATAAATATATGTCTCCATGTACAATTAAAGTCCCATTCTGAAAAGTTGATCTTTAAAAGTTCAGCAACATTTTAGTCTTGCTTGAAGTCTTAAATCCTCAGTTCAGAAATAATTATAAAGCGCTTTTAAACGTCATATCTTCAGGACCTTACTCACAATGTGGCTATTTTTTTCCATGATGAATTCACAAACCCAGACATGGGAGAAGCAAATGTGGTTATTTTCTTCCATGATGAAGTCACTAACCAGACAAGGATTAAACAAAGTGGCCACACAAAAATAGGCCCAGTAGAAATCTGTCCTCTTTTCCAAAGAGACAGTGAAGTGGTTTTCCTTATTTCAAAAGCCACTGATTCTGTGTTCCCTTTTCCCGGCGTAACCCACAATAGCACAATTTCTGATCACTGTGATTCAACCTTGCCTTTCATAAGATTTCAACCCCGTGTCACAGGATTTTGACTTCTTTACTCCCCAAACTAAATGCTTCCAAAACTGAACTCAAAATGTCTGAATTCAGTAATATGGTTCTCCAAATCATGTGACCATTACATCATCACTGAGGTGAGTTCCAATTCTTGGAAACTACATGACCATTAGTTTTATTTCTAATCCATAGCAATCTCTGTTCAAGAGGTTTAAGTGGCTTCCTTCAGCAGTTCTTGAATAATTAAGACCCACTTGAAATCCATTAACTCTGTCCCAGATGTGACTCCAAGAATGAATGCTCTTCTCTGAGTACCATGGTGTATCTAAATGTGTTGTGACCTGTGTTTAAAATGCTAATATGATGTCTTTGTGCCTCTGTAACCACCCAAACTAACTTACTAAGAATGCAGATACAGTATTTGAACTATAATTTACTAACATTTTATGAAATATAGTTTAACATTAAAGATTAACATAAATCCGATACAGTATCTGATGACCAGGTTCTTCCCTGTTATTGAGAGGGAGCAATGGGTCCACAGACCCAATTTCTGCTGGACCTTTACTATCTGCTCCAACCCATTTCTATGGCACACCTCAGCCCCTCCAAACTAGATCACTCAGATCTAGCTGGAGGGGATGGCGGACTGGTCGGGCCAATAACCGAAGAGCATTGCCCCATCCTCCTGGTTTACCCTAGTGCCTGCTGCAGACACTCACTGGCCACATGTACTGATCAGTCTGTGTTCGGATTATGTGTCTGAACAGAAAACAAGTGACGTTGTCCACGTACAGGGAGGTTTTGACTGGTGTGCCTTCACTGCTTGGCAACGCCACTCCTCTTATGGTCTCACCCTTCTTGATGGATTCAACAAACAGCTCCATGCATCATCACACAAATAAGGTTGGAGAGAGCAGGAAACCCTGCCTCATTCAAGACTTGATGGGGAAGCTATCTGTTTCCACCCAGTGATTCAGACTGCACTATGGATGTCTGTGTAGAGCAGTTTAATTTTCAGATTCCTTTCCCAAAGCCCATTCTGGAGAGCATGTCAAAAGCCTTTTGGTCTAAGGTGACTAGGCAGGTGTCCACCCCCTGTCCTGCACGTAGGTGATAGTATTTCTGAGTAACATGAGGCTGGCAGAGATTTTCCTGCCTGGATCCATGCAGGTCTGGTCAGATTATTTGTCCCAGGGCAAACGTGACTCGATTGGCAATGGCTTTGGACAGAATGTACAACAATGATATCAGTCTCTAGTTTCTGATCTCCTCCTTCCCCCTTCTGTTTGAAGATGACGGTGATGATGCCCTTCCTCATGGAGTCTGACACTTCCTTTAAAATATTTTTATTGATATTTAAATAAAAGGTTGGACAATCCAATTATGAAGTGTACTACAAGACCAAAAAAAGTTATAAAAATGATCATGTTCCAAAACACAATCACGATTATAAAACAGAACATAACAAAAGACGAAATATTCAAAACCCCTTCCCCAAAACAAGGTTGAAAATTAATGTTCTGTGGTGCACTGCGCAGTTGAAGAAAGCACAGCCACCACGTTGAGGGTGGTTAATGACTTTATTTGAATTCAGCGTGCGCCCCTTTTAGGGCAGTGCTGGCTCAGTCACCACTGATGTCATAATCCCTGCCCGAGGCGCTGTATACCAGTTCCACCGACGAGGCTTGCAGGTCCTCCTTGGGTGCTGTCTTGAACCCAAAGAGGACCCAAGGCAGTTTGTCTGGCCAGTCCGGGCCAGTGAGTCGGGCCAAGAGGGCGGACTTTAGGTGCCGGTGAAACCTCTCCACCAAACCGTTGGACTGTGGGTGGTAGGCCATGGTGTGGTAGAGTTTAACCCCCCAAGAGCCTTGCCAACCGGGCTCATAATGCGGAGGTAAACTGGGCGCTCCTGTCGCTGGTGATGTGCGCCGGCACGCTGAAACGGGCGATCCACTGACTGACCAGGATCCTAGCACACATCTACCCCAAAGCTCTGATCGGGATGACCTCAGGCCATCTCGTGGCTCGGTCCACTACCGTAAAGAGGTAGCGCGCCTCCCTGGACACTGGCAAGGGGCCAACGACATCAACATGGATGTGCTGGAACCTCCGCGCTGACAAGTCGAAGGGTTGGATTGGAGCCTGCATGTGTCTGTCGATTTTGGAGGCCTTGCACCTGGTGCAGTTCCTAACTAACTCTGCCACCTCCTTGAGCCCGTGCCACACGAATCACTCCACAACCATCCGCACGGTCATCTTCACTGAGGGATGAGTGAGGTTGTGGATTAGGCTAAAGACTCTCGCCCTCCACTGCGGCGGAACTACCGGGTGCAGTGGGCCTGTGGAGACGTCGCAGAGCAGTGTGTCCGGGCTGTTGGGCAACTGGATGTCCTTGAGGTCAATGCCCGAAATGGCAGTCCGGAGGGCTTGTGTCTCTGCGTTGTGTTGTTGGGCCTGGGCTAGCTGTGTATAGTTAAGGCCGGGGGCTACCATGTTGATGGATGGGCGTGAGAGTGTGTCTGCTACCACTTTGCCCTTGCCTGCTCTGTGCTGGATGACGGTAATGAATTCCAACATGTAAGAGAGGTGGAGCTGTTGTCTGGCTGACCATGAGTCCTTGGCCATGGCGAGTGCCTGGTTGAGGGGCTTGTGGTCTGTGAAGACCATGAAGGATCTGCCCTCCAGGAAATAACGGATAGCCAAGTACAGTGCCAGGAGCTCCCGATCGAACGCGTTGTACTTGAGCTCCGGCGGGTGCAGCTGTTAATGAAAAAGGCCAGCGGGCACCATTGTCCATCGAGCTATTGCTCCAAAACTCCCCCAACCGCCGTAGCTGAGGTGTCCACCAAGAGCGCCATGTGTGTGCCTCTGGGCATGGGTGCACCAGCAATGTCGCACTGGTGAGGGCTTCTTTCATTGCCGTAAAAGCCTTGTCCGCCTCTTCTGACCAGGATAAGATCTTTTCCTTCACGGCAATAAGTGCAAACAGTGGGTGCATGGTACAAGCAGCGCTGGGGATGAACCGATGGTAAAAGTTCACCATCCCCACGAACTCTTGCAGGCCTTTGAGGGTGGAAGGTTTGGGGAAACGTTGGACAGCTACCACCTTATCCGGTGCCAGAGTGGCCCCAGCCACCAAGATGGTGTGCCCCAGGAACTGCAGTGACTGCTTGCCGAACTGGCATTTGGCTGCGTTGACTGTGAGGCCGAACTCCGCCAGCCGGGCAAACAGGGTGCGGAGGTGGACCTTGTGATCTTCGCGGTTGCGACTGGCGATAAGGATATCATCTAAGTAGATGAACACAAAGTCCATGTCCCTACCCACTGCATCCATGAGGCGCTGGAACATCTGGGCCACATTCTTTAACCCGAAAGGCATCTGCAGGAACTCGAAAAGACCGAAAGGGGTGATGATGGCAGTCTTTCCCACATTGTCGGGGTGCACTTGGATCTGGTGATATCCCCACACAAGGTCGACCTTGGAAAAGAGTTGTGTGCCATGGAGGTTGGCCGAGGAATCTTGTATGTGGGGGACTGGGTACCTGTCGGGGGTTGTGGTATCGTTCAGCTGTTGGTAGTCTCCGCAGGGTCTCCAGTACCCAAACGACTTGGGGACCATGTGGAGCGGTGATGCCCAGGCACTGTCTGAATGTTGGACGAACCCCAAACTTTTGGAGCCTTGAAAACTCCTCCTTTGCCTGCTGTAGCTTTTTGGGCGGCAGTCGTCTGGGCTTAGCGTGTAATGGGGGCCTTGTGTGGTGATGTGGTGGAAAACTCCGTGTCGGGGGAAAGCGACATTGAAGTATGGCTCCAAGATGGTGGGGAATTCATGGAGTATATCGGCATACTCATTCCTGGTGGTGGCCACAGCAGTGATTTTTGGTCTGACGGCGACGGCGGTGTCCAAAAGCACGGAGTGGAAAGTGCGGGCGTTGACCAGCCTCTTGCTCTTCATGTCGACCAACAAGCCGTGAGCTCTCAAGAAATAGGCCCCCTCCACCCCGGAGGAGTCACGTGATGGAGTAGTGGGCGGTCAGGGAATTTCAGCTCTCTCCCGAAAAGTTAAAAAAAACACACAAAGCACAAAGGTACAAGATTAAAATTTACAATAAAGTAAAAATAAAGGTGAGAAGAAAATGTCAGCGAAGAGAGAAAAGTCGAAAACAACGGGAAGAAAAGAGGAAGAAAGAACGTCGGAAGAAGAAGGTGAAGGCCTTACCTGTCCGAAGAGGCCCGCCGCGGAGAGAGAAGCCCGCTCCCTCAGGTCAGTGGAAGTCCCGGGCTCGGGACTACAAAAATGGCTCACAGAGCCGAGTAAAAGTGCGCAACTGCGCATGCGCGATGCACATGAAAAAAAACACACTGACGGGAGGGAGGAACAGCTGCGGAGTCGATCTCCACAGCTGAGAGAGACACCTGCAACACAGCAGCAGGTGCAGAACACAGAAAATAGAAGAGGGTAAAAAGAAAACAAGGAAACAACAGATGGTCAACCCAGAGGAAGAAGAAGAAGAAGAACAGAAAGAAATGGAAGAAGAAGAGAAAGGCAAGACAATGGATATATCTTTTTTAAAGAATATATGGAATCAGTGAAAGAATGGCAATTACAAGAATTTAATGAGATAAAAAGAAGAATTAAGAATGCAGAAGAAAAAATGAATAAAATAGAAATGGTCATGTCAGAGATAGGAAAAAGAGTGGAAAATATGGAAGAACGAGAAATAATTGTAGAAATGGAAGTAGAGGACTTAAAAGAGAAATTAGAAGAATCTAATAAAAATGTTAAAGAGGCACATGAGCTGTTAGCTCAGAAGATAGATATAATAGAAAACTATAATAGAAGAAATAATATAAAGATAGTGGACCTTAAGGAAGATGAAGAAGGCAAGAATATGAGAGAATTTACAAAAGATTGGATCCCTAGGGTCCTCGGAAGACCAGAATTACAGGAAGAAATGGAAATAGAGAGGGCACATAGAACTTTAGCCCCGAAACCACAACCGCAGCAAAAACCAAGATCCATTTTAGTTAAATTCTTAAGATATACAACAAGAAAAAATATATTGGATTGGAGAAAGCAATGAAGAAAATAAGAGAAGACAAAAAGCCACTGGAATATAAAGGTCAAAAATTTTTTTCTCTATCCAGACATAAGTTTTGAACTCCTGAAGAAGAGGAAGGAGTTCAATACAGCAAAAACGATCTTATGGAAAAAAAGGTTATAAATTTATGTTAAAGTACCCAGAGGTACTTAAAATAGTTATTCCAGGGCAACAAAACAGACTATTCTCGGATCCAGAGGAAGCAAGAAAATTTGCAGAACAACTACAAAACAAGCAGAGAGATGAAGACATGTAATAAGAGTAAAAATGACCACGATTTATATGTATGTGTGTAAAGGGGTATATTTGTGTATGTATATAGTGTGCATACATGAATGTATCCGTATTTAGAGGAAAATATATAGAGTATAGATAAGAATTAATAAGGGAGGGAAAGGGAATAGAGGGAATAAGGAGGGAATTAAAAGAGTGACCTTTGTTACATATGAAAATTGAAATCTTTTCTGGGGGGGACTGGGTGGGGAGGAGTTACGGTCACTGCAAAATCAGTTGACGTTCACGAGTGAATTCGCAAATCCAAATGGAGAAGGGAGATGTGGTTGCCCGACAAGGGATAAAGGGCAACTCAGGAGGGGGAGGGGAGAATGGGGTTAAAGAAGTTTTAAGTAGGAGAATAAGGAAAATGTTTGATGTTTTAGAAAAGTTGTCTTATAAAGTGTTCACAACAAGAAAGCAGAAATGGATAAGAAGGAATGGTGATGATGGAGAAACGGAAAGGGAAGATAAACAAAGTATAAAATGGCTACGTTGAACTATATGACTTTAAATATTCATGGAATACATAACCAAATTAAAAGGAAGAAACTTCTAAATTTACTGAAAAAAGAAAAAATTGATATAGCATTTGTGCAAGAAACACATTTAACTGAATTGGAGCACAAGAAATTAAAGAGAGGTTGGGTAGGACATGTAACAGCAGCGTCGTATAATTCAAAAGCAAGAGGAGTAGCTATATTAATTAGTAAAAATGTGCCAGTTAAAATAGAAGAGGAAATAATAGATCCAGCAGGGAGATATGTAATGATAAAATGTCAGATATATTCGGAGTTTTGGAATCTACTCAATGTATATTCACCTAACGAAGAAGATCAAAAGTTTATGCAAGATATTTTTTTGAAGATAGCAGATACGCAAGGGAACATATTAATAGGAGGGGATTTCAACCTGAATTTGGATTCAAATATGGACAAAACTGGGAAAAAAATTAACAGAAAGAACAAAGTAACCAAATTTATAATTAAATCGATGGAAGAAATGCAACTTTTGGATATATGGAGGAAACCACAACCAAAGGAAAAGGAATATTCATATTACTCGGCTAGACATAAAACATACTCAAGAATAGACCTATTTTTGTTATCAGCTCGTATGCAAGATAGAGTAAGAAAAACAGAATATAAAGCTAGAATATTATCAGACCATTCACCCTTGAGATTGACAATAGAGTTAGAGGACATCTCTCCAAGAATGCATAGATGGAGATTAAACTCCATGCTACTTAAAAGGCAGGATTTTAGAGAATTCATTGAAAGACAAATTAAAATGTATTTTGAAATAAATACGGAATCAGTGAAAAGTAAGTTTATACTATGGGATGCAATGAAAGCATTCATTTGAGGGCAAATAATAAGTTATGTAATCAAGATGAAGAAGAACTATAATCAGGAAACAGAGCAGTTGGTAAGGGAAATAGTAAATATAGAAAAAGAATTAGCAATGAAGGAAGATACAACTAAAAGAAGAGAATTGGCGGATAAAAAATAAAATATGAAACACTACAAACATATAAGGTGGGGGAGTCACGTGATGGAGTAGTGGCCGGACGGTGAACTCCAGCCCTCTCCAGAAAAGTCAGAAAAAACAAAGGAAAACACAAAGGCATAAAAATAAAAATTAAAGAAAAGTGAGTATAAAGGTGGAAAGAAGATGGCGACGAAAAAAGAAAAATCGAAATCAACGGTAAGAAGAGAGGAAGAGAAGACAATGGAAGAAGAAGGAGAAGGCCTTACCTGTTCGAAGAGGCCCGCGGTGGAGAGAGAAACCCGCTCCCTCAGGTCGGTAGAAAGTGGACTACAAAAATGGCTCGCTGAGCCGAGTAAAAGTGCGCAACCGCGCATGCAAAAAAACACACCGACGGGAGGGGTGACCAGCTGGGGAGTCGATCTCCACAGAGATGACAGCTGCAGAACACCTGCAGCAAGAGGAGAACATAGAAGACAACGAAAACAAGAAAGAAGAGAAGAAAAGGGCAACAAAGAAACAATAGATGGCCAACCCAGAGGAAGAAGAAGAGGAAGAGGAAGAGTACAGTGAAATAGAAGAAGAAGGGAAAGGCAAGATAAAGGACATATTTTCTCTTATTAAAGAATACATGGAGTCATTTAAAGAATGGCAAGCGCAAGAATTTAATGATTTAAGAAGAAGAATAAACAATACAGAAGAGAAAATGAATAAAATAGATATGACCTTAACAGAAATGGGAAAGAGAATGGACAAGATGGAAGAGCGGGAAGCAGCAGTAGAAATGGAGGTAGAGGACTTAAAATAGAAATTAGAGGAATCTAATAAAAAAGTTATAGAGACACAAGAGCTGTTAGCTCAGAAAATAGATATAATGGAAAATTATAACAGAAGAAATAACATAAAGATAGTGGGCCTTAAGGAAGATGAAGAAGGCAAGAATATGAGAGAGTTTATAAAAGATTGGATCCCCAGGATCCTAGGATGTCCAGAACTACAGCAAGAAATGGAAATAGAAAGGGCACATAGAGCAGTGGCCTTTAAACCACAACCACAACAAAAGCCAAGATTTATTTTATTTATTTAAGATATACTACAAGATCTATTTTATTTATTTAAGATATACTACAAGAGAAAAGGTACTGGAGAAGACAATGGAAAAAGTAAGAGAGGGCAACAAGCCACTGGAGTACAAAGGGCAAAAAATTTTCATTATTCCAGATATAAGTTTTGAACTCATGAAGAAGAGAAAGGGGTTCAATACAGCAAAGGCGATTTTATGGAAGAAAGGGTATAAATTTATACTAAAGCATCCAGCGGTATTGAAAATATTTTTTCCAGGACAACAAAACAGACAATTCTCGGATCCAGAGGAAGCACGAAAATTTGCAGAACAATTACAAAATAGACTGAGGGATGAAGACGTGTAACGAGAGTACAAAAGACTGCGAACTAAAACGACACATAAGTTTTGAACTCCTGAAGAAGAGAAAGGAGTTCAATACATCGAAAACGATCATATGGAAAAAAAACTATTCTTGGATCCAGAGGAAGCAAGGAAATTTGCAGAACAACTACAAAACAACCAGAGAGATGAAGATATGTAATAAGAGTAAAAATGACCACGATTTATATGTATGTGGGTAAAGAGGTATATGTGTGTATATGTATAATGTGCATACATGAATGTATCCATATTTAGAGGAAAATATAGATAGTATAGACAAGAATTAATAAGGGAAGGAAATGGAATAGAGGGAATAAGGAGGGAACTAAAAGAGTGACCTTTGTTACATGTGAAAAGTGAAATCTTTTCTGGGGGGTGCTGGGTGGGGAGGAGTTGCGGTCACTGCAAAATCAGCTGACGCTTGCGAGTGAATTCGCAAATCCAAATGGAGAGGGGAGATGTGGTTGTCCGACAAGGGATAAAGGACAACTCAGGAGGGGAAGGGGAGATTTGGGCTAAAGAAGTTTTAAATAGGAGAATAAGGAAAATGTTTGATGTTTTAGGAATGTTGTCTTATAAAGGGTTCAAAACAAGAAAGCAGAAATGGATAAGAAGGAATGGTGATGATGGAGAAACGGAAAGGGAAGATAAACAAAGTATAAAATGGCTACGTTGAACTATATGACTTTAAATATTAATGGAATACATAACCAAATTAAAAGGAAGAAACTTCTAAATTTACTGAAAAAAGAAAAAATTGATATAGCATTTGTGCAAGAAACACATTTAACTGAATTGGAGCACAAGAAATTAAAGAGAGGTTGGGTAGGACATGTAACAGCAGCGTCGTATAATTCAAAAGCAAGAGGAGTAGCTATATTAATTAGTAAAAATGTGCCAATTAAAATAGAAGAGGAAATAATAGATCCAGCAGGGAGATATGTAATGATAAAATGTCAGATATATTCGGAGTTTTGGAATCTACTCAATGTATATTCACCTAACGAAGAAGATCAAAAGTTTATGCAAGATATCTTTTTGAAGGTAGCAGATACGCAAGGGAACATATTAATAGGAGGGGATTTCAACCTGAATTTGGATTCAAATATGGACAAAACTGGGAAAAAAATTAACAGAAAGACCAAAGGAACCAAATTTATAATTAAATCGATGGAAGAAATGCAACTTTTGGATATATGGAGGAAACAACACCCAAAGGAAAAGGAATATTCATATTACTCGGCTAGACATAAAACATACTCAAGAATAGACCTATTTTTGTTATCAGCTCGTATGCAAGATAGAGTAAGAAAAACAGAATATAAAGCTAGAATACTATCGGACCATTCACCCTTAATATTGACTGTAAAGTTAGAGGACATCCCTCCAAGAATGTATAGATGGAGATTAAACCCCATGTTACTTAAAAGGCAGGATTTTAGAGAATTTATTGAAAAACAAATAAAAATGTATTTTGAAATAAATACGGAATCAGTGGAAGATAAGTTTATACTATGGGATGCAATGAAAGCATGCATTAGAGGGCAAATAATAAGTTATGTAACCAAGATGAAGAAGGACTATAATCAGGAAACAGAGCAGTTGGAAAGGGAAATAGTAAATATAGAAAAATAATTAGCAATGAAGGAAGATGCAACTAAAAGAAGAGAATTGGTGAATAAAAAAATAAAATATGAAACACTACAAACATATAAGGTGGAGAAGAATATAATGAAGACAAAACAGAAATATTATGAATTAGGTGAAAAAACGCACAAAATCCTAGCATGGCAGCTTAAGACAGAACAAGCTAAGAAACTGGTATTGGCATCAAGGAAAAAAGACAAACAAATTACATATAATCCAAAAGAAATTAAGGAAAACTTTAGAGAATTCTATGAACAATTATACCGAACTGAAAACGAAGGGAAAGAAGGGAAAATAGATGAATTTCTGACTAAAATTGAACTACCAAAACTACAAATAGAGGAACAAAATAAATTAACAGTGCCATTTGGAACAGTAGAAATACAAGAGATAATAAAAAAATTACCAAATAATAAGACACCAGGAGAGGATGGATTCCCAATAGAATTCTACAAAACATTTAAAGACTTATTAATTCCGCCCCTCCTGGAAGTAATCAACCAGATTGATAAAAAAACACAAAGCTTACCAGATTCATGTAAAACAGCAATAATTACAGTAATACTAAAGCAAGGGAAAGATCCACTCACACCAGCGTCATATAGACCAATATCTTTACTTAACACAGATTATAAGATAATAGCTAAACTATTAGCAAACAGATTAGCAGAGTATGTACCGAAAATGGTAAATTTAGACCAAACTGGATTTATCAAAAAAAGACGCACAACAGACAATATTTGTAAATTTATTAACTTAATTCTTGCAGTAGAAGGGAATAAAGCACCTACAGTAGCAGTTGCTTTAGACGCAGAGAAGGCCTTTGACAGAGTAGAATGGAATTATTTGTTCAAAGTATTGCAAAAATTCAGTTTACCGGAGAAGTATATTAATTGGATTAAAGCATTATATAAGGGACCGTTAGCGAAAGTGACAGTAAATGGACATGTATCAATGCAATTTAACTTAAGCAGGTCAACACGGCAGGGATGCCCACTATCACCTTAAATGTTTGCGTTAGCTATAGAACCACTAGCAGAATTGATAAGAACAGAAAATAATATAAAAGGAATAAAAATAAAAGACAAGGAATATAAAATCAGTTTATTTGCGGATGATGTTATAGTGTACTTAACAGAACCAGAACTATCAATAAAAGAATTATATAAGAAATTGAAGGAATATGGAGAAGTGTCGGGTTACAAGATAAACGTAAATAAAAGTGAAGCAATGCCTATGAATAATGTGGATTTCTCAAAATTTAAGAAGGAATCACCATTTAGATGGCAAATGCAAGCAATAAGATACCTAGGTGTACAAATAAACAAAAATCTCAGCCAACTATATAAACTCAATTATTATCCACTAATGGAAAAATTACAGGACGATTTAGAGCATTGGAAAGATTTACCACTAACACTAATAGGAAGGATAAACTGTATTAAAATGAACATTTTTCCAAGGATATTATACTTATTTCAGGCATTGCCAATACAACTGACAGAGAAATTCTTTAAGGAGTTAAAGAAAATAATAAGGAAATTTTTATGGAGAGGGGGGAAACCGAGGATAGCACTAGATAAATTAACAGAATGGTATAAACAAGGAGGCTTACAACTGCCAAACTTTAAAAATTATTATAGAGCCGCACAATTAAGATACATATCAGATTTTTATCAAACAAGGGAAAAGCCAGATTGGACGAGATTAGAATTAGATAAAATAGGGGAAAAGATACCTGAACACATATTATATAAATGGGATGAAAAATTGGTACAACATAGAAGTTCTCCAGTATTACATCATCTCCTCAATATTTGGAAGAAGATTCATGTAGAAAGAAATAAAACAAATGATCAATTTCCAAAACTAATATTGACGCAAAACAAGTTACTCCCTTTTACAATAGATAACCTTTCCTTTAGAGAATGGGAAAAAAAAAGGGATTAAAAGAATAGAAAATTGTTTTTCAGGAAATAGATTATTATCCTTTGAACAAAAGAAAGATAAATACAATATAACTCAAGATACAGCGCTGGCATATTACCAATTGAGATCCTACTTGAAGGATAAATTAGGAAGCAGTTTGAGTTTGCCAGAGGGAAGTAACCTTGAATATGTGATTACAGATACAATGATAATCAAAAGATTTATAACAAATATGTATATTAAACTGCAAGAAAAGGAGAATGAGGAAACAAATGGTAAAACTAAACAAAAATGGGAACAAGATTTAATTATAAAGATAAAAAAGGAAACATGGGAGAAGTTATGTTCTGGAATGATGAGAAATACAATAAATACGAGGTTACGTATGATACAATATAACTGGATACACAGGCTATACATTACACCTCAAAAGTTAAATAAATGGGACCCAACAGTATCTGACAGATGTTTTCGATGTAAAAAAGAAATGGGAACAACAATTCATGCAATCTGGACATGTGAGAAAGTCAAAAAATTTTGGGAAGATCTAAACCAGATATTAAATAAAATTACAGAAAACAATATACCAAAAAATCCAGAGATTTTCCTCCTAAGTAACATAAAAAACAAAGAATTTGGAATTGATTTGGATGGTGCACAAAAAAGATTTGCTAAGATAGCTCTAGCCGTAGCAAAAAAATGTATTATGTCAACCTGGAAATCGGAAGATAATTTGAAAATACAACAATGGTATATAGAAATGAATAAATGTATTCCATTAGAAAAAATAACATATAGTTTAAGAAATAATATTGAAATATTTGAACAAATATGGGAGCCTTACATGAAACACAATAGCGAAAACCTACCGGGGACATTCACTACCTAAATTAACAAAAGGAGAAGGTAATGAAAAGAATTGACTCAGTGGAGTTTCTTGTTTATTTTTATTGAATGACCACATTGTTTGACTGGTTTAATGTATTCTAGATTTTGTACTCTAAATGGATGGTGAGGGGAGGTAGGGAGGGTGGGATGGGAGGAGGGGGGGAGAAAATGACACTGTATATATTTGAAAAGGAAAATGTATGTATCATGGTTAATGTGATTTATGGTGTGAAAAATAAAAAATTTAAAAAAAAAGAAATAGGCCCCCAACAGCGCAGTGCCCACCGAGGCAAACACTAACTTCCAGTGGAATTTTTCTTTGCCGATCTGGATCCGCGCCCTGCGGGTGCTGTAGGTCTTGATGGTGGAACCATTGGCTGCCCGGAGGGTTGGACCAGGTGATCTGGTGTGAGTCTCCAGTGCTGTAGGTGGTAGGATGCTCAGCTCAGCCCCTGTGTCCACCAGGAAACGACGGCTGCTAGATTTATTGGTGACATAAAGGAGGCTGTTCACGGCGGCTGGCCTGGTCATTTCCCTGGAAGCTGCAGGGTTGGCAGCACTTACGGGCTTGCACTCCTCAGTGCTGGTAATAATAGCACTCCCCAGTGCTGGTAATAATAGCACCACGTCAAATGGCTCTCTTCTAGCTTTTGCTTGGGGGAGGCTTCCGGTTGACTGGTTCCTGGTCTTGAAACCTGGTTGAGAGCTGCTTCATGCTCCCTCTTCGTGCACCAGAGGGCGTCTGCTCGGGCTGCAACCTTACATGGGTCCACGAAATCCTCGTCTGCTAGGGGCAGCTGGTTATCCTCTGGCATTTGTTCAAGTAAAATCTGGCGGAAGAGGAAACAAGACTTATGATCCTCTGCCAGAACCAGCATTTCATCCATTAACGCTGATGGGCTGCAGTCCAGGTGCAAGAGCCTGGAAGCCCGTTGCAGGGGGGTGAGGCCAAAAGTCCCCAGGAGCAAGTTCTTGAGGGCTGTGTATTTACCCTCAGCCAGAGGATGATGGATGAAGTCGTCCACCCTGGCTGCTGTGTCTTGATCCAGCGCGCTCACGACATCGTAAAACATTGTGACGTCTGCTGAGATGTTTTGAAAATGGAATTGCGCTTCCATCTGCCCAAGCCACGTGATTGCCTCGGCATTAACCTCAGCCAAATCCATGACTTTGAGTTCAGAAAGGCATTTGGGCTCGTCGGGGTCACCACTGTGGCGCACTGCACAGTTGAAGAAAAAACAGCCACCATGTTAAAGGGTTGTCAATGACTGTTTATTTGAATTTAGCGCATTCCCCTTTTAGGGCAGCACTGGCTCAGTGACCACGTGCGTAGTGACATCATAATCGCTGCCCAAGGCGCGCGCTGAGAGGGAGATTTGAGTCAGGAAGAACCCCTGATGGCGCCATCTTCCCATGGCTGCCCCGCCACATGGCGTTACACACGGAGCCGGTTTGCCATGAGAAAGTGCGCCACCACAGTTCATAAATTCATGTGGTACACTCTTAGAGAGGGACAACACAATACCAAAATTCCAGTATATCACTAAATCTTAAAGTTATAAATGAATGTGCCCCATATCATTTGGAATTTAATATTTGAATCATTGATTGTATATCTTATTTTTTTTCCTAATTTAAACAAGACCTACTGTCCCTTAGTCACTGCATGTATAGGTGGGGTATTATCTTCCATTTAATCAAAATTGCATGTCTGGCCATCAACGAGGTAAAAGATAAAATGCAGTATTGAACTGGAGTTAGCAAAACATGATCTTCTCGGAATGTTCCAAAACAAAAAGGCAATTAAAGGGCTAGGTTCCAATTTTAAATTGAGAATCGCTGATAATGTTTGAACAACTTCTTTCCAAATTTTTCTAAGCTAGGGCAGGACCAGAACATTTTTTCACATTGGGGATTTATGTCCAAATTGAAAACAAGAAAATTTAACTTTAGACATATGTGCTCTGTGTACCACTTTGAATTGCAGTAGACCGTGCTGTGCACAAAGGGGTGTCATTTAAAAATTGGAGAGTGAAAGGTTCAAATCCTGCTCCCAGGCTTTCTTGATTTTAATTTACAGGCCTTGTCTTAGACCAGCCAATTTGTCATAAACAAGAGATGTTAAGCTTTTATAGCAGGGGTCCCCAAACTTTTTAGACCATCAACCCCTTCATGGAATCCCTCATAGACCCCAGCCATGTACAGAAAAATAAATAAGATTAGCAATAAAAATGAATAGTCTCGTCCGCCCCCGGGCCACGTACCAATAAATAAATAAATAGATAATGATAATCAAGTAGATTTTCCATACTTAATTGAAAATAAAGCTCAGACTTTACAACATACAAGCAAATGATTACAATAACAGTCAAAGAAAACATCTGCTTCTGGCCAGGAAGGTGCCAAATGGAGCTGGGTCCAAATCTTCAGCATCAACTGCACTCACAGTCAACAACAGCGACTCCATTCTCAACATTGGGGGCGGTGCTGTCCTCATCGAAGAAGTCCCCTCAGGGCCCCCCCGGGGCTTTACAATTCTTTGAACTCTGAAAGATCAATTAACCCCCCCTGGCATTTATTGACCCTTGGAGAGTCCTCTCAATCCCCCCAGGGTTCGATAGCAACAACTTTGGAGACCCCTACTTTACAGAGAGGTTGTAGTTCAAAATATGTTTCAAGAATATTCACCTCAGGATACCCAGAAATATCAGGAACCTGAGATTGAATAAAGTGTCTAATTTGTAAATACCTAAAAAAAAGCTTTACATAAGTTAAATTTTGCAACCAATTGTTCAAACGATGCAAAATTGTTGTCAATTAAAAGGTCTTTAAACATTTGACAGCAGCGAATCCACACTGCTGAAGATCCAACTGCGCTGGGTAGGTCACGTCTCCAGAATGGAGGACCATCGCCTTCCCAAGATCGTGCTATATGGCGAGCTCTCCACTGGCCACCGAGACAGAGGTGCACCAAAGAAGAGGTACAAGGACTGCCTAAAGAAAGCTCTTGGTGCCTGCCACATTGACCATCGCCAGTGGGCTGATATCGCCTCAAACCGTGCATCTTGGTGCCTCACAGTTCGGCGGGCAGCAACCACCTTTGAAGAAGACCGCAGAGCCCACCTCACTGTCAGAAGGCAAAGAAGAAAAAACTCAACACCCAACCCCAACCAACCAATCTTCCCTTGCAACCGCTGCAACCGTGTCTGCCTGTCCCGCATCGGACTTGTCAGCCACAAACGAGCCTTCAGCTGACGTGGACATTACCCCTCCATAAATCTTCGTCCGCAAAGCCAAGCCAAAGAGAAAGAAAACATTTAATACCCAATCTGTGCCAACCATTGAAGGAAGAGTCTGGGAAAGAAAGTTGAAAAACTCTAAAATCTAAAAATAAAATCCTTCTAAATTGTGTCTAAATTGTGTTTAATGACAGGGTTGTCGGTTAATTTGTATAAGGAAGAGGATAGCGAAGACCCCAAGAATTGCCAACCATAGTTGTGCACTTTCCGTACAGGAACCCAACCACAGAGTCGTGTACAACTGAGCTGGGAAGCCATTGTTTCCAAAAACAAATGGAGCCTGTCAGCTCCCCCAGGGTAATTGGTTGGTCCAGACTCTCCCACTTGCTGTCATCTATAGCCCCCATGAATAGAGGACAAGAAGCTCTGGAAGGCTATTCTGCTTGTGGCCTGATCCTCTGTTTGTCTGTGAAGATGTGACTGAATCCTTCTCTTCCTCCAGGCTGTGGACCACAGAGCCCACGCTTCAGGTCTTAGCCCTCGGTCAAGGTATGAGCAAAAAGCAGGCAGGGGAGGAAGGGGATGAGTACAGGCCAACAGGTGGATCAAAGGTGGGAGGGTAGAAGAAAAGCTGAGAAGTGATAGGGGAGGGGTGGTTTTCTGAATGGAGAGGGAAGGGAGTGGGGAGCTGGAGGAGAGGAGTCAGGGATAGGTAAAGAGAGAGTCACAGGGGAGAGGTTCGAGAAGTGAATGTTATGCAGTGTGGGTGGAGAGTGCCTAGACTGTCTATTAAGTGTTGTTCCTCTACTCCCAAGCTGATGAGTCTATCCATGGCTTCATGCACTGCCAACCCCCAATCCTCGAAAATCGGTGTTAAAACAGACTGGCATAAAATGATTCCCCCCCCCCATCACTCAGCTTCCCCCCCCTTCTGCCCTCCCACCTGCGTCCATCTTACCTATGAGCCTGATATCCTCCCCTCCCCACTTTTTTCTTCCTGCCTTTTCCTCGCACCTTGCCCAAGGCATCAGGCTCGTATTGGTCATCCTTCCTGCAGATGCCAAGTGATGACCTGCTGAATTTCTCCAGCATTTTTGTGTTTTACAGGCACGCTTGGCACTTGGCTCAGTCCAGTGGGACCATGACATCAAATTTGATTTCAATAGGGACGGAGTGGCAAAAACATGAACATTTAAAATTCTGTGCACTGAATTTTAATGACTCAATAAATACATTCACGCATTTTAAGTTTAAACACACACTACCAGCTGGCTCTGCCAGCACTCGTTTACGGCTGCGACTGATCACAACTTGGGCAGTTGCTACATAACACAACCATTCCCCCATCTGGGTAGACTGAGATAACATTGCGTGAAGAATGCAGGCTGTGACAGGTTACCGCCTTGCCTGCATTTTGCTCCTACTTTGATCAAGGGCTCAAGCCCGAAACATCTTTTATGTGCTACATAAAGGACACTGTTTGACCTGCTGAGTTTCTCCAACTTTGTGTTTGTAGGGTAACCACAGAGACAAGCTGAGGGAATGATAGGCTTTAATACACAGAAGAACCTTGCTGGCCTGGATCCCAGGATAGGAATGGCAGCAAGGGAAAGGTGGCTCGACCTTTATGGCCCAGGACCCCGGTGGGGGGGGGGAAGAGTCATGGGGTATGAGTCATCGGTGGGCGGACCAGCTCCCTATATACAACCGACAATGATAACTATATACAATGGAGGACACATATCACCGCAGTGTTTTATTTTTCCCTCCTTTCAAAGTGCTGCAAAGAAGCTCCTTAGGGAAGGGCAACATTTGCAAAAGCCTCATCCTCAACAGCGTTGACTTGGGAGGCACAGCCTTGGATTTCTCAGTGTGAAAACAGATGCTCTGTTCCTGTGGCTGCGATACGGAAGGGCGCTGAACACTTTGGTTATTCTAGCCTTCATTACAATAACATGCTCAAATGGGGCTCTCGCTCAGATTTAAATACATTTCAAAATACTGCAGCTAAAGCGTATAAATATTTTTCTATTGCAATCACGTAATTTCTTTAAAACTGCTTCTCAATTCAGCCACAGACTGAACTGGCCACTGCATTTGGAGGTCCAATTGCATTCTGGGAACTGTAGTGCGGCCCTGCCCCACTGCTCAGTCAAACGATGAGCAGACGACATCTGCCATGATGCACTGGGGCCGGGTCATCCCAGGTGACTCTGGCCAGCCAATTGGCGCTGGCGTTACAGCGCAACGCTGAACGGTTTTTGTAAGGCGAAATGGCGGCGCGTCTGCCGGGAGCCCGGCTTTGACTGGGCGTTTACATCAAGGAAAAGGGGGGAAAAAAAACTCTCTACCGAGTAAGGTAATCGTATTTTGTCTTAACGCTATTTTTGGAAGGAGTTAATTTTAAGATAGCAGCCGGTCTTCTCCAAGTGACACATCATCGCCACCAAGGCTAATCTTGCAGCTTTTAACGCTGGTCGTTTTCTGGTGCACACTCACATTCCAGGGGGGCGCGGTCCGGTGAACTGATTGACAGCCAGACCCACCAATCAGAATTCAAAGCTGCAGGTTTTCCCGGGTTGAGACCAATTGGAATTGGAATTAAGGGCAGGTCGACCGCATGTCAATCATCTGGCAGTCATAACTCGCTGCTGCCCTTGGCACAAGTTCGACTTTCCAGATGTTCATTCTTCGTAAGTTGGTCAGAAGTCCACCAATTAAATACTAAATGGATGAGGCAGCTTTCAATGTCCTCTCTCTGGAAAAGGCCCTAGCATCTTGCTGTGATGGTTTGTATCACACTAAAACCCTGCATCCTTTGCCTCTCCTGTCTGGTTGCACCATCCCGGTCATTTCATCCCCTGCAAGGACCTTGTGTAAATTGGTCAGCATCTTGCTCACCATCGTTGATCATGTTCCAGGATGGGACGAATGAGGTTTCATGTTGGTTCAACTGCGTGAAAGGTTATCTGCTAATATAGATTGTTTCTTTCTAAAGAGGAATTCCAAGCATTTTAATTGTAATCGTTTACTTCATTTTAGTTTCTGGCAAAGACCATATTTCACGTTACTGATGCAGTGTTTACATAAAACGTTAATGAAAATATGCTAGTTAAACTTGACAAGTATACTATATTTTTATATATGTCCGTATAAGTATATATTTACATATGCACACACATATACACATGTATGTGTGTGCATATATGTGTGTGCGTATAGATTTATGTATAGATGTGTATATATAAACCTCTATACATACACATCTATACACACACACATATATATATGCACACACACACACACACATATATATATAGATACACACACACGCACATATATATACACACACATATATATATACACACACACACATATATACACACACATATACACACACACATATATATACACAATATATACATATATATATATATATATTATGTATATATATTTGTATGTGTATGTGCATATATAAAAGTACACTAGTATACTATAGAAAATATACTAGTTAAACACCGAATTTTGTGACTTGTTTTTGACAATAAATTCTGATTCTGCATTTGAAGTTTTAAAAATAGGAGCATATTTTGCATGATTTTTAACCGTTAAATTTATGGATTCCTGTGATGAAGGAGCAAAGGTGCAATTTTTAGGTGAAGAATGTTTTTTAAAAAAAAAATAACTAGCTTTGTTGCCTCTTTCAGGATCGACCAAATGTCACAGCTCCTGTCTCTGACAATAATCGTCATGGTCGTCTACACTTCAAAGAAAATATAATTTCAAAAATGCCATGGCAAAAGGAGAAAAAAATTAGTGCAAGAAATCAATGTTTTTGACAACAACTTTAAATGTTTTTTTTAGAAAAAAGGGCAAGGAGTTCCAGGGAGGGCTCTTGAGAGCTTAGGCCCTATGTAACTGAAGGCACAGATGCCAATGTAGAGTGCAGGCTGCAAAAGGATAGGATTTGACTCAACGTTGAATAAAATTATAGAATTAGAGAGGCGAGATCATTCAGAGAATAGTGGATGGAGCTAAGAAATTTTAAATTGTGTGAGGTGGTGCCTCAAGAAAACAGCAAAATTATAAAGGATACCAGTTGCCCTGATCACACCCTCTTCTCATTGCTACCTTCAGCCAGAAATTTTCATAAATTTATGAAAAAGCAAAAGAACTAGATGACGGAAATGTAAAATGAACATGTGAGGGAGAGAGCACAGAGTCTACACCCCAGATCTACAGCCCCCTTCCTGCCCAGTCGTGAGACATCATTGACCCAAAACAACAACTCTGTCCCCTCAACCACACCCCCCCCCCCCAAAATAGATAACATGGTTGGCGTAACGGTTAGTGCAACGCCTTTAAATCGCCAGTGATCAGGATCAGTCCGCGCTGTCTGTAAGGAGTTTGCACATTCTCTCTGTGTTTGTGTAGGTTTTCCCCAGGGACTCCGGCTCCAGTTTCCTCCCACCCTTCAAACATGTAGGTTAATGAGGTGTAAAATGGGCAGCACAGACTCATAGGGCCGAATTGACCTGTTTTAAAAAAATTAAATTAAAAAAAATTTAATCTATGGAGCACTTCCAGCAGTCCTTTCCCTTTACCAGACTCGGTCATTAATGGACCTTCAGCAACCTTGATGCCAGACTATGTCCTCCATCCTGCCTCGGTCTCTCCAGCCCTCCCCTTTAAACATAATGGTTTTCTCAGTTTTCCCAGGAAACAGGTCATCACCCTGAAATATTATTTCCCATTTTCTTGGATGCTTTCTGACCAACATTTTACAATTTTTATGCTAAAAGAAATCGTGTGTATCAAGGCACCTCAATGTTTCTGTGGAATGGAATTGTGCCCTCCCTTTCTTATCCACTTGTTACTTCTTCCCTGAGGGCCTGTACTCCTTCTCCCCCCCCCCCCACCCCCCCCGTAAGTGGCTGTCTACATTTCGCTCATACCTTGTTGAAGGGCTCTGTAGCAAAGATAAAGATGCATAACCACATTTCGGGCTTGAGTGCACTCTTTCTCCAACACGCCGTTTTTAACTTCAATCACTGTGTCTGCAGACTTTCACGTTTTACTCCAAAGTTTCATTCATCTCAGTTTTTGCCTCCCATTGATCTCTGTTGCTGAGAACGCTAGCCACCTATCTCATCCCTTTTTATTTAGATCAAGCCTTTCAGCGCTGAGAACTTCTCTGCATTCTTTCCAGTGTAATCACAACATTCCTGTGACATGATGATACCTGAGCAGCATAATATTGTATGAGGTTCTTGCATCACCCTCCTTGCTTCATAGCATCATTTATCCTTTCTAAACTATACATTTTAAATTTAGACAGAGCTCAGAAACTGGCCCTTTTGGCCCACAAACCCTGGTACATTTTGAAGGGTGGGAGGAAACCAGAGCTCCTAGAGGGAACTCACGCAGGCACAGGGGAGACTGTACAGGCAGTGCCAGATTAAAACCTGGGTCACTGGTGCTGTAACAGTGTTGCACTCACTCTCTGCGCTGCTGAATATTATTAACTTATTCCTGGTAATTCTTCTTGGTGATGGGGGCAAGTTTTCCAATTTATTTCTGTGTTTCAGTCTTATTATATTCCAAGCCTTTTTTTTCACTGTTCCAAGAGTAATCCCTCTGCTCTCTCTTGTAGGGTTTCATAAATACTGGCCTGGTAAGAAATGGAGCAACATCCGGATAGAATGAAAACTCCAGCTTTTCTCGCTGATTTGGGCAAACCCACCCTACGGGGCATTAAAAAGTGTCCAAAGTGTGGCACGTTCAATGGTACGCGTGGGTTGAGCTGCAAGAACAAAAGTTGTGGGGCTGTCTTCAGGGATGGAGCTCGAAAGCAACAGCCCAGCATCGACGCAGTTCGCATTGTCACTGGATCGTCTTCGCAGGTGTACTCCGTGAGACTTCGGGATCGAGGACCTGACTACAGAGGCTTTGTGGAGCTGGGCGCAACTGAGTCGATTCAGACAGTAGATGGGACCATTATTACCCATATAACTGGTCGATGCTTGGTCCCAACTTGCTTCAAAGTGTCTTCCAAAGGAGGCACCCAGAATCGATGCCAGCATATTAAGCTTGCGGTGGAGTGCCACATGGAAGCCACTCCGCATACTCTGAAGAGCTCCGTGCTGAACTCTCTTCAAGTGGCCACCGAAACAAAGCAGGCCATCTGGACCTTGGCGACTGAGTCAAGTGGGCCCCTGGTGCAGCGGATCACGAAGACCATCATGGTGGTGAAGTGCAAAGCCAGCCCGAAGCACAGCTTAGGATTTCTGCATGTTTCCTTTCACGAGAGGACGAGGACTAAAGGTGTTATTGAGCACAAATTCTACTGTTCTTGCCAGGCCTTCAAGGCCAGCAAATCAGGCACCAGCAAAGAAGAGACATCAAGACTTTGCATCCACTTCTATGCATGCGTTTGTGCCTTTGCAAGTGATGAGAAGTTAGGGCAGGAATTCTCCTATTTCATCAACTTTTATTCTGTTGGTAGGTACAGAAACTCTGGTAAAAATATCAACTGCATTAAATAGTACATTTCCAAATAATAATACAATGACTCTGAGTTCATAAGAACAGGGGTCGGCCATCTGGTCAGTTGAGCCCGCTCCGGCCTTCTCTGAGATCATGGCTCATCTGATTATAGGCTCATCTCCACCTTCCTACCTTCTTCCCCATTATCCCTTAAAATCTAGCCAACCTTGTCTTAACTGAGGTCACCTCCGCTGCTTCACTGGGCAGTGAATTCCATAGATTCACCGCCATCTGGGGAAATTATCTTTGTCCTTAATCTGCTCCCTTGAATCTTGAGGCGATGTGCCCTAGTTCTGGACTCCCCCACCAATGGAAACAATTTGCTTGCCTCTATCTTAAATATAGTCCTTTTTCCCTCTGGCATCCCAGTTATTTGGCTAATCAGTGTTCCTTTGATGTTTCCACTGGGCCTCTTTTAACCGGGACACAAACGGCTTTCCCACTGACCACAAGTCATCCCCGGGGATAGGAGAGTCTACCTTCAACAGTAGACCAGGGATGGAACTTTTCCTTTTTCCACTGGTTTGATCGGCACACCGGCATCAGCTGACACCAGGGATGTGAGTAGGGGTTGAGCCGTCAATCCCCAGCATGACTTGATGTCATCTAGCCCCAGCATGTTGATTGTTTCCTTTTCCAGTAGTCCTTTAATCGGTAAGTTGGCTGACAGTTCCTGGGACAAGGTTCCAGTGGAAAAGGGGCCATTGACTTTCATAATTTTGTACAATAAGATCCCCCCCCTCATTCTTCTAAATTCCAGCGAGTACAGTCCCAGATGACTCAATCTCTCCTCATAGGCTAACCCTCTCATCTCTGGAATCTACCCAGTGAACCTCCTCTGCACCACCTCCAAAGCCAGTACATTCATCCACAAGAAAGGAGACCAGAAATTCCACACAAACTTCCTCCCTTCGCCTATCTTCACCTTCATTCACTTGTATTCCTTTCTCCATTTGTACCTATCCTGGGCCTCTTATGTCATTTGCTTCAAGCACTCATTATAATTGAATGTTATACATTCCAACCACTTTTTTGTGGGTGAAATATACCCTTTAATTCAATTTGAATTTATCAATTTAATTTTGCAAAGCTAATAATCATTGTAACTTTTTTAAATTAGGGCTTCATCCAAATTCTGAGAGACAACTGCTGGCAATTTATCCTCAAGGCTATTCAGCACAGGCTGCAGGCAATGCTAATTCCAAAGCAAAAAAGAGGAAAAAGGATGAGGTTACGGGTAAGCTCTCTCTGAAAGTCACCCTACATTTTTACCTGGGCAATGTCACAAGGTGAAATCACTAAATATAGGTGCATGTGAACCATTTCCAACGCTGCAGTTTAGATTCCTCAACTCTGTGCTGATCCTGATGTGGAGTTTAAAAAGCCCTGCTGCATTCTCCAGAGGTCTGGTGTTTTATTCCAGTTCTCAACTCAAACGACTTAATTGCTCCACTCTTAGCAGCTAGGTACAGTAAAATCCCTGGTATCCAGAATTCAAGCAAATGGCAGCCTCAAGCAACAGGCAAAAATAAAAGATGAAAATTAATTGTAAAAATTAAAATAAATAAGACTAAAATAATATGTCAAAAATATGCAAGTTTAAAATTGTAAAAGTAAATGTTCTCTGAGGTAGTGCATAGACCGTTGGTGAAGATGGGGCAAATAATCAGTTGTGCTTTGCTCGTAGCAGCTGTTTGAATAAAGTTGTGTGAAACGGCAATGGTGTCGCCCAGGATGAAGAGCTGGTTGATGCCACTCGCCGTTGGGGGTGACTCTCTTAATAGTAAGAGTCACCCTGGTCAGAGGCTTTACCTTTAAACTTGGGGGGGTTGGGGAGGGGTGGGTTAATTATCCATAATGTTTTTCAGGCGGCTCCGTGGAAGGGGAGGAACCTGCAGATGCAGTGACAGTTAAATGTTTTCAAAGAATGTGAATGAAATTAAAGTAAAATGCTTTAAGGTTTATATATTCATGCAGGTAAAGTTTGTACAGTGTAAGTATAGAATAATATATTTCTATTTTTAACTGTTTATTGTTAATGCAGATGTATTAGACATTGGAAGAGTAAGTTTCAAGCATCTGGAAAATACCAATGCCCATAGATGCTGGATAACAGGGATTTTACTGTATTTTGCTGCCTTAAGCTTTGGAATCCTCCTTTCTCTCCCTTTTAATACATTTTAAATCGAGTTCTTCCACCAAGATTTTGAGTCCTACTATCTCCTTCTGTGGCTTGGTTTATTAGAATAAAGCTTCCATAAACTGCACTGGGACATTAGTTAAGTGCAGGTTGTTTTTCCTTAATAATAAGGAAGGATGCCCATCAGGAAACATAATGTCACTCAAACTCTTTTCAGCCTTTGTCATTCAGTCACAGTCACGGGACTCAAACAATAGTCTGACACATCCACACCTTCAATGTGGTGTTTTCAATCAATAGTGCAGTCTCCTCGATCATGATCGTATGATAGCTTCTGTCACATCGGTAGAAAACAGTCACCAGAGACTGCATCCCAACCATGCCCACTTGGAAAGGTGATGTTAATGTTGACATCAGATTCACAAATTCTTTATCATCAGACAAATGAGTATCGACCAGTGGCATATCAACTCCAGTCTGAGTGGTGGCATGGATACGTTTCAGTTCGCCTATCGTAGCAGCAGGCCTACAGTGGATGCATCTCACTGACTTTACACTGGAACATCTGGACAGTAGAGATGCATTCATCAGGATGCACTTTATTGATCACATTTTGGCATTTAACACCGTAATCACAAAACTGATCAGCAAACTCCAAGACCTGGGCCTTAACACCCCACTGTGTAATTGGATCCTGGATTTCCTCACCTCCAGACCCCAATCAGTGAGGATTGGTAAGAAAATCTCCTCCACTGTCTCCATCAGTACCGGAGCACCACAGGCCTGCGTTCTTCTCTTGCTCTGCTCACTTTACACCTACGACTGTGTGGCTCAGTACGACAATAACACCATCTACAAATTTGCTGACAATCACAGTGATGGGTTATTTAAAGAAAGGTGATGAGTCAGCAAACAGGAGGGACATTGAAAACTTGGCTGAATGGTGCACCAGCAACAATGTCTCACTCAAGGTCACCAAAACTAAGGAGCTGATTGTTGACTTCAGGAAGGGAAAACCAGAAGTGTATGATCCAGTGATCATTCGGGGATCAGAGGTGGAGAGGGTGAGAAAATTTAAGTTCTTGGGAGACACTATCTTGGAGAATCTTTCCTGGACCCAACCACTAATGGGATTTGTTTTGGGTAAACTTATACCTCTCATTTTGTTCATTTTAGATTGGTCACCGAAAGAAAATAGGCACACACACACACCGAGAGCAGTTCAGTTTATACAAGTCTTTCTTATTGAATCTAAAGCTGAATTCACACTACAATTATGCAAGCCTTTCCCAATTATACTTATCGATGCCTGGACTGGTCCCAACTGCCGAAGCGAGGCAATGACTGCACACTTGTAGTAGGTTGTTGAGGTGCCGGTAGCAGCTTCTCTACCTCCCTCAACTGGGACGTTAGCTGGACTCTTGAAGTTCTTCTTGCTGAGAGATGTTGCCACCTCTTGGAGAGTCTCTCACTTCAGCAGTGGGACCATGGCTTATATTATCCAAAAGTTGTTTACTTCAGATCTTATCTCTTTGAACAAATGATTTAATTATCTTCAAGATCTCCTGACAGTCTGCAACCAACAAAAGACAACTGCATCTCTTGGCCTCATGGTGGAAGTTGGATAATGTCTACTGATTCATATGCATCCCTGGGCCCCATAGTGTAAATTTAGATAATGTCTTCCTATTCAACTGCATCCTGGGCCCCATGGTGGAATTTAGGTGTGTCTACTAAATATGCATCCTGGGCCTCATAGATCCAACTGCATCCCTTCTTTAAGGGACCAGCCAATCAGCTGGTCTAGGGCCCCAGGATGGAATTTAGATTATGTCTTCTGATGCAACTGCATCCCTTCTTTCATAAGCTAGTCTAAATCCTCCATTACAGCATCATGAAGAAAACATGTCAGCGCCTCTACTTCCTCAAGAGTTTGTGGAGGTTTGGTATGACACCAGAAACCCTGGAAAATTTCTATAGATGTGCGGTGGAAACTGTGCTGACCGGCTGCATCACGGTCTAGTACGGGAACACAAATAACCCTGAGCATAAATCCCTCCAAAAGGTAGTGGAAACAGCCCAGGACATCGCAGGCAAAACCCTCCCCATCATCGAGAACATCTACTGGGAATGCTGCCGTTGGAGAGCAGCAGCAATCATCAAGGATCCACGCCACATGCTCTGTTCTCACTGTTGCCATCAGGAAAGAGGTATCGGTGCCACAAGACTCACACCACCAGGTTCAGGAACAGCTGTTACCCCTCTCAACACAGTCATTTAAGGACTTACTTATGCACTTCATTGATTTTTTAAAACTCTGTATTGCACAGTCAGTTTGTTTACATTTGTTACCTGTTTGCAGTTCTTTATTTGTTTACATGTTTACGATGTGCAGAGTTTATTTTTTGCACTACCAATAAGTGGTAATTCTGCCTCGCCCACAGGAAGAAGAATCCCAGGGTTGCATGTAATGTCACTGTCTTGGATAAACGTGTACCTCTCACTTTGATCATTTTAGATTGGTCACAGTGTTTGAGCTACCGAAAGAAAATAGACACAGTTCAGTTTATGCAAATGTTTATGACAAATTCAAAAGCTGATTTCAAACTGCAATATGCAAGCCCTTCCCAACTATGCTTATCAACGCCTGGACTGGTCCCAACTGCCGAAGCGAGGCAACGACTGCACACTTGTAGTAGGTTGTCAGGGCGCCGGTAGCAGCTTCTCCACCTCCCCCGACCGGGACGTTGGCTGGACTCTAGAAGTTCTTCTTGCTGAGAGATGTTGCCACCTCTCGGAGAGTCTCAAACTTCAGCAGCGGGACCATGTTACCCAAAAACTGCTTACCCAAGCACCTATTCCCAGCAAAGCAAGAAAGATAAGCGAGCAAGCTAGCATGCTAGGCTTCTATCGAATAACATAATTTTCAGCTTATCACTTTGAATACAATGGTTTATTTTGCATCAAGGCTAGGCCTCTGACAGTCTGTGACCAAAACAAGCAGGAAGATTAAACGTTCTTGGTACACAGATGTCCTTTCGTCAGATAACTGCATCTCTGGCTCCTCGGAGGAATTTAGCTTATGTCTGCTGATTCTAAACAACAAGCAGGTTCTCAGCCTTGCAGAAGCAAAGGCTGCAAAAGTAAAAAAACACGGTTAGAATCTTCCATTACAGTCGCTTATGCACTCTGACAATAAATCTGAAATCAAAAATCAAAGGAAGTCCCTTATTGATCAGCATCAATGGTCTCCTCAGCTGATTAATGATTGAACCACCCACTACTTGGGAGAAACACTGAGAGAAGCAAGTGGATTGAATGAGAAACTTCACTGTTTACCATCACGCCACCACTTTTCGAGTGGGCTGGATCATGAAAGAAACAGCTGCCAGACCAGGTCTGTAGCAGTGAGGACTAACAGAAAGGGTAAACCCCCTTGACCTCATCATCATCGATCCACCTTCATAGAAGGCATTATTTGGGCAATTCAAATCATTCCAGAACACACAAACAAACTGCTAATTAGGGGTATTTTTGATGTGCACTTAGATGGTGGAAAGGCTTGGTATTCTGTGGTGAATGGTTTAACTCCTGACGTCCCCAGCCAAAACCTATTTCACCCAGCAAGGGATTTTATGCTTAAAATTATCTTTGGGAGTGCATTCCAAATGCTGGATATATGGGTGTAAATTTAATAATGTTTGATTAAAGGCAACAAAGTGTTTGTGGAATTAGATCTTGAGAAAGCACCCTTACAAGAGTTGTGGTTTAGAAGATTTGCAATGAACATGGATTTTTAAGTTCTCAACAGTTTGGGGTGGTGGAGTGTTCAGTCGTTATGTCATGGATTAGTTACAAGGCCAATTCTCGTACCAGTTCCATTTCTTATTTACCAGTTGCCATCAGTAGTATTGGGTTTGATTTGCTTTCCAACATGTGAAGGGGTTCCACAGTAGTGGTAGCTTGTGCTGAGAGAAACGTTATCGGGTGCCTATAGCATGCAAACACTTTGTCTTCAGAATCAGAATTTATTGTTTTGGGGGCAGCATTGGAGATCCAAAATTGCCATAACTTACATTTTTTTAAAAAAAGTGCTAAAGAAGACAAAATTAGGTAGTTTTTGTGGTTCATTGTCCATTCAGGAATCTGATGGTGGAGGGGAAGAAGCTGTTTCTTCACTGTTGGGTGTTTGTCTCCAGGCTCCTGTACATCCTTCCTGATGGTAGCAGTGAGAAATGGACATGGCCTGGGTGGGGGGGGGGGGGGGGGGGTGGTCCTTGAGGATAGAGGCTGCTTTCTTGAGACTCTGGAGTGAAGACTGAAGTCCATGATGGCAATGGGCGAGTTCACAACTTTCTGTAGTCTCTTCTTGTCCTGTACATTGGCACCTTCAAACCAGAGTGTGATGCAACCAGTCACAGTACAACTGTGGAAAATTTCAACAGTCTCTAGTGACATGCCAACTCTCCTCATCTCCTCACGAAGTATAGCCACCTTCATCGACATGGAGGCCCCAGGATAGATCTTCAGAGATGCTGACACCCCAGGAATTTGAAGTTATTAACCCTTTCCACTGTTGACCCCTCAATGAGGACTAGTTTGTGTTCTGATTTTCTCCTCTTCCCTCCGCCTCCCCCACCCCCCCCCCACTCCCCCCCACTCCTGGTCCACAATCAGTTCCTTAGTTTTGCTAACATTGTGCAGATTTGTTAGTGCAGCAGGCTCTTGTGGATGTAGAGTGATCTTGTTTTCATCTTTCAGCTGTGAATCAACCCATAGATGAATCGCAAGTGATCATGTCATTTCAAGACTGGCTTGCAAGTGTCACCGAAAGGATCAATCAAACTATGCATTACCAGTTCGATGGTAAGCAATATACTTTTACAAAGTCCATAGCTTCATTAAAACATTTTAATTATAGAATTGTTTTTATTGATGATGTGTGTGTGGCCTCCATCGGTCATTGTTGGCCATGGGTACTGTTACTAAAGTGGAGCTGGAGTAGCCTCTCCAGGGTGCAAGCCAGGGCAAAGTTGATATGGAGATCCATCTGCTGCCCATGCAGTGGGGATCCCCCCCACCCATGCTAATGATAGATCCAAAGGAATGATGAAAGTCGTTACAATTTGGTGCCAGCAGCATTGCAGGAGTTGCCGTGTCAGCTGCCTTCAGGACTCGGACTCCAGATTTTTCCCTCAGGGTTTACTCCCAAAGCCTTTCCTATGAGCAGGTATAGCCACAAGGCAGCGAAGTTTTGAAATCGGAGTTTTCCCTCTTAAATGAGTTACCATCCGCGGTTAACGACCCCCATCTACCCGGAGCAATGGGTTTCAAGTGCCGGTGGCCTGCCTTTGCCACTTCTCCTATCAGTGAGAACAGCTCCGCCAGGCTTAAGAACTAGGCCACACGTGAAGGACAGGAGTTGGACTTGGTTATCAGAGGCTGTTTGAGACGTGCGTTATGAAGAGCATTTGTGCAACGGTGGGAGCTTGTCCCCACGACTTCCCTTCGGCTATGACAACCTTTATCCCAGTGGTTCTCAACCTTTTTCTTTCCATCCACATCCCACTTTAAGTAATCCCTATGCCATCGGTGCTTTGTGATTAGTAAGGGATTGCTTAAGGTGGGATGTAAAGGAAGGGAAGGTTGAGAATCACTGCTCTAGACCCAATTGTTACTGAACTATTTTGCTTGAGAAAATTGTCATTGGCCCATTTCCTTTGGAGTTCTGAAACTGTGCACATAACAAGTCAATGAGGTACGATTATAACAGTGGTTTTCAACCTTTTTCTCTCCACCTATATCCCACCTCAAGCATCCTTTACCACCGATGGCTTCGGGATTACTTAAAGTGGTGTGTGAGTGGAAAGAAAAAGGTTGAGAACCACTGGTTGAGAGCCCTATTGATGATGATTAATATATATTTTTATTATTATCACTTAGTCTTACTTTGTGACAGTTTTATTTAGTGCTGCCAGAAGATTTCAAAACAATACTGCAGATGCTGGAATCTGGCACTAATTTAATGCTGTCCTGTGTGATGCTGATGTGTATTGGAAGAAATTGTCCATGCTGTTTTCATATTCATTTTAATAGAATGTCGACCATGAGGTGTATTGAGGCAGCAGAATCTTTGCTCACTAATCTATGGCTCAGGAAGAAAAAACCTTTGTTCTTATTTCCATTATAGATATTGGGAGCCTGTTCAAAGTATAAAATAGTTGACATAAAGTCCAATATGCATGAAAAAAAGTAATCAAGGTATTTGGAGAATCTGTCCTTGGCAAACATCCTCTCAACAACAACAATTTGCATTTTAATAGCAACCTCCAATGTAAAGAAATAGAAACTGATTTGCTTTACTGATACTCTTTGCAGTCATACCATCTTCCCATGGTGTTCAAAATTGTGTGTGTGTTGGGTTGCATTGATATGTCTCATCATTTGGGATTGTCAATGGATGTGTTTCAAAAGATTTCTGCAGAGATCCTCTGTGCATAGACATGGTTTAAATTTTTTCCCCCTTTTGAACTATTTGCAACAGTAAGTCCTACTTGTTGCAGGAGTTCTCTCTCAAAACTCGAACTCTTTGACTGAACTGTCGATCACTTCTGCTAATTTCCCTTCCTTTGGCTTGAGATCAAAAGAATTTTTTTTGGTCCCATTACAATCCTGCAAAAACTTGTAAAGATTTGACCCCATGGACTATTAGTGTAAATTGTTGTTGTATGAGGTGCTGCAAAGTTGAAAGCTGTGCTTGACAATATTAAGGGTGTAATTTCAATGAAGGTTGTTGTTAATGCAGGCAAACCCGAGCCCCTGGTGTTCCACGTTCCTCAGGCTTTTTTTGATGCTCTGCAGCAAAGAATTTCCCTGGGCAATAAAAAGAAACGGCTTCCCAACTCCACCACAGGTAATGTGAATTTCTCAACCATGCAGGTGTCAGATTACATGAGATTCCAAGATGAAGGTGTCTTGGTTAAAGTATGTGGGGACGAAGTACCGGATATACCCTGTAATAGTTGATCCCATGTAAAAAGTCGACCCTTCCCCCTCATTTTTGGCCCCGACTGTCCACCCATCCAAGCTCCCGACGCCCTGACTGTCTGATGCCCCAACTGTCCACCCAACCAAGCTCCTGACATCTCGGTCACAGACTCTCTCCAAGGCCTCGGCTGCCTACCCATCTGAGCTCCCAACGTCCTGAATGCAGGTTAACCACTTGGTTCGGGCATCTGTGCTCCTGGCGCCTTGAACGATGCAGGTACTTAAGTCGACCCCACAAATTTGACCTGAACTATTGCATAAGTATATATGGTACATCCACAAGTACGTCAAACCGATTCGATCACATAATAATTCATATAGGTGCATTAAACTCGATGGCCAATTTTATTAAACCCAACGCTAAAAGTAGGAACATAGGTTTCATCCATTCTTTACAAGTGGCTGATGTCTCCCATAGAAACATAGGACAGTAGTGTGGCCCTATTGATCAGGGCTTTGATGATTCACCATAGCCATGATCCATTGAGCAAGGGCTAGACTGAAGACAGTGAATCTCAATAATACCTGTTTGCTGAGAAGTGGGGAGGGTTTGTGAATTAGACATCTCTTGAGTGATTTTGCATACTTGAATTTACATTTACTAATGGTTGCTTTTAAATCTGTGACTCCTGGCGCTGGATTGTTGAGGCCAGGAAAAAGCGGCAGAAAGTAACCCTGTTACATCATGTGTTTGCAGGTTTTGTTCGGAAGGATGCATTACCTCTGGGAACATTCTCCAAATACACCTGGCAGATCACAAATATTCTTCAGATCAAACAGATATTTGATACCCCCGAGGTAAAAGGTTGATGGGGTTGTGGAGAGAATAACCTGCACTGTGTTTGCATTAGAATCAGAATTTATTGTCAAGAACAAGTCACAAAAGTTGGTGTTTTACAGCACCATTACAGGTCAAACATTCATATTGTGAACCAAATTACATCAATAATATATTAAAAAATAGTGCATGAAAAGTAAGGCAGTGCCTTTCTTTCATTGAATATTCAGGAATTCAATGGGAGTGATCCATTCCCATAGATCAAAGACCAGCCTTGATCTCAAGGTTAAAAAAAGGCTCATCCTTGAATTTTCACTTTCTGGGGCGACATGAGGGAATATTCTGTGTATTTTTAAAATTTAGATATACACCACGGTATCAGGCCCTTTCGGCTCATAAGCCTGTGGCACCCAATTGACCTACAACCCTGGCAGGTTTTGAACCGTGGGCAGAAATTGGGGTATTCAGGAAACATGCAGATATTGGAAGAAGGTACAAACTCTTTACACACAGTGCTGGATTCGAAGCCTGGTTACAGCTGCTGTAACAGTGTTGTGCTTAACTGCTTCGCTCACCCTGCCGTATACTTCATTTATTGATTACGTCATGTTATGATTTTTGTCCTGATTCATGGAATCTTACTGCATATTCCTAGTGCAGGTCAGTGGGACTAGAGCAGTGGTATTCAAACTCACATCCCTCTTTAAGTAATTCCTATGCCATCAGTGCTCTGTGATTATTAAGGGATTGCTTAAGGTGGGATGTAGGTGGGAAGGGAAGGTTGAGAACCACTGCTCTAGACCCAATTGCTACTTGAATAATTTTGCATGAGAAAAATTGGGTCATTGGCCCATTTCCTTTGGAGTTCTGAAACCGTGCACATAACGAGTCAATGAGGGATGATTAAAACAGTGGTTTTCAAACTTTTTCTTTCCACTCACATCCCACCTTAAGTCTTTCTTTCTTTGGCTTGGCTTCGCGGACGAAGATTTATGGAGGGGGTAAAAAGTCCACGTCAGCTGCAGGCTCGTTTGTGGCTGACCAGTCCGATGCGGGACAGGCAGACACGATTGCAGCGGTTGCAAGGGAAAATTGGTTGGTTGGGGTTGGGTGTTGGGTTTTTCCTCCTTTGCCTTTTGTCAGTGAGGTGGGCTCTGCGGTCTTCTTCAAAGGAGGCTGCTGCCCGCCAAACTGTGAGGCGCCAAGATGCACGGTTTGAGGCGTTATCAGCCCACTGGCGGTGGTCAATGTGGCAGGCACCAAGAGATTTCTTTAGGCAGTCCTTGTACCTTTTCTTTGGTGCACCTCTGTCACGGTGGCCAGTGGAGAGCTCGCCATATAATACGATTTGGGAAGGCGATGGTCCTCCATTCTGGAGACGTGACCCATCCAGCGCAGCTGGATCTTCAGCAGCGTGGACTCGATGCTGTCGACCTCTGCCATCTCGAGTACCTCGACGTTAGGGGTGTGAGCGCTCCAATGGATGTTGAGGATGGAGCGGAGACAACGCTGGTGGAAGCGTTCTAGGAGCCGTAGGTGGTGCCGGTAGAGGACCCATGATTCGGAGCCGAACAGGAGTGTGGGTATGACAACGGCTCTGTATATGCTTATCTTTGTGAGGTTTTTCAGTTGGTTGTTTTTCCAGACTCTTTTGTGTAGTCTTCCAAAGGCGCTATTTGCCTTAACAGACTCGCCCACCTTAAGTGATCCCTTACTAACCACAGAGCACCGCTGGCAGAGGGATTGCTCAAGGTGGAATTTAAGGGGGAAGTTTGAAAACCACTGGACTAGAGGAATGATGTTTCGGTACAGACTAGAAGCATAATAGCCTGTTTTCTGTGCTGTAGTTTTCTGTGGTTCAGAGTAGAGGTCATCATGCTCTGTGCTGATTCTTTAAAAGCAAAGATGTGTAGTTCTGCAGGTTTTTTTTAATTTTTATTTTTCACACCATAAACCACATTAACCATGATACATACTTTTTCCTTTTCAAATATATACAGTGCCATTTTCTCCCCCCCCTCCTCCCATCCCACCCTCCCTACCTCCCCCCTCCCGTCCATTTAAAGTACAAAATCTAGAATACATTAAACCAGTCAAACAATGTTGTCATTCAATAAAAATAAACAAGAAATTCCACTGAGTCAATTCTTTTCATTTCCTTCTCCTTTCGTTAATTTAGGTAGTGAATGTCCCCGGTAGGTTTTCGCTATTGTGTTTCATGTAAGGCTCCCATATTTGTTCAAATATTTCAGTATTATTTTTTAAACTATATGTTATTTTTTCTAATGGAATACATTTATTCATTTCTATATACCATTGTTGTATTTTCAAATTATCTTCCGATTTCCAGGTTGACATAATACATTTTTTTGCTACGGCTAGAGCTATCTTAACAAATCTTTTTTGTGCATCCTCCAAATCAATTCCAAATTCTTTGTTTTTTATGTTATTTAGGAGGAAGATCTCTGGATTCTTTGGTATATTGTTTTCTGTAATTTTATTTAATACTTGGTTTAGATCTTCCCAAAATTTTTCTACTTTCTCACATGTCCAGATTGCACGAATTGTTGTTCCCATTTCTTTTTTACATCGAAAACATCTATCAGATACTGTTGGGTCCCATTTATTTAACTTTTGAGGTATAATGTATAGCCTGTGTATCCAGTTATATTGTCTCATACGTAACCTCGTATTTATTGTATTTCTCATCATTCCAGAACATAACTTCTCCCATGTTTCCTTTGTTATCTTTATATTTAAATCTTGTTCCCATTTTTGTTTAGTTTTACCATTTGTTTCCTCATTCTCCTTTTCTTGCAGTTTATAATATATATTTGTTATAAATCTTTTGATTATCATTGTATCTGTAATCACATATTCAAAGTTACTTCCCTCTGGTAAACTCAGACTGCTTCCTAATTTGTCCTTCAAGTAGGATCTCAATTGGTAATATGCCAGCACTGTATCTTGAGTTATATTGTATTTATCTTTCATTTGTTCAAAGGATAATAATCTATTTCCTGAAAAACAATTTTCTATTCTTTTGATCCCTTTTTTCTCCCATTCTCTTAAGGAAAGGTTATCTATTGTAAAAGGGAGTAACTGGTTTTGCGTCAATATTAATTTTGGTCATTGATAATTTGTTTTATTTCTTTCTACATGAATCTTCTTCCAAATATTAAGTGGATGATGTAATACTGGAGAACTTCCATGTTGTACCAATTTTTCATCCCATTTATATAATATGTGTTCAGGTATCTTTTCCCCTATTTTATCTAATTCTAATCTAGTCCAATCTGGCTTTTCCCTTGTTTGATAAAAATCTGATAGGTATCTTAATTGTGCGGCTCTATAATAATTTTTAAAGTTTGGCAGTTGTAAGCCTCCTTGTTTATACCATTCTGTTAATTTATCTAGTGCTATCCTCGGTTTCCCCCCTTTCCATAAAAATTTCCTTATTATTTTCTTTAACTCTTTGAAGAATTTCTCTGTCAGGTGTATTGGCAATGCCTGAAATAGGTATAATATCCTTGGAAAAATGTTCATTTTAATACAGTTTATCCTTCCTATTAGTGTTAGTGGTAAATCTTTCCAATGCTGTAAATCGTCCTGTAATTTTTTCATTAGTGGATAATAATTGAGTTTATATAGTTGGCTGAGATTTTTATTTATTTGTATACCTAGGTATCTTATTGCTTGCATTTGCCATCTGAACGGTGATTCCTTTTTAAATTTTGAGAAATCCGCATTATTCATAGGCATTGCTTCATTTTTATTTACGTTAATCTTGTAACCCGACACTTCTCCATATTCCTTCAATTTCTTATATAATTCTTTTATTGATAGTTCTGGTTCTGTTAAATATACTATAACATCATCCGCAAATAAACTGATTTTATATCCTTGTCTTTTATTTTTATCCCTTTTATATTATTTTCTGTTCTTATCAATTCTGCTAGTGGTTCTATAGCTAACGCAAACAATAAAGGTGATAGTGGGCATCCCTGCCGTGTTGACCTGCTTAAGTTAAATTGCTTTGATACATATCCATTTACTGTCACTTTCGCCAATGGTCCCTTATAATGCTTTAATCCAATTAATATACTTCTCTGGTAAACTGAATTTTTGCAATACTTTGAATAAATAATTCCATTCTACTCTGTCAAAGGCCTTCTCTGCGTCTAAAGCAACTGCTACTGTTGGCGCTTTACTCCCTTCTACTGCATGAATTAAGTTAATAAATTTACAAATATTGTCTGTTGTGCGTCTTTTTTTAATAAATCCAGTTTGGTCTAGATTTACCATTTTCGGTACATACACTGCTAATCTATTTGCTAATAGTTTAGCTATTATCTTATAATCTGTGTTAAGTAAAGATATTGGTCTATATGACGCTGGTGCGAGTGGATCTTTCCCTTGCTTTAGTATTACTGTAATTATTGCTGTTTTACATGAGTCTGGTAAGCTTTGTGTTTTATCAATCTGGTTGATTACTTCCAGGAGGGGTGGAATTAATAAATCTTTAAATGTTTTGTAGAATTCTATTGGGAATCCATCCTCTCCTGGTGTCTTATTATTTGGTAATTTTTTTATTATCTCTTGTATTTCTACTATTCCAAATGGTTCTGTTAATTTATTTTGTTCCTCTATTTGTAGTTTTGGTAGTTCAATTTTAGTTAGAAATTCATCTATTTTCCCTTCTTTCCCTTCGTTTTCAGTTTGGTATAATTGTTCATAGAATTCTCTAAAGTTTTCCTTGATCTCCTTTGGATTATATGTGATTTGTTTGTCTTTTTTCCTTGATGCCAATACCATTTTCTTAGCTTGTTCTGTCTTAAGCTGCCATGCAAGAATTTTGTGCGTTTTTTCCCCTAGTTCATAATATTTCTGTTTTGTCTTCATTATGTTCTTCTCCACCTTATATGTTTGTAGTGTTTCATATTTTATTTTTTTATTCGCCAATTCTCTTCTTTTAGTTGTATCTTCCTTCATTGCTAATTCTTTTTCTATATTTACTATTTCCCTTTCCAACTGCTCTGTTTCCTGATTATAGTCCTTCTTCATCTTGGTTACATAACTTATTATTTGCCCTCTAATGAATGCTTTCATTGCATCCCATAGTATAAACTTATCTTCCACTGATTCCGTATTTATTTCAAAATACATTTTAATTTGTCTTTCAATGAATTCTCTAAAATCCTGTCTTTTGAGTAACATGGAGTTTAATCTCCATCTCTACATTCTTGGAGGGATGTCCTCTAACTTTACTGTCAATATTAAGGGTGAATGGTCCGATAATATTCTAGCTTTATATTCTGTTTTTCTTACTCTATCTTGCATACGAGCTGATAACAAAAATAGGTCTATTCTTGAGTATGTTTTATGTCTAGCCGAGTAATATGAATATTCCTTTTCCTTTGGGTGTTGTTTCCTCCATATATCCAAAAGTTGCATTTCTTCCATCGATTTAATTATAAATTTGGTTACTTTGTTCTTTCTGTTAATTTTTTTCCCAGTTTTGTCCATATTTGAATCCAAACTCAGGTTGAAATCCCCTCCTATTAATATGTTCCCTTGCGTATCTGCTATCTTCAAAAAAATATCTTGCATAAACTTTTGATCTTCTTCGTTAGGTGAATATACATTGAGTAGATTCCAAAACTCCGAATATATCTGACATTTTATCATTACATATCTCCCTGCTGGATCTATTATTTCCTCTTCTATTTTAATTGGCACATTTTTACTAATTAATATAGCTACTCCTCTTGCTTTTGAATTATACGACGCTGCTGTTACGTGTCCTACCCAATCTCTCTTTAATTTCTTGTGCTCCAATTCAGTTAAATGTGTTTCTTGCACAAATGCTATATCAATTTTTTCTTTTTTCAGTAAATTTAGCAGTTTCTTCCTTTTAATTTGGTTATGTACTCCGTTAATATTTAAAGTCATATAGTTCAGCGTAGCCATTTTATACTTTATCTTCCCTTTCCGTTTCTCCATCATTACCTTTCCTTCTTATCCATTTCTGCTTTCTTGTTTTGAACACTTTATAAGACAACATTTCTTAAACATCAAACATTTTCCCTATTCTCCTATTTAAAACTCCTTTAAACCCAATCTCCCCTCCCCCTCCTGAGTTGTCCTTTATCCCTTGTCGGACAACCACATCTCCCCTCTCCATTTGGATTTGCGAATTCACTCGCAAACGTCAGCTGATTTTGCAGTGACCGTAACTCCTCCCCACCCAGCCCCCCCAAGAAAAGATTTCAATTTTCATATGTAACAAAGGTCACTCTTTTAATTCCCTCCTTATTCCCTCTATTCCATTTCCCTCCCTTATTAATTCTTGTCTATACTCTATATATTTTCCTCTAAATACGGATACATTCATGTATGCACACTATATACATACACACATATACCCCTTTACACACATACATATAGATCGTGGTCATTTTTACTCTTATTACATGTCTTCATCTCTCTGCTTGTTTTGTAGTTGTTCTGCAAATTTCCTTGCTTCCTCTGGATCCCGAGAATAGTCTGTTTTGTTGCCCTGGAATAATTATTTTAAGTACCGCTGGGTACCTTAACATAAATTTATATCCTTTTTTCCATAAGATCGTTTTCGCTGTATTGAACTCCTTCCTCTTCTTCAGGAGTTCAAAACTTATGTCTGGATAGAAAAAAAATTTTTGACCTTTATATTCCAGTGGGTTTTTGTCCTCTCTTACTTTCTTCATTGCTTTCTCCAATATATTTTTTCTTGTTGTATATCTTAAGAATTTTACTAAAATGGATCTTGGTTTTTGCTGCGGTTGTGGTTTCGGGGCTAAAGTTCTATGTGCCCTCTCTATTTCCATTTCTTCCTGTAATCCTGGTCTTCCCAGGACCCTGGGGATCCAATCTTTTATAAATTCTCTCATATTCTTGCCTTCTTCATCTTCCTTAAGGCCCACTTCCATATCTACAAATGTCTTTTACTTCCATATCTACAAATGTTTCTCATTTTTCCATATTTTCCACTCTTTTTGCCAATTCTGATATGGCCACTTCCATTTTATTCATTCTTTCTTCTGCATTCTTAATTCTTCTTTTTATCTCATTAAATTCTTGTAATTGCCATTCTTTCACTGATTCCATATATTCTTTAAAAAAAGATACATCCATTGTCTTGCTTTTCTCTTCTTCTTCCACTTCTTTCTGTTCTACTTCTTTCTCTGGGTTGACCATCTGTTGTTTCCTTGTTTTCTTTTTACCCTCTTCTTTCTTGTTGTCGTTATTGTCTGTGTTCTGCACCTGCTGCTGTGCTGCAGGTGTCTCTCTCAGCTGTGGAGATCGACTCCGCAGCTGTTCACCCCTCCCGTCAGTGTGTTTTTTTTCATGCGCATCACGCATGCGCGACTCCTCGCGCTTGCGCGGTTGCGCACTTTTACTCGGCTCTGCAAGCCATTTTTGTAGTCCCGCGCCCGGGACCTCCACTGACCTGAGGGAGCGGGCTTCTCTCTCCGCGGCGGGCCTCTTCGGACAGGTAAGGCCTTCACCTTCTTCTTCCGACGTCTCTCCTCCTTCTTTTCTTCCCGTTGTTTTTGGTTTTTCTTTCTTCGCTGCCATTTTCTTCACACTTTTACTTTCACTTTGTTTTGGTTTTTAAGTTTGTGCCTTTGTTTTTTCTCTATCTTGTTTTAACTTTTCTGGAGAGGGCTGGAGTTCCCCTACCGGCCACTACTCCATCACGTGACTCCCCCCCCTGCAGGTTTTTTTCAAGTGTTTATTGAATTTACGTTTGAAAGTCACAATTGAATCTGTTTCTACTACTCATTTTGATAGTTCATCCCATATCATAACAATTTGTTTAAAAACTGAAATAAAATCTTTTCCTCTTGCCCCTTTTGATTCCCTTGCCTTTTCCCTGGTTAATAACCTATCATAAACATAAAAACATTTCTCCCCATTTGATCACCTTTGTAAACAAGCTTCTTTAGTCTTGTCGTGAAAATGTAGTGGGTCACCGGAGGCCTAATCGAACTGGTTTGGGAGGTTCCGAGTGACATTATGACATCACAAAATTCTGTGTGTGTGTATATGTATGTGAGTATATATATATATATAATGTGTGTGTGTGAGTCTTAGGCAGACTGCAGGAGCATGAAGGGTTTTAAAAAGCTCTGCGTGACTGTTTGAGTAAACAACCTTTCCTGAACTTCGACTTGATTACGTGCGATCATTTTTCATTCTTCATTTTGCCCTGTTACATACTCATCCAAGACAAGAAAAACAGATGAATTTATATCATGCTATGGAGTTGGTGAAGAACTTTAAAAGTACTTTATTGGCTGCATATTATATTAGCTCGTCTTTATTTGTACAGGTACACGATCCTTTATCCGGACATCTAAAAGCTCCAAAAGAGAGAGAGACGGCAGCGCGAGTTGGGCGGGGGAGGGGGAGAGACCGGCAGCGTGAGTGGGGTGGGGGAAAGATGGCAGCGCGACTGGAAGGGGTGGGGGTGGATACGGCAGCACAATTCGGGTGGGTTTAAATCTGGCTCCGGAAAAATTCGAATTTCAGGATACACCGTTCCCCAAAGGTTCCGGTTAAAGGATTGTGTACCTGTATTGAGTGTAATACATCCACAACAAGGTCCATGAAAAGCAATGTGGCAACAATCAAATAATCATTATGATGGCTGAGGGGTAAGTAATGGTTTGGCACAGAGAAATAAATCATAATTTCAAGGCTAACAGAGAGCAGCCACTTAATGTCTCATCTGCATTTCTGACTGCCCAATAGCCCTCGGTATTGGGCTGGAGAGTCAGGCTATGTTTTTGTACTCAAGTCATGATAATAAAACTTAAATCAGAAACCTTTGATTTAAGGGGATGTGGCAAACAAGATTGGACACGGTGGGCTGCAAGGTCTGTTTCAGTGCCCTGGGAGAAGTAATTATTTTGTTCTTGAGTACAGCTGACAATGTACCTTTTCAGCAGTTGTTCTTATTAGTATCTATATATATTCACACCAATGTTGGTGCAATAATGGAAGAAGATTCAGATGGTGAGAACCTGATATGGGTGATCACAATAGTGAAATGTGAAAGACACTTCAACAAAAGAATTAGGAAAATGGTAAATAAAGAAAGTCATCCACTCAAAGTCTGAGAGACAGATATTTAATACTGCTAACATTAATTGGTAATAACTCTACCTAAACAAAATCATCTGTTTCACCTCGCAGATGCCACTGGAAATTACCCGCAGTTTTATTGAAAACCGTAATGGCACCTATGTGCCATTCAAGTGCCCGAAGGTTCAGGTGGAGCGCATTGCTGAGGCCTACAGTCGGGTGGAAAAGCAGCAAACAATTCGGCCACTGGAACTTAAGACCTTTCTGAGAGTAGGTGAGTGTACTGCTGACTGATATTTGGGTGGTGGTCTTTTTAATTTCTGTGGGTGAATATTAATACTGCCACTTTTCCTCATTCCTGAACTGGCCTTAATTTTGATTATCGATCAATTTGTGGCATTTTGTCAAATATCATCCAGGAGCCAAAGTCCTCTGGTAGACAGACATTCATTGCCATAAATTCTAATCTACAGCTGTGCAAGAATCCTTGAGCTTGCAGCTCCTGGGGTCAGCCTGATGCAATGTTACCAAGGGTATCTCAGTGAGTTGGCGGTCCACTCACTGTCTCAGAAACTCGGTCACTGTTGCTATTAAGCTTGCTTCCAGAGATTTCAGCGAATAAATTCAGTTGAATGCCAGGGAAGGCTGCACTCCTTGAGGTAGCATCTCTAAGCCGATATTCAGCTTCCTTCCTCAGGCAGATGTAACAGATCCCAAGGCTTTATATAATGAATACTGGGGAGTCCTTTAAAATATTGTAACTAATATTTAGACATCACTTTCATAAATTATCTGATCATGTGCATTGAATTCGCCCATCGTTATTGAATGAAGATCGACCGGGACCAATGCCTGAAGAGGGCGCACAAAATCAGTGACCGGTGCGGACTCGAAAGGCCAACGTGGCCTGTTTCCGCTCCGTAAATGGTTCTATGAATGAAGATCTTTGGAGAGCAGGACTTCTCCACTGGTAATTCTCATGTGGCCCAGGATATTGCAACTTGTTTCCTATGGTTCTATTGATCTTCTGCACAGTAAGATTTGCTGAGAAATATTCAAAATCCCACCCTGCTCCTGTAGCTTCACAGACAGCCGCGTTGATCTTTAATGGGACCAGTTCTCTCCCTAGCTACCCTTTTATTCGATACACCTGTTCAACACTTGGAATTTTCTTTTATTGTCTGCCAGCTCCATTTCCTTCTCCTTTGCCCCTTCTATTTTCCCTGTTAAGTGTGCTCATCAAGGAATATGTTTGTTCCGGATTGCTTAAGTCTGGTGTTTTCCTCCTTATTCTCACCTGAACCACAATATTCCTCGTCAACGATGGTTACTTGAACTTGCCAATCTTGCCCTTCACCTTAACAGGAAAATGAAGTGCCTGAACTCAGCTATAAAAATTACCCACCCCTTGCCTGAACATACCCTCTCCCAATTAACCTGCAAGTTTCTGCCTAATTGCTCCAAGATAAGCCATGCCCTAATTTAACTTGTTGACTCATTCCGTCTTTCTCCACAACCTTTTCAAAATAATGGAGTTATGCTCACCGTGCTGCCCCACAGTCACATCCAACTTTGCTCCCCAAGAGGAGGTCCAGTGCTGTGCCTTCCCGTGAAGGGTCTAGATAGAACAGATAGAAAGAAACTTCCTACTGCAGAGGGATCAAGGAACAGGAGACATGGAAAGGAAATTCTCAGGTGTTTTATGTGGCTACTTTATAATTGTTGCTTCTGAGGAAGTGTCTTAACATTGATATAGATGGACGATAGATTCAATCCATTTATCACAAATTTGACTACCTTGTGACACATTCTTCTGCATTTATTAAGAAGCTGTGTAATTGTATCATGTAGAATATAAGAGGAAGTGTACGTTTTGACATCATCTTCCCGATTAATAGTAAAGATATTTATTTAACCTTCACAATAAACATCAAGGAAGAGAGAGGTTTGTCTGAGGATGTGCTCTATATTTGAATAAGAGGAAAATGGCAGCAAGGACACTCAGCTCAAAGCCTTTCATCACATGTTTTATTATGCATGAAGATTACTAAGAATTCTTGTTATTTTGAAATAAACGGCATAGAATCAAGCTTCTGTTAAACGTTAATGAATACGACTAGTTTAGTCTGGGTTAGTAATAAAAGCCTGAGTTTAAAACAGTAAAACGCCTGGTATCCAGAATTCAAGCAACCGGCAGCCTCAAGTAACCAGTAAAAAAATTGAGGAAAATAAATTTTAAAAATTAAAATAAATACCGTAAGAATAAAATAATAGGTAAAAATACGTAAATGTAACCCTTTGGACTCTGTGTCCCTGTTTTCAGAGACAACCAACAAGCACATGTATATGCCATGTCCCCATTTTCAGGGACTACTAACAAACACATTTTCTCCATGTCCCCATTTTCCAGGACTGGTTTTGTACCCAACTACCAGCTGGTTTGTACTGGTGTTCGTACTCATGGTCCAGAGTATATGTTATGAAAGGTTAAAAATAGCTGGAGTCCAAAGAATTAACACTGTAAGAGTAAATGTTCTCTGAAGTAACACAAACCTTTGATGAAGATGGGAGCAAATATTGAGCCAGCAGAGGGCCTTGGTTGTATTTTGCTCGCAGCAGCTGTTTGAATAAAGTTGTGTGAAACAGCAATGGCGTTGCCCTGGATGAAGAGCTGGTTGATGCCGCTTGCTGTTGGGGTGACTTTCTTAAAATGTCTCCTTACCCCTGCTTAGTAAGAGTCGTCCCAGTCAGAGGCTTTATCTGTAAACTCAAGTGGGGAGGGGGGGTTAATTTTCTATAATACTATTGTTCCTCTTTCGGGTGGCTCCGTGGAGGGGGAGGATCCTGCAGCTGAAAATAAAGCAAAATGCTGTGAGGATTTTGTATTCATGCAGATGAAGTTTGTTCAATGTACGTACAATTAGTATTTCTGTCTTTTAAAGTAAGTCTCAAGCAATCGGAGAAAAAAAAACACTTATCTGGCATCTACCAATCCTCATAGGTGCTGGATACCAGGGGTTTGTTTTACTGCATCTCATCAAGAGCAACAATCTCAAGAATGCATTGAGATTAGCTTCAGGATGCAAAATTAGAACCTCTACTTTCTTGCTCAATTGAGATTGTAGCTGACTAATCTAGGGTATATTTGGGTGAGTGGGTGTGTATGGGGTGGGGGGGTTGGTGTGGCTTTTTAGCCTATATACATCCTGGGTTAAAACCATATTTTGTTTAACAATCTTACATCTGCAGATCTTTGATGAAATTTAACACGATATTAATTTATTGCTTATCGTGAAATTCACTGTGGAATTTTCATTCTCTACAGGGAACATGTCGCCTGACCAGAAACAACCCACTCCTTTTATAATTGAATGGATCCCAGATATTTTGCCCAGATCAAAAATTGGTGAAATGAGGATTAAGTTTGAATATGGTCACCACCGGAATGGACACATTGAATACAGAGAACAGCAACCCTCACTCGGTCCTTCCCTAGCCACCATCAATATTCACTGAAATCCCTTCGTTTCTACCTCCTGTGCAGGTAGGGAGGGGGAAAAGTCCAGTGCAGCATTCAAACAGGACACAATGGAAGGTCTGCAAGTTCACTTGAAACTTAAAGGAATGTGGTTCAAATGGCACAAATTTGGAACCATTAGACAGCACACTAATGGACTGAGTTTTGAGCTACTTGACATGTTTAACCCTATGCAACTGCAGCCTAATATGGTCATCGATTTAGACATTGAAAATGCATCACAATATTTAAAAGATTCATCATGTGAGCATTCAAATATGCATTTTCTCATTGTCTGGGAGGCCATCGCGAATGTGTACAGAAAAAGGAGAACATCTAATTGTACATTTTAAATCATGAACATGCCCTAATTTTGGCTTGCGTACTTGTGACAAAGATCCAAAGAAATGTATACCTCACGCCACAAAAATAGGGAATTTGATATTTAAGTTTGTCACATTTGCCGCATAGTTTGCAAGGATACTGACAGGGTGGCAAGAACCTACAGTGGAACAGAGATGTTCACTCCTTGGGACTGGCAGCCATTTGACACCCTGAAGTTGGAGCTTGATGTCAATCATTGCTAGCAGGAAAGGAGAACTTACTATACTGTGTAAAATAAAAGCTGAAAATAGTGAAAATTCTCAGCGAGCTAGGCACTATGGAAAGAGAAACTTAAATGTTTATCTCTGAATGCTGCCTGATAAGACAGCTGAGTATGTCTTGCATTTTTTTCCACATTTTTAGTTCATATTTCCAACATTTGCAGGTTTTTGCTTTGCTTTAAGGCTTTCTAAAATTTTTGTCAGATGAGAAAATTCAAGGATTTTCAACCTTGCAGTAAATTTCTAAAAGTTAAATACCTTGCTTTATCTCCTTGTTGCATACAATGTGTCTGAACATCAGACAGTGGGAAGAAATTGTTTGTGTTTATATAGTTGGGTCCTTGAAATGCCCCAAAATTATTTGTAATTATTTTTGAAGTGCAGATGCTATTTAGCGGGAAAATAAAGTTCTCTTAACTGTAAATTAAAGAAATAGGTTTTTTTTAAGTGTTAATGGTTAAAGATGGATTGTTAACCACAATGCTGTTTGAAAGTTCATGTTCAGTGAATAGACCCTGTCGTGGCTATCCCTCGCAGTCAACGATGATGACCTTCATTCCGTTGCCCACAGAGTGAAAATGCCTGAGCGTGTATTTGTTTGACATGTACTTCATACTGCACACCAAGAAGCACATGATACTTCACAAATCAACCAACTAATTCCAATGGCCTGGAAACCACGAAGTTTGATCCTACCAGGAGCATAGCTCCAGACGACATCGCTCTCGGGATCTGAGGACCACAGAAGCTTTTCCACCACGACAAGATGACAATCCACGAAGAAGCCTGTGGTCTTTGTTTAATATCTTCATTTCAGATGTGCCGTTTATTGTTAATAATGATCATTTGACCACATACCAATGTGGAGCTTGATTGGGAACCTTCTAACTGAAGGCTAAGTATTGAAGGGAAAAAGAATGCTCCTTCTTATGTCTAATTTTTTTTCCCCTGTTGATTCTCCAGCAACACGTTTTAAATGTAGAATTTTCATTTCTATATAATTTTCACAAACTCAAGACATTTGATAGTTTTTCATAGCCACTTTAGTACTTTTTAAATTTCTTTTGACCCTTTAGAGCAGGGGTGTCAAACTCAAATTCACAGAGGGCCAAAATTAAAAACTTGGACTAAGTCGTGGGCCAAACTAAATATTTATTGAAAATTTTCAACAACATCTGCATGTTTTCTCTTCTTTCAACATATGTAATGTTAAACTTTTTCTTATTAAAATAAATGTTTAATAATAGTTTTGGTTAAACTCTTTCCAGAAGAAGCATTAACAAATGAGAAATAAAATATTCAATAAATAATATTTCTCTATAGCCTTTAAACTCCTTTTAAATGTATTTTTTTTCACAAGCCAACAAGTCAAAAAAATAACAACTTGCTTCAATGAAAATCCAATCTTTCAACTATGAACAGTCCAAAGTTAAGCAAAGAAAATATGAATCCAAACTTCGCTTGCTACACTGTGATTTACTCTGATGCACTCGGGTCTAAACCAGATACTTGGCATCTCTTCTTAGATGCAAGTTCATCAAACTCTGGGGTCAGAGTTTGCCTCCCACCTGTCTTGAAAGGTCCTGTTTTCTGTCTTTCGTTTGGCCATTTTTCGTAAGGGGTTTATTACATGTGAGTTAGGCGACAGGTCACAGATGCTAATGAACGTAAACAGAGGAGGTGGGGGCGATTAACGGGCTGACGCCAATGCATTTGCAAAGCATTCTGGGATTTGTAGTATTAGCTGTGCATGTGCTATACTGGCGCAGCAGCCAGCGGGCCAGCTCTAATACATATTTGATATGATCTTGCGGGCCAAATATAATTATATCACGGGCCAAATTTGGCCCGCGGGCCTGAGTTTGACATGTGTGCTTTAGAGCATGCTACTGTAGCAGCCATTGTATGAGCAATAAAGGACACACAAATACCAATGAGATTATGTCCAGTGAATCTGAGTTTAGTCATGTTGGATGGGCAATTAAAAAAAATTGGCCAAGACAACAAAAGATCGGCCATGCTATTCAAAATAGTACCATGGAATTATTTATAGACATCTCAGAGGGCAAGTTTAACAACTCAACCAAAAGACTATCTCTGACAGTGCAGCATTCCCTAACACCACAGTAAAATGTCCACCTAAATTAGGTGAGCGACTAAGCCCTCAACTTCCCATTCCCTGATACTCTGCCACTCCCAGTTTCCACTACCCAAGCCTGAGCCCTTTGTGTGGAACTGTTAGCATCCCTTCGCACTTGTGGCTGGATAGCATTCGTCTGTACATTATCTCCGCCTAAGAAAGTACTGCTTAATTCTGACGGATTGTGCTTCACTTATTGATCATTGGGATCCCAATATGCAAACCTGATTGATGAACTTTAAGCAGGATGTGCACAATAGAAGCAATATTCCTACTGGCACAAAGTTTTTTGGTAGCAATCTTCCTTTGCTGCCAAATTATCCTGCTTCTTGGCCTGCTGCAGTGTCCACATTACTGTCAGCAGCTCTATTTTTTAAGATGGCCACTAAGTTGTTTGTCATAGTGGTCTGTTGCAAGGAGTACTTTCTACACAGCTATAAAGTTATTAAAATAACTGTTTCTCTGATGGCTAAGTGGGCTTTCAAAGTTTATTGCCCAGAATCAAAGGGGAACAGGGAAAACACAAAAGTTTGCAGACACCTTGAATTAATAACAATCCTGGAGAAATTCAGCAGATCAAACAGTGCATTTTATATAGCAAAGATGAAGATACATCACCAACGTTTCAGGCTTGAGCCCTTCATCAAGGTATGTGCAAAATGAGGGCTAGTGCCCAAACAAAATGCTGGGGAGAGGTGCACAGGCAAGAGGTAAAAATAGATGGAATTGGGAGGGGGTCACTCCAGTAAACGGGGGGATGGGCTCTGAATGTAAAATTTGTCGAGAGAAGCGGAGAAAACAGCAGTCAATGCTGTGTAAGTACCTCAAACAAGCCTCATAAGCCTTCCCCATGACATCCCAGCCTTATCCACCTATTATTCAATTTGGCAGCCTGTATTTTCTCTAATGTAGGAGATACCGTATTGCAGTTGGGTGTATCAAAGAACAACCTGCAATACCATTTTAAGAAGATATCTTACAATTACTGTATATGGAATCTAAGCATTTAAATTTCCTGAGGATTTGATCCCTTACTGTTCAGACCATAGGGAGATCAAGTACAGTCTAACTATGTCAACACAAATTTGTTCGGATTACTTCTAATTTCTATTGGATTGTTGTCATATACCAAAAAAACATGCATGAGTGTACAGAGGGCATGAAGAAGTCTGGTTTACCCCTGCCTGGTCATTTTAAAAATGATAAGGGCTTTGTGAATACATTTTGCCATGTAATGCAGTTGCATTTTGGTCTTCCTTCGCTGTGTCTTCACTAAAATATAGGATTTGCATTCTCCACACTGTGTAAGATTTGCAAAGTACTTTCACTTTTTGTTCAATGGAGAGAAATAATATTAAATGTTGTCTTGAGAATGTAAGTCAAGCTAACTCCTGTTGATGGTGAAATGTTGGCTGGCAGCTCTGTGCTCATCCCAGGTTATGGTATGGAATTCACTTTGCAGCCTTCCAATTTGTTAACTGTCATTTTATGGTACAAAAAGACCCTCACTTGGTCGAATGGAACACCTCCAATTCCTGGAGCTTTGGAAAGAAATGGTTTGTTTTTGCTGGTAGAACATCAAGGGCCTGACGATAGGGAATTATCCTTTCCTGTTGAAGGCCTCAGGCCTGCCCATTGCTTTCCAAGGATGCTGAGCTCCTCCAGGACTTGTATGTGTTGTTGCTGTAG